>NC_086225.1:600000-923560 GCF_035770615.1 Melospiza melodia melodia
CCTTTAAGCCAGGACAAATATGCTTATTCAAAGCAAGACCTACAAAAAGACCCTAAAAAGACAGCCTCTGCTATCTTATTTGCTTATTTTTTTAAAACAGGGAGTGTTCCACCCCAGTGGATCTAAGGTTATCCAAGCCTCACTATGCTCCATTTGCCCTCTTACATAGCATAAAAGAAACAAAGCAACAGCAGTAATCTCAATGCCTGCCAATTTTTATTCTCATGTCCGGAGATAAAAGTCCATAATTTTAAATGGAAAACTATTAAAGCATGGAACTTCATATATTATATTCATTTTTTCTTATCTAAAAGAAAGCTGTCTTATTTTTGAAACACATTTTACAACTATTAATGAGAGATTGAACTCAGTAGTGGTTACATGCAAGATTCTCCTCTGTCTCAAAATTCCCTTCTCAGTATCATCTTTTCCAATCCACATTTTAAAGGACTGCAAATGTAAGTAGCAAACAAATCAAGCATGTCTTGAAATATACACTCTAAATGAAGGAAGCTGTGAAAATACCACCAATTGTGCTTTATTTAATTTTCATTTGGTATTTTGATTCTGTGCAATCACCAAATTAAGAGAATCATTAGAATGGAGAGTGCCTAACCTAAAATATGCTTCTTTGCTAAACTGAAAGATATATTATAAATTGCAAAATATATTACAAGTACTCATTGGCTCAGAGAACAACTTTAATAGGGTATTCTCCAGAAGCAAAACATTGTGTGAAATTACAGTGCATTACTCAGTTTTTAGTCAAGAAATACAAGACTTTTTATAGTATTTTCTACAGATAGGAGGACTTTGGAAGGGAAGATGTCTGAAGATGTTTGGTAATGTGACCAAATGACCAACTGGATTTTTACACATCAAAGGTTAAAGGATTTTTAAATAAACAGATATTTGAAGATGTGACACACAAATACACACATTTGCACTGTGTAAGAAAAAAACCACAAAACCATAATTTTTTTAACCAATCATTTCCTCTCATCACTTTGTCTACCTTAATTCCTTTTCCGTGGAGCTCCAATAGCATGTCTCTTCAGACTCGTGTTTTCAACCTAGTGCTGACTAGTCTCTCACATAAGAGTGAAGAACCTAATTACATGATTAGAGTGTTCTTGTTAATGCAATTGGTTCCCATGTGCTCAAAAGGTTCATTCAAACCCGATCTTCTTTGTTTTTAACTACTTATGGACCTAAGTCAACAACTGAAACTTTCACCTCTTATGTCAACTCCACTTGCCTGCATTACATCTAACAGAATGCAGTAAAATCCCTCCTGATTTTCAGGCAGCTAGCTCAGGGCTTGACTGCACAAGAAAGTTATATCAGTTTAGCTTAAACTTGCTTATATGTCAATTTTAAAGATCCTGTGTGGAACAATTTCTTTAAATTTAAGGCTGCCTTATGTTTGGGGGTTTTTTTAAGGAATGGACTCAAGCTCAGCTGATGTGAAGCAGACTGAAATAAAGGCGTCTATTTGGACTTCTGCATTGATTTAGCTTATTTGGTTTAAAATTCAGACCTGTGCTTTTTATTCTTCAATGAGAATTACTCTTGTCTCTCCACAGTTGTCTGCTACTGACTTTCCTTGTTTCTCTATAAGAAAGGTGGCCAAACTATAGTGCATATACCACTCATGTTTGCTTTGTGATATGCTCAGTCCTGAAATGAGCCATGGCTCCTGGCTCTCGCTGCATTTACAAAGGCAGCAGAGTAACTACCTACTAGGTCCTATAAAGGCTCTGTAAACACAGGAACTACTGCAGCCACCATCTGCATTCAACAACAATGAACAGCTCTGCTGCCTCCAGGCAGACCTGCACTTCTAGTTCAGGATATAGAAAGAGGATCGAAACATGATGAAGGAGGAAGACCAGGATTAGGGTGATGGCATACACACAGGGGTAACTAAGGTTCCACTTTGTACTTGCTGGACATGAAGATTCAGGATTTGAACATGTGCAAGGGGAAAGAATGTGGCTGAAGTGAAAAATTAGAGTAAACTTCTGCAGGTGCATGAATGGATGGGGAAGGTGAGTATGAGCATTGGACTGCAATCCTAGATTGCAAGACAAGAACATCCAGTAGGAAAACTGGGAGCAGAAAAGCCATAGATGAGATTCTGGTTTTGTGTGGTTAGAAAGACATGTGACTCTGGATGCCAGAAGTTACTAATGATGATCATATACCTCCTAACTAGGTTTGGAAGCCCCCGGTCTGTGATACCTCACCATAATTTCTGCAAGTATTTCCTTTTTGGTTTCTAATAGAGTAACAGTTTCCTTGCATCTTTGTACCTACTTACATACTATTTCATATTCTCCAAAAAACATTTTATCTTGCCTTTTCCTCTGCCGTTATATTTAACATCAATCAAGTATTTAAATCAATGCCCTTAATGGCAGCTTCTACATAAGCAGCATATTTTGAATGTTCAAGTTATTGCAAAATGACTAGTAGAAAATGTTATATAAAATTAATTTAACAGAGGACTAATGTAACAGTAACTTTATCCTCAAGGCTCCAAACCCCTAAGTTTTCTTAACATGTTAATTTTGACTAAAAATGTACACAAACAAAATTTCAAAGCATTCAGTACGCAGAAAATTAAGAGTGATTTTTTTTAATTGATTAAGTTACACTCTGGAATCTGGTCTGGAAAAGGAAAACTGAAGGCTAAAAGTGATGTTTGGAAATTTATTTCTATAGCATTAAAAAAATGCCACATTTCATGGCCTCCATGTGCACATTCATAAACAGATTATTATGTACACTGATTTATCATGTATATGATAGATCTCATATATAAACCAAACAACACTGGGTCTACACAAATATATATCTACCAATTAAATATTTTTAAAATACAATTTCAATACTAATTACAGTCTTTATCCTGAGTCCCTGTAGCTTCTGTATATTATACACATAAATACATATTCGTTTTTTCAATCATCATATAGATATGAAATCTATCAAAATATATAGAAAACCTATCCGAGCTATCCAAATCAAGCTATAAATTAATTTAAAGAAGTGGAATAGGTAACAAAAATATTCTGGTACATGTACTTGAATGTTCAAAGAATCTGCAACTGAATTAACTAGTAAAATTCATTTATCTGGTCAAATCTACTCAAAGTTACAACATAATTAACACATGAAAATGATGGTAAAAACAGTCCTAGCCCTTTCCAAAAAAAAAAAAAAAGCCAAGAAAAATCCTCCCCCTGTTGGATATCACTGACACAATTCTACTGACAATGCTTTGATTGGTGCAGAAGTTTCACAAACCTGTGGTCCAAACTGTTATGACAGTGACAATGCAGAGTCTACAAAAGGAGATCTTTATCAATGAAACATTTCAAAAATAAAATCTCAGTATTCCTTTTAGCCCTGATCTTCAGACCATACAGATTCTGAATATCAGCTTTTATGAAGGAGGATTATACTTGGTCTTCTGCCAATCTCCTTTGTAGCTATAGCATCTTGGTGTGCCCAAAGTGGGAATAGGAATTAAATTTGATTGAATTAAACTCTATTCCAAATCTGCCAGTCTGCTGGACAGCTCTGTGTGTACCTATCACCTGATTATAAGATAATTCAGTCCCTGGTGTTGCTCCAATTTAAAACACGAACCTAAAATTAAGCACATATATTGGTTCTCTTGAATATCTGCATACAAGCACTCCCTAAACTGCAATCTAAATAAATATACTAGAAAAAAACATATGCCAGATAATCCAATAAATCTACATTCATAAACCCACCAATAATGTTATTTTTACCTTCTTGCCACAAGGCATGCTTAGCTCAATTTAGCAGTTGTGCTTACATTTATATCAATTTCAGAAGTCTCTGAAGTCTGTTTTACTGCCTATATCCAATGGTAAAAATGGTCCTTAGTCAATATTAATTCTAATCAGAGCCTTCCACCTTGAAGACAGAGTAAACGGCTTTTTTACCCTGTTTTTGCAGGATCATAATTATCCCTTTTCATTATAGTGCTTTGAGCATAAGCTAACTAGATATTTTCACAGAATGGATCAGGTTGGAAGGGACCACAGTGGGTAATCTCGTCCCACCCCCCTGCTCAAGCAGAGTCATCCTAGAGCACATGGCACAGGATTGCATCCAGTTCTTGAATATCTCCAGTGAGGGAGACTCCACAACTTCTCCAGGCAATCTGTTCCAGTACACGGTCACCCACACAGTAAAGAAGTTCTTCCTCAAGAAGAATTTTGAACCAATACACTCTAAAGTACTAATGATCATATAAAAACTACTCTTCTCAACTGTGAGCAGCTTTCCTCCAACCTCCCATATATAATGCCAAAATAACTACAGTTCATGCAGCAGATGCAAAGTGAGGACTTTTAGAAACAGACCACAAACAGGTATTTTTACACACATGAGATTCTTCATTTGAATCATAGGCTCACCTCGCAATTCTAACAAAGGCTCCTTGTATGATCTTGGACATGCAATTATTTTTTCTGTTTGATTACTCACAAATTAATGTTTTGGTCAATTACTGTTGTAAGGATTTTCTAATATCTGGGAAATATTTAAATACCACATTAAGGACTACTTAAACAGCCAAGAAGGCAAGCAAACAAGTTATGAACCTGTGGTGGCCAGAGTGCATAGCAGAACAAGCCTCACAGTAGGAAGATCTCTTGGGTCCTGAGCGCAAATTCAAGGGAGTGGAATGACCTTCACAGCAAGGAAATCAAGAGCTTGAAGACTGACTAAACCATTTATGCCAACCCCAAAATGCGTTTGTGCCTTTTGTACAGTCACTCCACAAAGGCTTTACGAGTTCCATCAGCTATTTCCATTAAGCACCTAAACTAACAAGCTCCCCAAGGAAGCAAACAAACATAAGTACAAAATAATTACAGAATTTCACTCCTATCGAATATTTCTTAAGAAAAAAGAAAACAAAAAACAACACCAAAAAAACCGAAAACCCACCTAGCCAGACCTGGTTAGCAGGGACCCTCTACAGCGCAGAGAAAAAAAAAAGGCAGGAAATATGGACACTTTCTTATATTCCCCAGGTGACTTTCACCGCAAGGCTGCGGGGACGACACCAGTTGTAGCACCAAGAGGAGCCGAGGGAGCTGGAGAGGTGGGTGGATGCCCGGTCCTCCCCCATCATCCAAGCCATCCGGACGAGACGACACAGCCCGCCAACGACAGCGGGTAGAGAGGGAGCAGCCTAAGTCCGGGTCCGCATGGCTCCCCTCCCAGCGGCGGCGCGAAAACCCATAACGGCTGCCGGGCCCACGGCTGGCTGCCCAGCTATCCAACCGGCCATACTGCCGCCCGTAGGCATGCAGGCAGTGGCTGCCGGAGATGGGACGTCCCAGCCCGCCCCTAGTAGCCCAAACACCTACCCACACCATCCCAGACCCCGACGGCAGAGAAGTAGCGAGGGTGCGAGGCAGACAATCCTCTGCCTCCGCAGCTCAGTGCCAAAACCCACTAACGATTCTAAAATGGCTGAACAAAGGGAACCTCGCTCCGTTGCCACCATCCCTCCGATTGGCCGGGGCGGGGCTCGGCGCGCGGTGCAGGGCGGGGCGCCACTGGCCGGTCACCGTTGCAACGGCGGCCTAGTCTAGGGTCCGTGGCCTCGGGTGTGATGGAGACGGCAGTGAAATGGCCGCCCGGCCCCACCCAGCATTTCCGCTCCGGTCCCCGCCCTCAACTTCTCCCGGGCTCCCACTTGTGAGGAAAACCTTGCTATGAAAAGCCGGTGTTCATAAAGGAGACAGAGGAATCCTGCAACTTTCTTCGAATAAAGGGAGAATCGGCTGGGGCATACCCCCGTGGGGTTTCTGTCTCGAGGCTTCGGAGAACGCAGCCTCCTTTTATTCTAAACTCCCGGCCGCATGTTGCCGTCTTCCTTTCCCTATTGCTAAGGTACAAGGACGAAGGTACAGCCTTTCCGAACCGCCTACTGATGCCCAAAACTAGGCAAGAAAATAAAACTCTTCAGACAGCTACAGAGCAGGTATTTGTTTATATAGTGCTGGTAGTGAGGGGGATCTCTCCGCCAAAAACTCATTCAATCTTCTTTAGCCTTAAGTTACATTGTAAAAGTCCTTCCACACAATGTCATGGGAAAAATGAGGTTCACTTTCCTGGTAAAATTTTAAAAGTTTAATAAAAAGACAGTAGGAGACAGAAATAAAGCAAAGGGTTAAAAACGGCCAGGTGCTTGTCATTCAACTGTTTAAAATGCCAATCACTTGTTTTTAAAATTTTAAATGTTTAATACTAATAAAATGGTTATTCAAATAGCAATATAATTAGAGTAATAAAAATGTGGACAATTTGGATTAGGACAATATGAGACAATAGAAGCAAAGAGTTAGGGACCTCTGGTCAACATAAGCCTGAAAAAGGACACACTAAACAGAGGATTAACCATTAAAAACAACAGCCTGTTGCATATTCATATGTTGCAGAATGAGGCCTTTGTCGGGGATGAGCCATTTGTCAGTGAGGGGAGACTCCGACACTCAATATGAGTGATAAGCAAGTTCCGTTTATTGAAGAGAGCATCAGACACTTATACAGCAAGTAATAAGCGTATGAATATTCTGTAAGCCAAACGATCTATTGGTCAAACTATACCATCAACTCTTCATCATTCCTTTGGGCCTACATTCTCTATTTCCCATGTCTCTCTGTCTACTTGTTATCATACCCAGCTAGGCCCAAGGACACGCTATCTTGCAGGTGCAAGAATTAACCACGGCCTTGTACTTTTCCAGTCTCTAGTCAGCTAAATTCCCAACATTCATACACCTCATACATGATGCATAAATTCCATTCAAATACAGGATTCTGTCTGGTCAGTGTCAACTTCTTCCTCTTAATCCTAACGGCGTCTTCAGGGCTGAGCAAGGTTCGTTTCTTCTGACAAGAGAGCAATAAATTCTTTTTCTCTGAAAGAATTAGGTGTCCTGTGGCTGCTATCTTGGTGCGAGTCCTTTCTTTAAAAAAGTATCTTACATAGCATGGTTTCTATTTTAACATTATGTTATAATCTAAAACTATATTTAACACACTACTTAAGAAAATTAATACAACATAACTTTCTAACATAATACATATAATATTCATTTTAATATTTGTGAAAAGCCAATCATAAAATACACATTTTTCACACAGCCAAGAGCACACGGTTATCTTCGGAGATACCTCTTAAATACCTTTTCCCTTACATCAGCCTGTTGCATATTCATAGACCCTTATGCATAGGAAACTTTTCCCCAAACTAGTTTACATGTTCCAAGAATTGTTTAGCATATCTTCCTCTTGGGTCCACCTTTTTAGAGCATGCATATTCCTTGGTTGTGGTTTTAGTCCATTCTTATCACCTCCAGTTTTTGGGCCTTGGTCCCCACTGTCTTCAGACGGTGAGTGCTGATAGTTGGCATATCTGTAGCAGGTGTCCTCATCATATGTTCATTGGATGTTATCCCATCCAAACAGGCATTTTAACACAAGCATGCTTATATCAGCTATTTCACTACAATGTCTAAACTTAATTAACAACAGAAATAAAAACTATATCTTTATAACAAAGTTACTTTAACACCACACATATAAAATCCATTTTAATATTTGCAAAAAGCCAATATTACAATATGTATCTATAACAGTCACAATTATAACATAGCATACTCATATTTGCATAAAGCTGTGTCATGGTTTTACAACAGTTTGTTGTTTCTGTGGTGATAGTCAGTCTTCTGGTGGTCTTTTGATGAAGGCTTCTGTAATCTTCCTCATGTTTGAACTTTTTGCCTTCAGTGCGTGCCTGGCACTTCTTGTTTTTCAGTCTAACTTGTTTTTTGCTAATTTTGCAAGTTCCTTTAAATCTTGCTATCTTTCTCTTGGTTGGTGCTTGTTATCTCACTGGCTTTGCTATCTTGCTTGCTTTGCTATCTTGCTTGTTTTACCTGCACATCTTGTTACAGTATTACTTGTGGTTAATCTTTTGTTGCATACCACTTAGGATTCAATACCACATATTCACCGCCTTGAACATGTATCATCATTTTCCCACAAAGTTCAGAAGTTCAGGTTATCTGAGTTCTGCGGATCCACTCGAAGTTCAGACTGTCTGGGCTCTGCAGTAGACTTTACATGGACTCATTTGTCTACTACCTTAAAGTTCAGGAGTTCAAACTGTAGTCAAACTGTCTGGGTTCTGTAACAAACTTGGGCAGCCCTAGGTTGGTAGAGACATTAAGACCCATTTCAAAGACATTAACACCCATTTCTCCTAAAGACCCTCACCCATCCAGTTTTTTGTAAAGACATTAGCACTCATCTTTCCTATTGCCACAGGAACGCTCTTTACCCTTCCAGTCCTCTGCTTCCACATGGCTCACTGCTGGACACATGCACACACGCCTCACCAAGTGTTGCCTCATGCCTGGAGATGGGGGTAGATTATGGTGCTAATAACACCAAGGTTGTGGGTTCAATCCCCATATGGGCCGTTCACTAAAGAGGTGGATTAGATGATCTTTGTGGGTCCATTTCAACTCAGAAAATTCTGGGATTTGAGCATATGGCCTAATTAGCATGAGAAGTGAGAGAAATATTAACCAACAGAGGGTAGAATACTAATTAATAAGAGAAATGTGTAACTTGTAGCCAATGAACACCAATTCCTTTGTGTGCTAAAATGTATAAATAGTAAAAAGTTCTTATAGCTGGTGTGCTTGATTTGTGGAATACCACCAGGCACCCAGGCTTGCACAACTCTGAAATAAATAATCAATGTCTCTCTGTCTTAGGTTGCAAATGTGGGGTGTAGCTGGGGGTGTGTGTTCTGTTAAAAATGACCAGATAATATTGGCTTTTGCATTTATGGAGTAGCTTTTGCATGTTGTTATTGATCATAAGTATCTAGATATGGTACAAATTATAACCTTTTAGCTGCTTGTTAATGTAATATAGAAGCATGGACAGATGACTCTTCAACTAATTAAAGTTGAAAAGAGGGTATATTTATTGCAGCGCTGGACACATGCAGAATATTTTCCAAAGGCATGCATGAAGAGTCACAGCCTCTGGCTCTCTACTTATCCAAAAAGGTTTTACATATTCAGATGGTTTCCAAGATGCCTAATACATTATTATTATCTGTCCCCACACTGTATTATAATTAGCTGAATGCCTATTATGGCTGCACAATTGTCCTCTTTAATTGGGTCAGTGGGCTCTGAAATGGGTCAGTGGGTTCTTTGAAGAGGAAGTAAGACGTTTTCCTCATAGTAAACTCTTCACCCATGTCAAGTAGGCAGGGCTTCTTGACCTGCTGGTCACAGTCCAAACCTCCCCTCATAGTTCAATTATTCTCAGAAGCCAGTTGTATTTATAGTTCCTGCCCTTTTACAATACTTCATGTATCCCCTGTCACGCCTAACTTTGCTTCAGTTATCCCCTCCTGGTATCAATTAATCTCCTTGTTAAGCTCTAATCAAAATGTATGATCTTTACTAACTACATTTCTTACTTAACCCCTTAACTCATTTAAGCTCCTAATTAAAATATATTGTTTTCACTATCTTAGCTGCATTCCTAGCTCAACCCCTTGACTCAGTATAATCCATCATCTTAAGTATGTACTGTATTGCTCATAGAAATAGTAGTGTGATGGACGTATTGTACTATAGACCTTAGCAAAACATAAGATGTGAAAAAGCTTTTGTGTAACTAAGAAAACAGTGCAAGACCATCCACTGATTGACCCATCCAAGTGATAAGATAACAGTAACACAAGACAGAGCACTGGAGGAGACTGGGAAGGAGCTTGTTAACTCCTCTTATCAGAAAAGTGTGAAACAACAGGGATGAAATCACGGGAAGGAATACAATTTATTGACTTGATCTCAGGATGTCATACAGATAAGTCCAGATGGAAAACCTAAACACGAAGAGACCCTGCAACATCAAAAGCTCTTGGGAATGTTTAAATAATGTATAAGCTAATGAATATACATGTAATCCCAACAATGTAATCATATATAGAGAACATGATTTTAAGGGGGGTTTTTGTGCTCTTTGGCCGTTTGTCAAAAGCACCCCAGTGCTGGAAATATTGTCCTTCTTTCATCCTATTATTATTAAAATTTTAAAAATTCTAAGGGGTGAACTCTTTTTTTCACAATTGTACTGCCATCTGTTAGAGGTGGGGCAGTTATCTTCTGTTAATTAAGCCACCTGTTAAAACCAGGTATTGTGGCAGTGAGGGCTTGATGTTTAGTCTCTCCCTGAAGTTGTTTACCACCTGTCTTCCTGCCTTTTCCCCGTGGCAGTTATGATAATTCCAGATTCTTCCCTGTCTATCCTCCAAAATCCTGCCTCTGCAGCCTGTCTGTCATAATTTGCTACACCCATTTATCCAGAAGATTTGCTGTCAGTTATGATATTTCCCTTCTCTCATTGGTATGTACCTTTCCCTTTCCATTTTTTATTGGTATTATCTTTACATTTGTCCCCCCAGACCCCTCCTATCTAGCCCTTGATTTGTTAGACGGTCTCCTCCCAGGAATCCACCCCCCCCTCCATAAAAGCCACTGTTTTTCTTTGTTTCCCACTCTTTGCCGCTGCCCCACTCGCACCCGCGCAGTGCTGCATCACTTGCCCTACTTCCATGCTGCGTTGCAGCCTCCGTGCTACTCCCGCCACAGGAAAGAATAAAGGCAGCTCAGAGAAGTAAGCAGTCCTTCCTTTTTCCTTTGCCCCGGTCCTTCGACGTGCGTCCACATTTATCGGCCGCTCCTGGCGGTCCAGGATCCCAGCCACTGGCTGAACCACAATCCTGCCTGCCGGCGGCAGAGGTGGGGCACGGCCACTCCTGGTGCGCATGCTGAAAGCGAAAGGAGATCGGGGCGTGCGAACAACCGTCCCTCTTGCAATCGGGACGCAACATCAAGGTGGGGCGGTTTTTCTTCATGTCTTTCACAACCAATCCTCCCTCCAGGAAATATCTTCTTTTGATGGGCCATTGAGTGTCACTGCATGACTGATAAAATTACATCATCCCATTGTAAGATGCTGTGCCCAGAGGGAGGAGCCAAGCATTCCTACCTGGATATTATCGGAGATTTGGAACACCATAGGCAGCCTTTTCCCACTGGATTCCCAGAGGAAGACCAGGCCCATCTACACCACAACTGGATCTTCAGAGGAAAACTACACCCTTCTACAGGATCACTGCTTCAACAGAACCACATTTGTCACTCCAGGAGGACTGCAGGACTGCTACCAACACCCTGACCAACAGGGTGTCAGGTTGTATTCTGACTCTGTCAGTGTTGTTTTGTATTACTCCATCATTACTTTTTCTAATAAAAGAACTGTTATTTCTACTCCCATATCTTTGCCTGAGAACCCCTTAATTTCAAAATTATAATAATTCGGAGGGAGGAGGTTTACATTTTCCATTTCAAGAGAGGCTCCTTCCTTCCTTGGCGGACACCTGTCTTTTCAAACTGAGACTCTCTCAAGTACATAATTATTGGCTTGTTGCACACAGGGAGAGGAATCTGATTTTTGTGGACAATATAACCACCCATAAGGAGCTCTCTTACCTCCTCAGCAGTACTTGTACCTCAGACCCATCAGCACAAATAGGCCCCTCACAGGTGCCCTTCCATCAGGGCACTACCAGGCTCCCCAGGCCAGACTTCTCTTCCTGTACTTCACACACTAGGGGAGCAATGGCAGCAGCAGCCTTAAGCTGCAGGGGCTCCACGGGAGCTGTTTGACACATGTAAAAAGTCATAAAAATTAAAAACAAACCTAAGGGCTAGAAATGACGCATCACTCCAGATTTAATATTCAGTTCACAACATACGTGCATAGCCAGAATCTTCCTGGACTTCTTGAGGATGAACGTATTGACAGCAGCCCTGTAGAGGACTTGGGAATACTGGTAGATGAAAAACTGGACATGAGTTACCTATAGAATCGTTGAATTACAAAGACAGGAAATGCCCTCAAGATGATTGAGTCCAACTGTTAACCAAGCACCACAGTGTTTATCACTAAACCATGTCCCCAAATGCCACATACAGAGGCCTTTTGAATGCTTCCAGTGATGGTGATTCTACCACTTCCCTGGGCAGTCTATTCCAATGCCTGAACACCCTTTTAGTGAATAAATGTTTCCTAATTTCGAATCTAAACCTCCCCTGGAACAACTTGAGCCCTCCCCTGGTTTGAGAGTCTGTCCAAAACATCCTTCATTTGCCTCATGATTGTCATGGAGAGAGACCACCAAAAAATTAAAAACTCCTGTTTGCTGGACCAGTGGGGGAGAAAGTCATGTGCCTGAGGCTTGAAGGTATTGCTAGCTTACTGTTTCCACAGGTGTTGTTTGCTATATGCTACACTGAGCTCAAAGTGGCATCTTGCCCTTTTTGCACAATAGCTCTGGAATCCTCCCCACCTCTCGGCCTGGCTGATTTGAGTTTTGGGTGGTGCCATCTTGGGTCTGGGAACCATACAGCGAATCGTGGATTTTCAGGAGCCAGCCGGCCACTCCCAGCCATCGGCCCCCAAACACAAGCCACGGCCCTTTTCTCTGGCAAACAAAATTCAGCTGCCCCTCTTCTGGATGGCAGATTGCAGCAGCCACTTGGTAATATCAAACCAGCCCGACTTGGCACTGGTGCCACCTTGGGTACGGAAAACATCCTGCGAATCGTGGATTTTAACGCGCCAGCCAGCCACTCCCTGCCACAGGCCCCCAAACACAAACCTCGGCCCTTTTCCCTGGCAAACAAAACTCACCTGCCCCGCTTCTGCAAGGCAGTCTGCAGGAGGCACCTGACACTGTCAAACCAGCCCTACTTGGAACTGTTGCCACCTTGGGTCTGGGAACCATCCTGCGTATCGTGGATTTTCAGCAGCCAGCCGGCCACTCCCAGCCACAGGCCCCCAGACACAAACCTCGTCCCATTTCCCTGGCAAAAAAAACTCAGCTTCCCCACTTGTGGATGGCAGATTGCAGGAGCCACTTGGTACTATGAAACCAGCCCAACTTGGCACTGGTGCCACCTTGGGTACGGAAAACATCCTGCGTATCGTGGATTTTCAGGAGCCAGCCGTTCACTCCCACCCATAGGCCCCCAAACAGAAACCACGGCCTTTTTCTCTGGCAAACAAAACTCAGCTGCCCCACTTCTGGATCGCAGATATCAGGAGCCACTTGGTATTATAAAACGAGCCCGACTTGGAACTGGTGCCACCTTGGGTCTGGGAACCATCCTGTGAATCGTAAATTTTAAGGAGCCAGCCGGCCACTCAAGGCCATAGGCCCCCAGACACAAACCTCGGCCCGTTTCCCTGGCAAACAAAACTCACCTGCTCCGCTTCTGGATGGCAGATTGCAGGAGCCACTTGGCACTGTCAAACGAGCCCGACTTGGCACTGATGCCACCTTGGGTCTGGGAACCATCCTGCATATCAAAGAATTTCATGTGCCAACTGGTCGCTCCCATCCACAGGCCCCGAAACACAAACCAGGGCCCTTTTCCCAAAAAACAAAACTCACCTGCCCCGCTTCTGGCTGGCAGATTGCAGGAGCCATTTGGCAATGTCAAACCAGCCCGACTTGGCACTGGTGGCACCTTGGCTCTCGGTACCATCCTGCATAGTAATGAATTTCAGGAGCCTACCGGAAGTCTCAGCCACAGGGCCTCAAACACAAACCTTTTCCCTGGCAAAAAAAATTCACCTGCCCCTGTTCTGGATGGCAGATTGCAGAAGCCACTTGGTACTCTCAGGCCAGCTGGACTTGGCACTGGTGGCACATTGGGTCTGGGAACCATCCTGCGTATTGTGGATTTTCAGGAGCCAGCTGGCCACTCCCAGCCACAGGCCCTAGAACACAAACCACAGCCCTTTTCCGCGGCAAACAAAACTCACCTGCCCCACTTCTGGCGGGAAGATTGCAGGAGTCAATTAGCAATGTCAAACAAGCCATACTTGGCAGTGTTGTCACCTTGGGTCTGGGAACTATCCTGCGTATCGTGGATTTTCAGGAGCCAGCCGGCCATTCCAGACACAGGAGCCCAAATACAATCCACGGCATTTTTCCCTGGCAAACAAATCTCACCTGCCCTGCTTCTGGATGGCTCACTGCAGGAGCCACTTGGTACTATCCAAACAGCTCGCCTTGGCACTAGAGCCACCTTGGGTCTGGGAAACATCCTGCGTATCGTTGATTTAAGGAGCAAGCCGGCCACTCCCAGCCACAAGACCCCAATCACAAACCATGGCCATTTACCCTGGCAAACAAAACTCAGCTACCGCCCTTCTGGATGCCAGATTGCAGGAACCACTTGGCCTTAACCATCAGCCCAACTTTGCAGTGGTGCAACCTTGGGTCTACGAAACATACTGCGTGTCGTGGTGTTTCAGGAGCCAGCCGGCCACTCCCAGCCACAGGCCCAAAAATTCAAAACATGGCCCCTTTCCCTGGCAAACACTACTCGCCTTCCCCGCTTCTGGATGGCAGATTGCAGGAGCCAATTGGTAATAAAAAAACAGCCCGACTTGGCAGTGTTACTAAATTGGGTCTGGGAACCATCCTGCGTACCATGGATTTTCAGGAGCCAGCCGGCCACTCACAGCCACAGGCCCCCGAACACAAACCACATCCCTTTGACGCGGCAAACAAAACTCACCTGCCCCAATTCAGGCGGGAAGATTGCAGGAGCCAATCAGCAATGTCAAACAAGCCATACTTGGCAGTGTTGTCACCTTGGGTCTGAGAACTATCCTGCGTATCGTGGATTTTCAAGAGCCAGCCGGCCACTCCCAGCCACAGGCCCCCCAACACAAACCACAGCCCTTTTCCCTGGAAAACAAAACTCACCTGCCCCGCTTCTGGATGGCAGATTGCAGGAGCCACTTGGTAGTAACAAACTAGCACGACTTGGCACTGGTGCCATCTTGGGTCTGGGAACAATCCTGCATATCAATGAATTTCAGGAGCCAGCCGGCACTCTCGGCCCCTGCCCGCCAAAGAGAAACCTCGGTCCTTTTCCCTTGCAAACAAAACTCACCTGCCCCACTTCTGGCTGGCAGATTTCAGGAGCCACTTGGTACTATCAAACCAGCCCGACTTGGCAGTATTGCTACCTTGGGTCTGGGAAACATCCTGCGTATTTTGGATTTTCAGGAGCCAGCCAGCCACTCCAAGCCACAGGCCCTTAAACACAAACCTCAGTCCTTTTCCCTTGCAAACAAAACTCACCTGCCCTGCTTCTGGAGGGCAGATTGCAGGAACCACTTGGCACTAAAATCAGCCCAACTTGGAACTGGTGCCAGCTTGGGTCTCGGAACCATCCTGCATATCATGGATTTTCAGGAGCCAGCCGGCCACTCCCAGCCACAGGCCCCCAAACCAAAACCACGGACCTTTTCCCTGGAAAAGAAAACTCACCTGCTGCGCTTCTGGATGGCAGTTTGCAGGAGCCTCGTTGTAGTATCAAAGCAGCCTGACTTGGCACTGGTGCCACCTTGGGTCTGGGAGCAATCCTGCATATCAAAGAATTTCAGGAGGCAGCCGGCACTCGGCCCCTGGCCGCCAAACAGAAACCTCGGTCCTTTTCCCTCGCAAACAAAACTCACCTGTCCCACTTCTTGATGGCAGATTGCAGGAGCCACTTGGTACTATCAAACCAGCCCGACTTGGCAGTATTGCTTCCTTGGGTCTGGGAACCATCCTGCATATCAAAGAATTTCTGGAGCCAGCCTGAACAATTGTTTAACACCCTTTAAAGGTGGTGTTTGACAAACAGGGCTGAAGCGGATCTTCAAAATATCCAGGAGATCAAAATCCATTGAAGCAAATTCTCCTGGCCAGTCACCTTGCTGCTGCTGCTAATTCACCCTCCATACCAGCTGATCAGGCCTAACAATGCTGCTGCAAAAATATCGTGAAAAAGGTAGGCACATTTTCACAGATGCAGGTAAAATCCCCTTGGATGATAATTCCAAGGCATAACTTGATGGAGCAAGTTATGCAACCTTGTCTACTGGCAATATCTAAATTGGTGAGGTCACCATCTGTCAGCATCACTTTCGAAAATAAATGTTTGATCCACAAAAAAAATATTTCATATGTCCTGTCTACCTGCTTCATTTCAACCAATGAACAGGCTACATTCCATCAGCAAAGGGTTTATGAACCTATCTTTCTTTAATAAGATTCAGATGCCCATGGTAGGGGTGTAATTAAATTCACATGTTAAAAATATCCTTCTTGTTATCTTTTCTTTTAATTACCCACACGTAACATCAGTCTGAGAGCTGAAGAAAACCCCTTCATTTGCTGTTTGCCAAGTATCATCTACGTGATACAAATTCTACTTGAGAAATCACACCCATTCATTGCCATGTAAACAACCTTTTCTTCATCATTAGGTATTTTGGTGAAGTGAATGATTAGAACATAAGCAAGGGCATTTGTTCAAGATGCTCCAGAAAGAGCTGTGGTCTGTTCTCTTCTTTGCTGCCTATGTTAGCACTGAGCTGCAAAAAATGAAAGACTACTAGGAAAAGTGTTACTTTTAGTCTAAATTCGTAAATGATGTTTGAAATACCCTGTTAAATGAAAAGGTGCTCTTTTAAATGATGGCATCTTAAGGGAAAAAGTCAGCTTTAAAGAGGTTTTGAGACAGTTGCTTCTGGAAAAAATAATAAAATAAAATCGGAGGCATCTAAGGTCTTTATCCATCCCATATTGAAGATTGGTTCAAAACACAGTTCCTTCATACAGGAAGAAGAGAGGACCATAGGTGGCAACCCATTTGAAAATGGAGTTCTATTTCTTTCTGGTTGGGATTACCGGACACCATTTCTTGTGAAGTCGAGGGACTGCAGTTAGCTCTCCACTAATTTCCTTCCCTGAAATTCATCTGCATGTGCTCCTTTGTCTGGAGTCCCCATTTATTAGTATGCATAGATGGTATACTCCATCGATGCATGAATAACAGAGGGGATAATGTGCCTTTTGCTGCTATCTTCTTTTGCTGCTCCATTTTGCTTGCTTTGTTCTTGCTTTCTGTCAAAGAAATGCTAGCAAAAGCCCTCCTCAAGTCTTGCTGTGAAGACAGACTGCCAGAAAGGTAGAGAAACTTCAGACATTTCCAAGACCCATGTAGCACGTGTCTTGGTCAATTTCTATGCAGATCCTTTCTTCCAGCAGGACTTTTTTGCACCGTTAGAGAACACTGAACTGAATCCAATACAAAAGCAGTGGCTAGAGGAACCATTCTCTTTTCATTTGAATGGTGATAAAAATGCGTATCAAATCAAAGCATTTTAGAGCAGCAGGAAGATTTTCTATGCAGCTAGCAAATCATAACAAGATGCCTATTCACCGGTTGGGTTCCTTTCGGAATTTACAAGAATTCCCGACAGAAAACACAGCTTAGTAAACTACCAATCTAAATCACAATATCTAGAAAGGTGACATGAAAAAGAGCAAGAGGAAGAAAACCAAAAAGAAAACCAAAGGAAGCCAGAAATAAGGCACAACCTCTCCTCCTTATCTGCTTACTACAGTACCTTAGAAGTACCTTCAAGTTTCCTAACAGTCATATCAGTAGAAAAGTGTGCCAAGAACAATTGTGGAAAACTGTGGAAAACCCTTCTATCACAAGAGAAACATAGGGTTTGCTTTCACGACCATTAAATCTGCATGCAATGCCTACGGTAAGGGTATGTTTTGTATATTCAAGAACAATTGAAAACTATTTCTGAATTGAAGGGACTTCTTTTTGTTTGTTATGAATGACTTGGCTAAATATGGCGCATGTTAAAATACCGCAGACATGTGGTTCATTTTAGAGATGCCAACTGCAAAGGAGGGAAGCATTTTGTGTGCTTAAGAAGTAATGTATTGGAGAGTGCTTTTGTTACTTCTTTAGAAGGTTAGAATATGCCGAAAAGATGCTAGCTGGGGACTTGCAATTAATGAATTATTTGCTGTAAGTAGGTCAAATGACATTAGCTTTCAAAAAGGAAAAGTAGTCTTATTCCACGTGCCAATTCTAAAGTAGATTAATAAGCCTTAAGCAGAAGATGGATGTGAAGAGGGATATGACATGAAAGGTTAAGCAACACTGCTGACAGCAAAAGGCTTACCTGCTGCAGATACAGGAGACAAAATACTATTTTGACCGCAAACATTGCTATTCAGACGACAGTAAAATTCTGAGTGACAGCAAAATTTACTCAGTCATGACAGTAAAATTTGCTCACATCAAAATGTGCTAATCAATTCTTAGTGTAAGCTAAGCACCTTAAGCAAAGGGTAGTTCAAACGTAACTGGTATTTGATGGCAAAAAAGGCAACTTGGCCTGCGTTTCTCACTTCTACTCCATTAAAAAGCTTACTCTGTCTCAGATTCCTTCGGAGGGATACCAACGCAAGCCGCGAAACTGCACGAAAATGATGATTTAAAGAAAGATAGATTAGAAAAATGGAATAATGGTTCATGTTCTTTTCCTTCCAACTGCTTTGTTTGCCCTTTTAAATTTTTGAAGTCCTTTCTGGTGTCACCATGGTTGCACTGCAGCAAGTGTTCGGCTGTAAGCTGTCCATATTGCCAGCTTCTGGACTGCCTTCAGAAAACTTCCCACTGGTTTTGTATAGAAATCACAAGCAGTAGAGGTGACAAAGACTGCAGAAACCTTCTCATCTCCTTCTAAAGCAAGACCATGTCTTTCACCCACTCTTAACTAGACAACTTTCATCAGTCATGAGGGAGTCTCACGTTCAAGAGCTAAGCAGTGACAGCTGTAAATGACAAAAAGCAGACTGAAATTCTCTTGGGACTCCAGCAGAGAGCAATGAAGGAGGTTGAATTCACCTTCTTGGGAAGTTCTAAAATGCACGTTAACTTGAGCACAGGAGCTAAGCCATCGTAAACTTTGTTGAGTATGTCTGCGTAGACAGAGTTTCCATCACTACAGAAGCAATGTTATTTAACCCACGTTATCATCTCTAGCTGCTACGCTGCACTTATTGCAAAGTATCTGCAACGTATTTTACAGGGTGGGCTTTTATGTGTAATCCCTGAGTAATAGTGCAAAGAGAATTACTTGGGGTATGGGGTGGGGGGGGAACCACAACTCTTAGGTTTTTCAAATCATGGTTCCATTTGAAAGTCAAAAAAGATGTCAAACCTTTCTTTCCTAGACGTATTACCAGCACAAACTGTACCAGAATTTATGACCCGTAACTGTACCATGGACACTCTTTCTCTGGACTATTCCTTAAGAAACAAAGTCCTCACTAGAAATAAAACAAAATTAGCCAAAGTATTGGCCTGGATTAGTTCCAAGGCTCTGTACTAAAGGCCAAACACATGTAATAATAGTAACGAGTGGACTAAAAGTTAAATCAATAGAGCATTACTCAGTTCAAAGACATCTTGTGTCCTAATGTTCTCACAGAAGACTGTAAAAACCTGTCTATTTTTGTGGGTTTGTTTTATCCATTTAGCTGTACCTTCTACTTCTCTCCACTGTCTGAGAACATTGATGATAAGGTTGGATGACCTCATGTCAACTTGTAGAAGTAAAGAAAGAGAAGCCAGTAAAGAAAGGCAAATTTGTTAATTGCAGGTGGAAAGAGGGAGGCCAACAAAAGAAAACAAAAGAACAGTAATAATGAAATGCTCCCCTGTCTTCTGTGAAAAGTAAAGGCACAGACAAGAAAGAACAAGTGCAAAATTCTCACTAGAGAAACGCACTTGATCTGACTGAAGTATTTTGCGGTACATTTCTTGCTGTTTTCTCATGCCAAACATATTAACCATTGAAGGTGTCCCTTTCCTCTTTCTAGAATACAGCTAGGAAGATGGCTGTGTCATTGCTGACAAGCTGCTATTCTCAGAGGTGTCCAGCTGAAAGTCCTAGATCAATTGATTTGCTCTGTCACTTTGATATGGCATGACTTACAGTTTCAGCACCTGAACTTGCCAGCCCTACAATTCTTTGCCCCTTGAATGGTTAGATAGGCTCCTTGGCAACTGGCATTTGTAAGGACATGAAACTTGTGGGATCTCAGCACCTCAGGATGAGGGTGCAGAGTGACCGAGAGCACCACTGGGGGGCTCGGGAGTCCTGGAATGTTGCCAGAAGTGTCTGGTGGCAGGACTTTGATCCTACACAGGAGACGACACCTGTATGAGGACTGGGAGGATTTCACTGGGTGAATGGTGAAGGAATAAGTTAATTAAGGTGTAGAACACAGGGTTTAGGATTTCTGTACAGGGGGGTCTAAAGAAGTAAGATGGAGGAATTGGGGCGTGTCCTGTCCTTCTTCTTCTTCTTCTTGGCCTCCATCTTCTGTGGTGATGGTGGCACTTTGGGATTGGTCTTTACTAGAAGTGCACCGGTTAATAAGAGTAGAAGGTATTGGAGAAAAATTATAAATATTGTACACGTAACTTCGAGTATAAAGATAGGTGACCGTCCAGGAGGCTGGGGAGTGTGCCCATGGCTGACTGCTGTGCAGACCTCTGTCGGGCTGAAAGAAAATCTTTTAGATAAACAATTAATAAACACTGAGACCGAAACAAGATCAGAAGTCTCTCCTCGTCCTTTGAAGCGCGGGCTGTCCAAGGCCACTCTGGGCCTTTCCAGGTCTTTGAAACAACCGAGAAACCGAGCAAGTGGCATCCCTGAGCTATCTCCGAACATAAAACAGCCGGGAAGAGAAACCGACAACCAGCAAACATAAATCAACCATAAAACAGAAGAGAAAGAGAAAAATGGGATCCGACAGAAACTATGCAGAATTTGCACCGTGAGATGATGCCAAATGAGTCATGCCGGTAGATTAACTAGGGCATGCAAGGCAGAGAGAGGGAAATGAGAGCACAAGAAGAGAGTACACAAGAAGAGAGTACAATCTCCTTTTTTCTGAAACACTGTAGAGATCAAAGTGAACACAAATCCTCCTAGGGGTAGTTCTTGCAAAAGACTAAGAGTTCTTTTTGTGTTCACAGGCCTGGAATATTTAGCTTTGGATCACGGCAAAATGCAGATGACAAAACAAGGCCTTGAAGTCACATCCAGTATGAAGCAGTATGAAAGAGGAAAGCAGCTGAGAGCGTCAACCCTGCTAAGTAGTCTCAGTATTCTTCTTGACATTAGCAGAAATTTGAAATGAGTCTCTGAAAATGACAAAGGAGGCAGAAGAAAAGGGAGCGATGACTCCTCTGGCATAGTGTTTCCTAACAGGGATCTTCAAAATGTAAAGGTTGTATCATCCTTTCAACTGAAGGAAGGTATGAAAACAACAGGAAGGAAATGGCATCAAATACTCTGGGCAGTGTACTTCTAGACAGAAAGGCCACTGATGGAAAACCAACTAAACTGGCACCAATGCAGCAGCATTGTACTAAAGCCAGAAATGTCCAGCGCTTCGCTCTCTGCCATTCCATTCAGATGCACACAGCAGCTCTGCAACATTCCTACTGATCATCTCCTTGGCAAACTGGGAGTGAGGGTCCGTGGTGATGCAGAGTCCCCAGGCAGATGCAAAGGAGAGCTGCTTTCTTGCAAAAACCAGGCTTTTGAAACACTCAGGCCTTTATCAGTTCCATAGCTTTACGCCATAACAAACACAATTCAACCAACCACCATGCACCACGCTGTGAACACAATGGTTCTAGAACTTGTTGATCTACCTCTAATTCAGCTGCCTCACCTTCCCACAGTCCTTTTCTACTTAGCCAAAGTAATGGGCCTCAGCCCAAGGCCTTCCTTTTGTAAGCTTCTAGATATATGCAGCAGCAAACCACTACTTTCTTCTGTGCCAAGACTTTAGGTAGACGATTTGCATCTGCCCTTCCAGTGAAACCTAATGGGGAGACAAAAGCCTCTCAGAGATGTTCAGTCATTCCATTTTCTAGACAGGCCAAATCAAAAGAAAAGCAAGCTATGGGATTGTGTACTTGCTCTTACAAAACACCTGCTGCCCTCTGACAATCAACTAGCAGAAAACCAGCCAAACTGAGACTTGAGGCAAACAACCCTTGGAAGGGAATAATGATGTGATCAATAAAGACAACATTTTTCCAGGCTACCGAGATATTGGAAATGTCAGCAAAGGCTTGAGAGCAAAGGCTGAACTAATGGGGAAAGGGTAAAAGAATCCCAAGAAAAACATGACCAAAGGTTAAAACAATTCCAAGAAAAACATAGGCAGCTAACCTGCTGAAGCCTTCAGGAAATCAGTGGCCGCTGATTTACATAGGCCATTCAAGTTAATTGACCCGTGCACCTTCCACTCCTTTTTCGGCACCATAGGGTGAATTGAGACCATGGAATCACAATTCCTTGGATTCTGTTCTTAACTTTAGGAGAGAAGTACAGCAGCTGAAGTACCTGTTACTGATGTGATACCCAGAAACACAGAGTTGACACATTTCATTCTTGGCCAATCACAACAAGCAAGACTAAGAGGATAAGGCTGGCTTATTTTCATGACACTTTTCTTGTTTTACAGCCTGCTCTGATTCCAGTGAAACTTTTTCATTAGCTTCTCTCTAAAAGGAGAAAGTCCAGTCAATGTCCCGCCCTAATGCTGCAAGTATACCATTTGGTTTGTCGAGACTAAAAATTGAATTGGAAGGTACGGAGCCCCCTGGAGCTAAGAGCCGCTCCGGGGCGTCTTTCGGCAGAAGTCGCGCTAAGGAGAGCACTGTGAGTGGCACAATCGTCTCTGCGCGAAGTAGCCACTTCTTCGCCTCCGGGAGCCGGAGAGAGCGGCAGCTTCGGAAAGGTGAAGAAGGAAGCTGTACAACACTGGGATTGTGTGCGCAGCTTGCCAACTGATAGAAAACAGTTCCTTTGCACTCTCCTGACTTTTCCAATCACATGAACATTCGATTAGAAGCTGTTTTGGACAACTTTCTTTCTCTTCTTCCAAAACACTCGGCACACTTCCGTGCAATGTCTAGAACATGATGGGAGATGTTTTCTGTGCTGGCACAGTTTCTCCTTGCCAGATGTAGTGGAAAAGCTTTTTGCTAAGATGTAGACGACAAGAGAGGCTAAAGACTGGATGAAAGCAAATGACACCCATGTTCAAAAAAGGCAATTAGGAGGACTCGGAATAGTACAAACCAGCCAGCCTCTTTTTTATCCCCAGGAAGTTGATGAAGCAGCTCTTCCTGGAAAACCTTGCCAGGCACATGAAAGACGACAAAATAATGTAGTTAGCATGATTTTTCAGGGGAATTTCATGCTGAACATCTCTTCAAACTCCTCTGATGAATCAACTTGACTGGTAGATGAAGGGAATATTATCTGCCTGGGCTTCAGGGAGGTTTTTGACATATCTGTACATGGCAGCACACATACATATGGAAGCAATAGTGCAAAGGGGAGGGAACCAGTGTCTTTTCAGTGATGCTGAGTGAAAAGACAAGAGGCAGTGGGCGCACACTGAAATACAGGAGATTGCCTTTGAACATCAGTAAATGATTCTTTACTGTGAGGGTGACTGAACCACGGCACAGACTGCCCAGAAAGATTGTGGAGCCTGGATCTTTGAAGACATTAAAAGTACACCCAGATTGAATCCTGGGCAAGAGGCTCTAGGTATCCTGGTTTAGGCAGGGGGGTTGGGCCTGGTTAGCCCCACCAACCCCTTCCACTCTCATTCATTCTGTGCTAGTGAATTCTCTTCAAGATGCATTTCAAGCACTGGCATGACAAAGTTCTGTGCAGACAGAGATCCAAATGGACATGGCATCTAAGTTCCTTAAGCAGTGTTCAAGAAGAATGTAAAACTCTGGGACAAGTGTCTCTTCCCTAACTGAATCCCTTTCATGGGAAAATTCCCAGCTATAGAAAGATCTTCTGATACGCATGCTTAAGACTGACACTGCCTGAGCAAATTTCTCCCTATGTGTATCTAAGACCAGTTAGGATCTTCACCCAAAGTGCTGTCAACATAGTCACAGAATGCCTATTGTTAAGAAGTGACAACTTACATCAGAATGGCAAATATTGGTCCACAAAATGGATTAATGGATGGGAATTATCTACTTGGGTTAAAAACAAAAATAAAGAGTTGGTCTTTATTTATCAATTTCATTGCAATATTGATAAGGGAAGAAAAAGACCTAAGTCCTTGACTTTCTTAACTCAAGGAAAGATTTTAAAAATTCCTTGTAAAAATGTATGATCACAATCAGACTATTGAAACCATTTTAGTTGGGAAAAAAGTTCCAAAATTGTCTAGATAGTGGCAAAGAAGCCAAGAAAATAGGAAAGAAACAAAAAGAGAGCAAAAGAGTCAGCTTCAGTGTACAAGCTCGTTCTGGAAGGAGTCTGCTGGGAAAAGGAACCCCCAGTTGAATTTCCAATGTATTCCTGCGCTTGATTCAGTAACTGGTCAATGTAAAAACCAATCCTTTTGTACAACTTCTTCCAGCAACAAAAACTCCAACAGGTTGACACTAGCATCGTGCCTGTTACAGACATATTTAAAAGAGAAATGATGATTTTCTTGAAAACCTACTTGCATAAAAGTTGCAAGATGGTGGAGGGATTCCCACATCCTCCTTCCTCCATCTGGCTTGAAAGTATATTTGATAAAATATGCAACAAAGCACATGATTTATAAGGTAGAGTCAAATGGATGATTTGGGAATTGATCTCTTGTTGATAGTAAACTTCATATCCACTCTGTGTGACCTTTCTAAAACAAAATGTGGAGCTGAGGCATGAATCTGCCACAACAATTGTAAAGCAAACATACACACTCCCCTTCACATGCCCCCCCTTCCACACACACCTAGGCACACACAGAGATCAGCATAGCAGATCATGAACACCTTGGAAAAGACTGAAATGCTAAATGCCTTTCTTTATGGGCAAAAGAGGTGGTGCAGTAATTCAAATGCCTGGTACAAAAATTCTGTTTAATATTTAGCTCCTATTTAAAACACAGCTTTTCATTTAATTCTATTTACAGAATATTTTCATTTCATTTGTTTCTTTAAAATTACTTAGTTCTCACCTGTTGTATGTCTAGGAATATTTTCTTCCAAAAATAGAAAAAAATAGATGATATCTTTTCAGCAGAAAACATTGGTTGATACAATTTTAAACCATCATGATATGGAAGAATTGTTCTGTCCCTCTCTAAGGTGGAAGAAGCATTTGGATCACAGATCATCTACAATGAAATACTTGACATGTTTAAGATGCTTTCAATCAATTTTGATCGTCAATTGCTTATTCGTTGTAAACAGTAATTTTTCAGTGAAGGGAAAGTGTGTGTGGTATATCTACATGATGTGTTCAAACCCAGTTCCTACAAATGGCCAGGCTGAATTCCAGTAAATAATGTCCCGAATGATATTTTGCCGCCTTATTTGGCACTTCATGAAATCTTACCATGATGAAGTGCTGAAACACAGAGATTTTCTCTTAGAGAGTGTCTCGTTGTAACCCATCCCATGGATTTTATGCTGTAATTCTTATCTCTTTTAAAATTTGCTATCTTCTGTACAGTTTTCATGAACCTTTCTGTTACAGTAGTGAAAATCACAGATAAATGTCATTTTGTACAACTTTGAATTTACCCCAAGAGCTGAGAGAAAACTTGTTCCTATACTTCAATCCGAGTTTCTTCTATAGTCCAACTTTGTTTCTCTACCATCAAGCTTCTCCTTTGTTGCTGCTCCAAGCCCCGTCCAAGCTGACCTTGAATACTTTCAGGGATGGGACACCCACAACTTCTCTGGGCAACCTGTTCCAGTGTTCCAGCACTCCCACAGAAAAAAAGGCCTTCCTTTCATCTAATATGTGTAGGAAATCATAAATCTAGGCATAGAAACTCGGAGTGCAAATTTGAAATTCTTTTGATTTGAAGCACATTTTATATGAATACTGACTTACAGATGACTAAAAGATGTTGATGGGCATTTGAGCTGACAAGTTTTGAAAAAGTGCACGGAAATTAAAATTGAAACCACTAAAATTAAAAACTTCTTGCCATTTTCTTTTTCCTCTCCTATTCAAAATTGCATATGTCAGATATCAGTGCTTCGTGCAAACCTTTCAGATGCTCTCAGAGAAAAAGCTTTTCTTTCAGACTAAGTTGCGGTTGACGTAGAACACTAGCAGTAGTGAAAGTTTTTCTGGGCATCGGGGTAGCACCTTCTCCTTGGATTTGTGTGCAGAATGCATTTCATCCAAACTGGAAAATAGATCCAAGCTCTGTTCTATTCATCATTCTTACTGTATCAGGCCTGAAGATTCTGTGAAAAGTAGCCTGTGGACCTTGAAGATAGCGCATGTGAAAGAGATGAGAGGTGATGGAGAAGTCGAGGGAGAGAAGAAAGAGCATATGGCCCAGTACGGACACCAGAAAGTATTTCTCTACGTGATCATAGGAGATTGCAGGAGCCACGTGGTACTATCAAACCAGCCCGACTTGGCACTGGTGCCACCTTGAGTCTGGGAACCATCCTGCGTATCGTGGATTTTCAGGAGCCAGCAGGCCACTCTCGGCCACAGGCCCCCGAACACAAACCTCGGCCCTTTTCCCTGGCAAACAAAACTCACCAGTCTTGCTTCTGGCTGGCAGATTGCAGGAGACACTTGGCAATGTCAAACCAGCCTGACTTGGCAGTGTTCCACCTTGGGTCTGAGAACCATCCTGCATATCAAAGAATTTCAGGAGCCAGCCAGCATCTCTCGGCCTCAGGCCCCCATACACAAACCTCGGCCCTGTTCCCTTGCAAACAAAACTCACCTGCCCTGCTTCTGGATGGCAGATTGCAGGAGCCACTTGGTACTATAAAAGCAGAAAGACTTGGCACTGGTGCCACCTGTGGTCTGGGAACCATCCCTCATATAAAAGAATTTCAGGAGCCAGCTGGCACTGTCGGCCACAGGACCCCAAACACAAACCACGGCCCTTTTCCCTGGCAAACAAAAATCACCTGCCCTGCTTCGGGATGGCAGATTGCATGAGCCATTTGGTACTATCAAACCAGCCCGACTTGGCAGGGTTGCCACCTTGGGTCTGGGAACCATCCTGCATATCATAGAATTTCAGGAGCCAGCCAGCCACTCTCGGCCACAGACCCCAAACACAAATCTCGGTACTTTTCCCTTGCAAACCAAACTCACCTCTTCCGCTTCTGCATGGCAGATTGCAGGAGCAGCTTGGTACTATCAAACCAGCCCGACTTGGCATTGGTGCCAACTTCAGTCTGGGAACCCTTCTGCGTATCGCAGATTTTCTGGAGCCGGCCTGCCACTCGCAGTCAAAGGCACCCAAAGAAAAACCACGGCCCTTTTCCCTGGCAAAAAAAACCTCACCTGTCCCACTTCTGGATGGCAGATTGCAGGAACCCCATGGCAATGTCAAGCCAGCCCGACTTGGCAGCATTGCCACCTTGGGTCTGGGAACCATCCTGCATATCAAAGAATTTCAGGAGCCAGCCGGACCTCTGGGCACAGGCCCCCGAACAAAAACCTCGGCCCTTTTCACTGGCAAAAAAAACTCACCTGCCCCGCTTCTGGATGGCAGATTGCAGGAGCCACTTGGTACTATGAAACCAGCCCAACTTGGCACTGGTGCCACCGGTGGTCTGGGTACCCTCCCTCATAAAAAAGAATTTCAAGACCCAGCCAGCACTATCTGCCACAGGCCCCTAAACACAAACCTCGGTCCTTTTCCCTTGAAGACAAAACTCACCTGCCCCGCTTCTGGATGGCAGATTGCAGGAGCCACTCTGTACTAACCAACCAGCCGGACTTGGCAGTGGTGCCAAATTGGGACTGGGAACCATCCTGCATAACAATGACTTTATAGGAGCCAGCTAACCACTATCGGCCACAGGCTCCCATGCACAAACCTCGTCCCTTTTCCCTTGCAAACAAAACTCACCTGCCCCGCCTTCTGCATGGCAGATTGCAGGAGCCACTTGGTACTATCAAAGCAGCCGAACTTGGCAGTGTTGCCACCTTGGGTCTTGGAACCATCCTTCCTATCTTGCATTTTCAGTGTCCAAATGGCCACTCCCAGTCACAGGCCCCCAAACACAAACCATGGCCCTTTGCCCTGGCAAACAAAACTCACCAGTCTTGCTTCTGGATGGCAGATTGCAGGAGCCACTTGGTACTATCAAACCAGCCCGACTTTGCATTGGTTCCACCTTGGGTCTGGGAACCATCCTGCATATCGTGGATTTTCAGGAGCCAGTTGGCCACTCCCAGCCACAGGCCTCCTAACACAAACCAGGGCCCTTTTCCCTGGTAAACAAAAGTCACCTGCCCCGCTTCTGGATGGCAGATTGCAGGAGCAACTTGGTAATATCAAACCAGCCAGTCTTGGCAATGTTTCCTCTTGGGTCTTAGAACCATCCTACATAGCAAATAATTTCCGGAGCTAGCCGGCAAGTCTCGGCCACAGGGACCCATACACAAACCTCGGTACTTTTCACATGAAAACAAAATTCGCCAGTCCCATTTCTGGATAGAAGATTGCCGGAGCCACTTTGTACTATCAAACCAGCCCTACTTATCACTGGTGCCACCTTGGGTCTGGGAAACATCCTGCATGGCAAAGAATTTCAGGAGCGAGCCGGCCACTCCCAGCCACTGGCCCCCAAACACAATCCACGGCCCTTTTCCCTGGCAAAAAAAACTCACCTGCCCCACTTCTGGATGGCAGATTGCAGCACCACTTGGCAATGTCAAACCAGCCCGACTTGGCACTGTGTCCACCTTGGGTCTGGGAACCGTCCAGCGTATCGTGGATTTTCAGGAGCCAGCCGGCCACTCCCAGCCACCGGCCCCACAACACAAACCAAGGCCCTTTTCCCTGGTAAACAAAACTTACCTGTCCCGCTTCTGGATGGCACATTGCAGGAGCCACTTCGTACTATCAAACCAGCCTGAATTGGCAATGTTTCCAACTTGGGTCTGAGAACCATCATGCATATCGAAGAATTTCAGGAGCCAGCCAGCTAATCTCGGCCACAGACCCCCAAACACAAACCTCGGCTCTTTTCCCTGGCAAACACAACACACCTGCTCCGCTTCTGGATGGCACACTGCAGGAGCCACTTGGTACTATATACCAGCCTGACTTCAGTCTGGTGGCACCTTGGATCTGGGAACCATCCAGCATATCAATGAATTTCAGGAGCCAACCACCACCCTCGGCTACAGGCCCCCAAACACAAACCACGGCACTTTTCCCTTGAAAACAAAACTCACTTCCCTGCTTCTGGATGGCAGATTGCAGGAGCCAATTAGTAAAATCAAAGCAGCTTGACCTGGCACTGGTGCCACCTTGGGTATGGGAACCATCTTGCGTATCTTTGGTTTTCACGTGCCAGCCGGACACTGCTCGCCACAGGACTCAAAACAGAAACCTCGGCCCATTTCCCTTGCAAACAAAACTGACCTGCCCCACCTCTGCATTGCAGATTACAGGAGCCACTTGGCAATGTCAAACAATACTGACTTGGCAGCGTTGCCACCTTGGGTCTGGGAACCATCCTGCATATCAAAGATTTTAAGGAGCCAACGGGCCACTCCCAGCCACAGGCCCCCAAAAACAAATCTCGGTCATTTTCCCTTGCAAACAAAACTCACCTGCCCCGCTTCTGGATGGCAGATTGTAAGAGCCTCTAGGTACTAAGAAACCAGTCCGAATTAGCAGAGTTGCCACGTTGGCTCTGGGAACCATCCTGCATATCGTGGATTTCAGGAGCCAGCTGGCCACACTTTGCCACAGGACCCCAAACACAAACCTCGGCCCTTTTCCCTGGCAAGAAAAACTCACCTGCCCCACTTCTGGATGGCAGATTGAAGGAGCCACTTGGTAGAATCAAACCAGCATGACTTTGCACTGGTGGCACCTTGGGTCTGGGACACATCCTGCGTATCGTAAATTTTCAGGAGCAAGCCAGCCACTCCTGGCCACGGGCCCCTCTAAAACAAACCTCTGCCCTTTTACCTGAAAAAAAAAACTCACCTGCCTCGCATCTGCCTGGCAGATTGCAGGAGTCGCTCCGCAATGTCAAACCAGCTCGACGTGGCAGTGTTGCCACGTTGGCTCTGGGACCCATCCTGCGTGTCGTGGATTTTCAGGAGCCAGCCGGCCACACTTTGCCGCAGGACCCAAAACAAAAACCTCGGCTTTCTTCCCTGGCAAGAAAAACGTACCTGCCCCACTTCTGGATGGCAGATTGAAGGAGCCACTTGGTACAATCAAACCAGCATGACTTTGCACTGGTGCCACCTTGGGTCTGGGAAACATCCTGCGTATCGTAAATTTTCAGGAGCAAGCCAGCAACTCCTGGCCATCGGCCCTCTAAAAAAAACCTCGGCCCTTTTACCTGGAAAAAAAAACTCACCTGCCCCGCATCTGCATGGCAGATTGCAGGTGCCACTTGGCAATTTGAAACCTGCTTGACTTGGCAGTGTTGCCACATTGGGTCTGGGACCCATCCTGCGTGTCGTGGATTTTCAGGAGCCAGACGGCCACTCCCAGCCACTGGCCCCCAAACACAATCCACGTCCCTTTTCCATGACAAGCAAAACTCACCTGCCCCGCTTCTGGATGGCAGATTTCAGGAGCCACTTGGTACTATCAAACCAGCCCGACTTGGCAATGTTTCCAACTTGGGTCTGAGAACCATCCTGCATATCAAAGAATTTCAGGAGCCAGGCAGCCAATTTCCCAACAGGCCTCCATATAGAAACCTCGGCCCATTCCCTTGGCAAACAAAACTACCCTGGCCCGCTTCTGGCTGGCAGATTGCAGGAGCCATTTCGCAATGTCAAACCAGCCCGACTTGGCACTGGTGGCACCTTGGTCTGGGAACCATCCTGCGTGTCATGGATTTTCAGGAGCCAGCTGGCCACTCCCAGCCACAGGCCCCCAAACACAAACCACGGCCCTTTTACCTGGCAAAAAAAATTCACCTGCCCTGCCTCTGGATGCCAGAATGCGGGAGCCCCTTGACACTATCAAACCAGCCCGACTAGGCAATGTTTCCATCTTCGGTCTGAGAGCTATCCTGCATGTCAAAGAATTTCAGGAGCCAGCCAGCCACTCTCGGCCACAGGCCCCCATACACAAATCTAGGACCTTTTTCCTGACAAACAAAATTCACCTGCCCTGCTTCTGGATGGTAGATTGCAGGATCCACTTTGCAATGTCAAACCAGACTGACTTGGTACTGGTGCCACCTTGGGTGTGGGAAGCATCCTGCAAAACAAAGAATTTCAGGAGCCAGCCGACCACTCTCAGCCACAGGCTCCCGAATCCAAACCTCGACCCTTTTCTCTTGCAAAAAAACATCTCCTGCCCCGCTCCTGGATGGCACATGGCAGGAGCAACATGGTACTGTCAAACCAGTCTGACTTGGCACTGGTGCCACCTTGGGTCTGGCAACCATCCTGCCCATCGTAGCTTTTCAGGAGCCAGCCGGCCAGTCCCAGGCATAGGCCCCCAAACAAAAACCACAGCCCTTTTCCCTGGAAAACAAAACTCAGCTGCCCCGCTTCTGCATGGCAGATTGCAGGAGGCACTTGACACTGTCAAAGCAGCCCGACTTGGGAGTGGTGCCACCTTGGGTCTGGTAACCATCCTGCGTATTGTGGATTTTCAGGAGCCAGCCGGCAACTCTCGGCCACAGGCGCCAAACAAAAACCATGGCCCTTTACCCTGGCAAACAAAACTCAGCTGCCCCGTTTCTGCCTGGCAGATTGCAGGAGCCACTTGGTACTATTAAACCAGCCCGACTTGGCAGTGTTGCCACCTTGGGTCTGGGAACCATCCTGCTTATCGTGGATTTTCAGGAGCCAGCCGGCCACTCCCACCCACAGCCCCCCAAACAAAAACCACGGCCCTTTTGCCTTGCAAATAAACTCACCTACGCCGCTTCGTGATAGCAGATTGCTGGAGCCACTTGGAACTGCCAAACCAGCCCGACTTGGCAGTGTTGCCACATTGGGTTTTGGAACCATCCTGCGTAACAAAGATTTTCAGGAGTCAGCCAGCCACTCTCGGCCACAGGCCCCCAAACACAAACCTCGGCCCTTTTCCCTTGCAAACAAAACTCACCTGCCCCGCTTCTGGATGGCAGATTGCAGGAGCCATTTCGTACTATCAAACCAGCCCGACTTGGCACAGGTGCCACCGTGGGTCTCGCAACCATCCTGCGTATCGTGGATTTTCAGGAGCCAGCCGGCCACTCTCGGCCACAGGCCCGCAAACAGAAAGCACGGTCTTTTCCCTGGAAAAAAAAAACTCACCTGCCCCGCTTCTGGATGGCAGATGGCAGGAGACACTTGGTAGTATAAAACAGACCGGTTTGGCAGAGGTGACACCTTGGGTCTGAGAATTATCCTGCATATTGTGGATTTTAATGAGCCAGCCAGCCACTCCCAGCCACAGCACCCCAGATACAAACCTCGGCAATTTTCCCTGGCAAACAAAACTCACCTCTTCCGCTTCTGCATGGCAGATTGCAGGAGACACGTGGCACTGTCAAAGCAGCCTGACTTGGTACTGGTGCCAGATTGGGTCTGGGAACCATCCTGCGTATCGTAGAATTTCAGGAGCCAGCCGGCCATTCCTGCCATAGGCCCCGCACACAAACTTCATCTCCTTACCCTGGAAAACGAAACTCACCCTCCCTTTTTCTTGATGGCAGATGGCAGGAGCCACTTGGCACTGTCAATCCAGTCTGACTTGGCACTGCTGCTAGCTTGGGTCCGGGAACCATCCTGTGTTTTGCAGAATTTCAGGAGCGAGCCGACCACTCCAGCTATAGGCCCCGAACTCATGCCTCGGCTCTTTCCCCTGGAAAACTAAACTCACCATCTCCGTTTCTCAATGGCAGATAGCTGGAGCCATTTGGGTCTGTGAAACCAGTCTTACTTGGCACTGGTTCCAGCTGTGGTCTGGGAACCATCCTTCATATTGTGGAATTTTAGGACCCAAGCTGGCCACTCCAGTCATAGGCCCCGAACACAAACCTCGGCGCTGGCCCTGGAAAACTAATCTCACCGGATACGGTTCTTGATGGCAGATTGCAGGAGAAACGTGGCACTGTCAAAGCAGCCTGACTTGGTACTGTTGCCAGCTTGGGTCTGGGAACCACCCTGCGTATCATGGAATTTCAGGAGCCAGCCGGCCATTCCTGCCATAGGCCCCGCACACAAACTTCATCTCTTTACCCGGGAAAACGAAACTCACCCTCCCTTTTTCTTGATGGCAGATGGCAGGAGGCACTCTGCACTGTCGTACTAGTCTGACTTGGCACGGCCTTTAGCTTGGGTTTGGGAACCATCCTGGGTAGTGTGGAATTTCAGGAGCCAGCCGGCCACTTTCAGCCACAGGCCCCTGCACAGAAAACCTCGCTCTCGCTCCTTTTTCCTGGAAAATTAAACTCACCTGCCCTGGTTCTTGATGGCAGATAGCTGGAGCCATTTGGGTCTTGGAAACCAGTCTTACTTGGCACTGGTTCCAGCTTGGGTCTGGGAACCATCCTGCGTATTTTGGAATTTCAGGAGCCAGCCGGCCACTCAGCCATAGGCCCCAAACATAAGCCTCGGCTTTTTTCTCAGACAAGCAAAACTCCCCGGGCCCAGTTCTGGATGGCAGATTGGAGAAGCCGCTTAGCACTGTCAAACCAGCCTGACTTAGTACTGGTGCCAGCTTGGGTCTGGGAACCATCTTGTGTATTGCTGAATTTCAGGAGCCATCCGACAACTCCAGTCGTAGGCCCCGAACTCATGCCTCGGCTCTTTCCCCTGGCAAACTAAACTCACCCTCACTGTTTCTTGGTGGCAGATAGCTGGACCAACTTGCGACTGTGAAACCAGTTGTACTTGGCACTGGTTCCAGCTTGGGTCTGGGAACCATGCTGCGTATTGCGGCATTTCAGGAGCCAGCCGGCCACTCTTTACCACAGGCCGCCGACGAGAAATTTCGCTCCTTTTTATAGTCAATGAAAGCTCACCCTCCCTTTTTCTTGATGGCAGATGGCAGGAGCCACTTGGCACTGTCAATCCAGTCTGACTTGGCACTGCTGCTAGCTTGGGTCCGGGAACCATCCTGTGTTTTGCAGAATTTCAGGAGCGAGCCGACCACTCCAGCTACAGGCCCCGAACTCATGCCTCGGCTCTTTCCCCTGGAAAACTAAACTCACCATCTCCGTTTTGTTTTGCGGAGAATAGAAGAAACCTCACAACTTTATAAAAGTTGTAAAGCCCAGTATGTTTATTTACGACGCGCGCCGGACGCAAGTCCCCCAACAAGGCATGCGTACTTCTGAAGACCTCGGGTCTTCTTTTATCCCCCTTCCAAATGCATATGCATACAGTTTCACAATAAGTTCATACATATTCATTCTGTGTGACATTTAGCACCAGTTCTTCTTTATCCAAGGAATTTCTAAGTCAGGGGCAAATCGACCTTGTGGTCTTTTCTGTTTTTCTTTCTCTGTCTCCTCGCTGTCTCGGCATGCGAGTTTTTCCTTCAGCTTTGGCCTCACAGACTTTTCACCTCTCTTAGACACTTCACCTAATTCAGAATGGATCTTTACTCTGTCTCATTCCCCCCTTTCCTATGAAATAAGTAAATTCTTTTACTTAATGAAAACCTTCACAACAGTAAGTGTCTTTTAGTGCTTCACCATGTGCTTTTGACAAAGATGTTAGTACAGCTATTCGTTGTAGCATACAGCAGCACAAGCAGTTCTCAAGCATACCCCCTTTTCCAGTATATACGAGCACAGTTTTCTGGTCATTGACTGGATGAATTTCGAAGCGACAAATACTCTGCTCAGTGTCCAAACACACATCCTGAGCATTAATAGTATCGCTTTCACAAATGAATCCCATCTGTTCTCTAGCAGTGCAGGATTCTAAGTTTCATGGTTTAATCCTAGAGCAACGATGGGATGGATAACATAAACAGTGGCATTATGTATGGTAAGCACAAAGGCAGTTGGCACATTAGAAACAGGATCATAGGTGAAATTCACCATAGTCCGCCAGGTTTGAAACTTCCTTTCAACATCAATTGCATTATCCCACATAATTTCTTGAATTGGAAAATTACCTTCACCCCTTTCCCATATGATCAGAGCTGCTGTTGCTTGTATCCATAACTGTGCTTGTATACAACTGAAAGCTAAAGACACATTATCTTGTACTATACTAAGTGCTTCTACTATCAACTTGTGGTCTTGGTCCCCAGCCTTTTCATACTTCCTTACTTTGGCAGTACTTTTGAAATCTGTCACTGTTCCTAATGCCAATAGAGATTACTATAAAGGCTGCTTCAATTTTGTTAGGCTACCTGCTGCAGTGGCCAATTTATTCATCAGTATTTCTGAATCAATTCCATTTAAAACTCCTAATCTTGTCCCTAATATGCCAGTTAGATGTTTGTTATGGGGAACAGGAACTGCTTTCTCTTTATGACCATCCCTCCCTGCCAGAGGGATGTGCTGGGCTCACACTGCAAATTCAGACACACTTCACAAGTGTATCTGACAGAGGTTTAGGTCATATTTGAGGCAGATGTTTGTTCTGAAATGTAGAGACCTCAGGAATCTCCTTCCCCCTCCAAAGCACCTGATTTCCCAGATGTGTGGCAAGCAGGAATGTCTCTCCTGGTCTACGAAACCTCACCCACCTTGCCCCTAGCTTCAGGTCCAAGCCTCAAGTAAATAATGAAGGGGAAGTCTGAGAGAAGAGCTTAAATTCATTTCAGTGCCTCAGAAGAAACTGGGATCGGGTTTCTGCTACTTGAAACACTCAGCACAAAAGTGATGCTCAAAATCCTGCAGTCTGCTGCTGAGCTCTGAGGGGGGTCTCTCTCTACCTCTTTTAAGCAGAATCCAACCGCCTCAGACTGGGACAATCACTGATCCAAATCTCAGTAGGAAAAGGGATAGCTATAAATAAAGAAAATCACCTTCCTTGCTTGGGTTAATTTACCACCTGCAGTTCAGCACCCTTTACCAGTCATTGCCTGAGTGTTCAGCCAACCGGCTTGGAAAATGACCTAAGGAAACTGATTTCTTGGTGTTCCTGGTTTTAGGCACCAGGAGAGCTGGCTCCTTCCTTTCTTGTTCTGCTCCTGAGATATGCCTGTTTTAGTCTGAACTAGTATGGGGTGTATAAGGCCCTGCTGTGGTAGAAAGTGCAGTGTCCAGCCCTCAAAGGGAGTTTTTAGGAAGGAGGAGCAGGCTGGTTGGATTTTTGAGATGTTAATTTGCATTATCAACTCCGCACATTTGAGAGACCATTCTGGATTGAATAATAGCTGTTGTTCAGTCACATCCACTTTGAATTCAAATGAAAGTCTGATATTAATTCGAGCTCAAAGACAGGTCACTTCTACAGGCTGTATCAAGGTGAAATTACACCAACAGTCTGATTCACTTAGGTTATCACAGACTTCCTGGTGTTCATATACACCAGGAGAGGTTCAGACACTAACTACATCTGGTCTCTCATAAGCTACCCTATTGATGACCTGGCACCCTACTTTGATTTCTTCTCCTCTGATTCCTTGAAGAGTCCACAGTTCCTGTTCTTGCCATTCTTGCTCCTCATATATCTGATTCTCGTGGATTACTACAGTAGATATGTTTAAATCTTTTATCTCAGAAGGTTTTCCTATGGATCCAGTATACTGATTAAATGCCAGGGACCAAGGCCATTTAGCATTACTTTGAACAGAGGTACTCTCAAGTTCTGAAACTTCAGTTATGATTACACACAATACAATTCTACAAACTAAAATATGAGCTAATCCCGACCGCAATATACTCATTTTGCCCGAGTAAGTTTTAATCTCAGTTCATTGTCTCCTGGCGTCACTCCTTAAGGGGTTTCTGGGCCTTCTTCACCCGAGAGTGATGGATCCAGGCATTCTGCTCCTTGATTTTGATTGCAGTGAAGGTGGTGAGAAGTACTCGCAGTGGTCTGTCCCACTGTGGTTCCGAAGTCTTCTCTGTAAGAGACTTAACATATACATCATCCCCAGGCTATCTAACTCCCTGCTCCGAGTTCCAGCCACATGTTTCTCAATTACTCTGAGCTGTTTGCTTAATGCCACCATGTAGGTGGACATTCTGGACATTCCCTTTGTATTCTATATGGTCTTCTATAAGGCATTCCAAAAGGACTCAGCATTCCTTTAGCTCAAGGTTTAGTTTGAATTTGCAATAGTGCTAGTGGAAGAGCTTGGGCTAGGGTAGATTAACTTCTTGCCCCAGTCTTATTCATTCTCTCCACCTGGTCGCTTGATTGGGGGTGGTATGGGGTGTGAAGTTCCTAATCTGTGCCCAGATGGCTACTAATCTGTTGCACTATTTTGGAAATGAAACGTGATTCTTTATCTGAGGATATCGTGGCTGGAACTCTGAAGCGTGGTATTATTTCTTGTAAAAATAATCTGGTCACCTCTTGAGCTTTGACAGTTCTGGTGGGGAATGTTTCTGGCCACCCTGAAAATGTATCTATTAATACCAGTAAATACTGATACCCCCCCCCCCCCCCTTTTCCTTGGGAGTTCTGAGAAGTTAATTTGCCACTGCTGTACAGGCCCATGGCCTCTCCCAGTCTGACCAAGTTTTGGCCGGGGGGTATTTTGGGGTTAGTCTGGAGGCAAGGATCACATTGTCGGCTTACCTGAGTGATAGTGGCATATAAATTCCTGACAACGATACAACGATTGTTTCAATCAGATGTGTGTTCTAGAAAGCCTGTGGAAATTACTGCTTCAAAGTCAACACTTCATTTCAATGCACTCTGTATCACTCGCAGCCTTGGTCATTTTGAGAAAGGAGCCACACTCTATAAAAGGCTTTTAAGTAGTTAGGCCCTAGTGTATTTTCTAGTGCCCTTCCTTCACTAGTAACCACGAAAATGGGAAGGGATTACTAGCTCTCTTTCAATGGTAGCCCACCCCTTGCAGTTGTACGTCTCTTTTGGTTAGTATTATTGTATTATGGCTTACCTTCGAGGAAAATCTGTACCTCACCCTTTGCTGCTTTCTTTGCCTCTCCATCCGCCAGCTCATTTCTTTCCTCCAATTTTAAGCTCACTCTCTAGTGTGCCTTAATATGCCTTTTCAGGTAGCTGAACTGCTTCCAGCAGCTGGATTGTCTCTTCTTTCCCTGTGAGGTCAGCAGTCCCCTCTCTTTCCAGATGGCTCCATGTGCATGTATGACTCCAAATGCATTCCTTGGGTCTGTGTAGATGGTTATTCTCCTCCCTTTTGCCCTTTCCAGGGCACGGGTCAGGGCAATTCTCTCAGCCTTCTGTGCAGAAGTACCTGTTGGTAAGGGTCCAGACTCGATTACCTCTCTGCAGGTAGTCACTGTGAACTTTGCAATGTCGCTTTCCTGTCAGTGAACCAGGTCTCTGCATCGTCCGGAGGAGTGTCCCTTAAGTCTGGGTTGCTGGAGTAGGTAGCTTCGGTGGTCTCTAGGCAACTATGGTGTACTGCTTCTCCTTGATTCCACTGAGAAAAGAAGCTGGGTTGACAATATTAGTCACCACTATCTCTACATCGTCTTGCTCTACCATGATGGCCTGGCATTTCAGAAACCTCTGTGGTGAGAGCCAGTGGCCACCCTTTACTTCCAGTGCTGCGGACACTGTCTGGGACACTAGCACAGTCATTTTTGTCTCAGGGTAAACTTGCGTGCCTCTTGAATATTCAGCACGACTGCTGCTACAGCTCTGAGGCAACCTGGCCATCCTTTGGCTGTTGCATCTAGTTGCTTAGAGAAGTAAGCAACTGCCCTTCAGTAAGGGTCCAAGTCCTGAGCCAATATTCCCTGGGCAATTCCTTGCGTGGGAAAAATAGAAAGAATGGTTTACTTACATCTGGAAGTTTCAAAGCTGGAGCCGACATGAGGGCATTCTCTCTAGCTGGCGAAAGGCCCATGTGGTGTCTTGTGTCCACTGGAGATCTCTGTTTCCATTGGCAATAAGAGCATAGAGGGGTCTGGCGAGCAGTCCATAATTATAAACCCACAGCTGGCACTACCCTACCATGCCTAAGAGGGTTCGGAGTTCTTTCGTTGTCTGGGGTTTCAGGGTTTGGCATACGGCTTCTTTGCTTTAAAGTCTGCTGCTCCGCACTCGCTTCTTACCCCAGGTAGATTACCTTCTGTTTCACTACCTGTGCCTTTTCTTTGAGACTCTGCGTCCTTGGAGTCCTAGGAAATTCAAAAGGCTTACCGTCCAGGCTTCTCTCGCTTCCCTCATCCGAGTGGCTACTAGAAGATTGTCCACGTACTGCAACAGCCTCCTTTCCTCTTGTGGAGCTTCCCGGGACTCTGGGTCTTTGCAAGCTGTTCTCCAATCGGAGTGGAGAATCTTGAAGCCTTCAGGCACATGGACTATGTGAGCTTGTGTTTGAATGCAAAATTTTTCTGGCTGGCTTCGTGGATAGGGAGGCAAAAGAAGGCATCTCTTAGGCCTAAAACAGTGAACCAGGTTAGCTCAGCTGTTAAACAAGTTAGTAAGGTATATGGATTTGCTACCACAGGGTATAAATTCTGTGTTATCTTATTGACAGCCCTTAGTCCAGTACTATCAATTATTGGGCTGATTCCTTCCGTATCTTCCTTTTGAGGGTACTACTCAGTTCTCACTAGTTGTGTTCTTTCCTTAAGCTTGATGCTCATGGGGGAGCATCTTTCAGTCTCCCTGGTACAGCAGAGGCCCATACCCTTGAAAACATTTATTTACTTATTCTAATATCTCCTTACTAATGTCTTTCTTAATTTCAGTGTCTGTTAATGTTAAGCCTAACATCTTTATATCATTTGCCTCCAGAGTAACCTTTCTCATTTGAGAATGTTTAGCAAATTGAGCGAATTGTACAAAAGCTTTTAGGTACACATAGTACACATATTACTTTAAAGGTTTGCACAAGTATGCCTTCTCAGACTGGCCAGTTGTTCAGTTGTTCCCCACACTGCAACATAAACATTCTCCACAGGTACTAAAGCTTTATTTAAAGCTGAATATATGGCCCTTGTGTCAACAAAAATTCTTCCCTTTTGGGGAGGACATCTTTACCCTTCCTCCCTTACCTTGGGAGGAGCCTTTAGCAAATCATATGTACTCATTTTGTGAACTGTGATTGCTTTGCATTTCAGCTTGATAATCCTTGCCTGATTTCATACGTTGCTATCTTATGCTGCATGCTGAACAACATGTTTGATTTGCTTTCTCTTTGCCTTGTTTTCCTTTTTCAAGGGCCAAGACCAGAGGGTGGTTGTGGTAGCTAGGGAAGAGGCGCTGCGGAAGATTTCGCGATGTCACGGAAAGTCAGGACCCTCGGTTCCCCATAGATAAGACCCTCAGGTACTCATAGATAAGAAATTAACATAGGAATGTGGTCCCACTAACAATAGGAATGTTGCCCCACAGAAGCCAGTAACTTTCCATCCCTTACCCAGTACTTTTCCATTCCCTACTAACCATAGGTAAGAAGGACAAACCCCTTTTTGACGTAGAGACCCCTAAGACTATAAGACCCCATGAGAAGAAGTAATAAAGGCCTTTTGACCGTCCACCACATTGGTGTCTGCGCATGTCATTGGCCCGAACGGCCCTAGAGAGAGGGCTGTTGAGCTGTACCTCAGAACCAGGTCGCCTGCCTTGATCTAGAAGGCAACATTTGGTGCCGGAACCCAGGACAGCGGCTTGCGCCCGGCGAACGGGGACACTCCTGGAACGAGGACGGCGGCTGCGACAGCGGGACTGATCGCAGCGGGGAGGACGCTCCCGGACCAGCTTGGACGATGGAAGCCATAGTGAAGGTCGTAACAGAGATGCATGCGCAATGGGGTATAGAATGTAAACTTAAGGATTTAACTCTCACATTGACGAGATTGATTAATCTTGGGGCTATTGAAAGCCCCGTGGACGTCCTACATTCGGACGTGTGGGATAACTGTACAAAAGCCCTGGCGGAGGACGCTATGTCCTTGGGCTCAGGGAAAGCCCTAAAATCGTGGGGCAGAGTTGTCCAGGCTCTGAAAAAAGCTCGACAAGAGCAAGAAACCTGGAAAGCTGCGCGAGCTTGTTTATAAGCCGTGTCGCAGTTGGGGGTGGGCGCGGCGACACAAACCGCGGAGGTGCCTGACCCGGGCGGGCGCCGGATCCCCCTCAGGGAGCGGACTCACCATCGGAGGGGGGGGAGCACACGCGGGCGTTCTGGCAGGGGCTTGCGGAGGAGGCGCGGAACGCGGCCAGAATGTCGGACCCCATAGGGACCGATAGGAATGCCCCCCCACCATATGCGTTTGAAAATGGCGCCGGACCGCATGGTCAGGGCGGAAAGGAGGAGGCGGGGGGCGGAAACGCAGTCAGCCCGCTGAACAACGCATGCGCGGGCGAGCGGGGAGACGGGGCGGCCCCCGCGGTGGCGCGTAAGACCAATCAGAGAGCTTTATTCAAATTAAGTCCTTGTAGGGCAAGGACCTCCCCCAGCAGGAGGCGGGGGGACCCCAGGGGGAGGGAACGGCCCGACCCCCGCAGAAAGGGGCGGGGTCGGAGCCCGAGGAAAAGGCAGAGCAGCCCGGAAGCGTTTCTTTACTCGACTTCCGGCTCGGACTCGGACTCGAGCTCGGAGCCCGAGACAGGGTCGGAAGATTCCGACTCAGATTCTAGCTCTAACAGAGAGAGAGCAGTGGCAAGTAAGGTCACTAGCCACAGCGCTCCTGCATGGGTGAAGGGGTTACCAGAGAAAAACCGAACCCCGCTTACAAACTGGCGGAAAATAAAAATGGCTTGCGCGGAATGGGCTCCGTCTGCCACTCTGGTGTTCCCAGTTCGCGTGGGGGGGGCAGGCGGAAACCAAAGGATTTATTCACCAGTTAATCCAAAAGATGTGCAGGCAATTGTTAAAGCGATTGCGGATAAGGGAATTAATTCTGCCATGGTTCGCACTCTTATTGACGTCCTTTTTGGTGGGGACGATATGCTTCCCTTTGATATTAAGCAGACGTGTAGAATGATATTTGATGGTGCGGGAATGATCGTTTTTAAACAAGAATGGGAGGATAATTGCCTCAAACAGCTAGCCTTGGTAACAGGGGCAGACCACCCACTGCACGGCTCCAGCATACAGAGGCTAATGGGCACAGACCCCACCATGATCGCCCCCCAGGCGCAGGCTGAGGGCTTGCGGGCCCATGAGGTCATGACAACAACCCGTGCTGCCCGAGAAGCCATCTGTGACGCTTCGAAAGTGGTAGCTAAACCATCCCCGTGGTCTCTCATAAAACAGGGTGAGAGTGAGAGTTTCACTCATTTTGTGGACAAACTTCAGGCCGCATTAGATTCCTCTGCGTTACCCTCAGAGGCGAAGGGTCCCGTGCTGGCAGACTGCCTACGCCAGCAATGTAACTCAGCCACCAAAGACATTTTAAGGTCACTGCCGCAGGGGTCCAATATAGCTGCCATGATCAGACACGTTGCAAAGGAGGAACATCTAGTTCCCATTCAAGCAGCAGTTCACACCGCAATAACCAGTGTGATGGCGTGCCTTAAGTGCGGCCAAACAGGCCACTTGGCAGTAAACTGCCCCCAGCCAAGGCGCCCATCAGCAGATGCTCCACCACGCCAAGGAGGAGGTAGGGGGCCGTGCTGGGTGTGCAGAAGTAAGGGGCATTTAGCTAAGGAATGCAGATCCAGGTTTCAGGGAAACGCGAGAGGGAGGGGGCAGCCAGGCCGTATCCAGCCCCCTCCCACCTGGAACATGCAGCGGCCCAGCTACAGCAACCCCCAGTGGGGCAGGGGACCCTCATACCCTATGGCCCCACAGGGAGCAGTCAACTTTGCATCCCCCCCAGCAATACAATGGCAGAGTTGCGCAGCACTGCCCTCAATACCCTCGCACCCCCCACCGCCACAAGCCGCGCCGGAGTCACAGGAACCGCAGGGGACGTCCCAGAGCGGGATCCCTGGGTGGCCTTGGTCATGAAAATAGGGAAGGAACCCCTGATGGTGTGGGGGACATGCCGCCTTTATGGTAGTCAAGATCCACACGTCATAGGGTTTCAGTTCTGGGCGGACACAGGATCAGACTGCACGATTATTCCCCAAGCACACTGGCCCGGACATTGGCAATTCAAAGAAGTCCCTCCAGTGAATGGAGTGGGGGGGCAGTCCCGGGCATGGAAAAGCACCCAGCTGGTGGCTATAACACTTCTCACGAAAAAGGGACCAGAACAGACAGCAGCAATCTACCCCTACATTTTGCAAAATTCTCCACCCCTGTTGGGAAGGGATGTTCTTTCCTTGCTAGGATTTCGGATTACAAATTTATCCTGAGGGCCACTGCCGTGCACCCCCCGCTGCCAATCAAATTGACTTGGAAATCATCAGACCCTGTATGGGTTGAGTAGTGGCCCCTGACAGAGCCTCGAATGGCAGCCTTGCTGGAACTGGTCGACCGCGAACTGCAAAAGGGTCACATAGAACCCTCCACCAGCCCATGGAACACCCCTGTATTCGTGATCCCCAAGAGGTCCGGACAAGGCTATCATCTCGTCCACGACCTGAGAGAGGTGAACAAGACGATCCGACCCCTGGGTCCAGTCCAGACACTGCTACCCGCGAACTCAGCCATCCCCGCAGGGCAGCCGTGCGCAGTACTGGATATCAAGGACTGCTTCTTTTCAATACCCCTGCACCCTGAGGACAGAGAACGATTCGCCTTTTCCGTGGCGTTTCGGAACGGCGAGCGGCCCAACCTTCGCTTCCAATGGAGAGTGCTTCCACAAGGCCTAGTCGACAGCCCGACCATATGCCAGATCACCGTGGACAAAGCACTGACGCCAGTCAGACACTCCAATCCCACCGCAACCATCATCCAGTACATGGACGACATCCTGGTTGCAGCACCATCAACAAGCCAAGTAGATGACCTGGTGACCACAATCACAGAGACCCTTCAGGCCAACAGCTTCGAGATCGCGAGCGCAAAAATCAAGAGAGGACCCTGCGTGACCTTCCTGGGAGTAGGAATCACAAGCTCCTACGTGACACCCCCCGAGATGAAGATCAACCGAGAAGTCGAGACGCTCCACGACGTGCAACGCCTGGTGGGATCGCTGCAGTGGCTTCGCAACGTCATCCTGATTCCTCCCGAGGTCATGGACCCTCTGTACGACCTCCTGAAAGGGAAGAACCCCTGGGATCCCAAGGAGCTGACGCCGCAAGCAACGAGCTCCCTCGACTTCATCGAAAACCAGATGTCCACTGGCACACTTGCCAGGTGGAACCCAGCCATGCCACTGGACCTGTACGTCCACTTTACACCGAAGGGGGGAGTGGGAGCACTGGCTCAAGGACTTGCTGAAAAGGCCCGACCGATCCAATGGGTGGTCCTCAGAAGACCCGCTCGTGCATTTTCCCCAGGAATCGAATGCATCGCCAGTCTCATCATGAAAGGCAGGAGACTCGCCTTGAAACACCTAGGGACAGAGCCGACAAGCATCCACCTTCCGTTTCGCAAGCAGCCGACCTCGGAGTCAGCCACAATATCAGAGTACCTGGCCCTTGCTCTCTCCGGCTTCGGAGGAGAAATCTCCTACTCCTCCAAGCCACCCTGGACAAAGCTGCTGACCGTAGTCGACATGGACGTGCCATCGAAGGTCAAGGACAGACCGCAGCCAGGACCAATGGTCTTCACAGACGCTTCCTCCACGACTTCAACCGCAGCAGCAGTGTGGCAGGCAGGAGAGCAATGGCACTGCATCAAAGCGTGGGACCCCACACTGTCGGTGCAACAGCTGGAGGCAGCAGCAGTGGTTTTGGCGTGCGGACTCTTCCAAGACGAACACCTCAACATTGTAACGGACTCTATATTCGTGGCAAGACTCTGCCTAGCTATGGCAGGACCAGGAGTGTCAACATCAGCAGCAGCCCTAATGCTGGAAGAAGCACTTTCCTCGCGACAGGGCACCGTGTCAGTCATCCACATCAACAGCCATGACCCAGTCAAAGGTTACTTCCAGACCGGCAACGATAAAGCGGACGCCGCAGCAAAAGGCGTTTGGACCTTGCAAAGAGCTCGTCAACTACATGAGTCGCTCCACATCGGAGTCAAAGCACTGGCGAAGAGATGCGGAATCCCGACGGCAGACGCGAAACACCTGGTAGCCACCTGCCCTTACTGTCAGAAGTCACCCCTTTGGACCTACGGAGTCAACCCGAGAGGTCTCAAGCCCTCAGAAATCTGGCAGTCGGACTTCACCTGGTGCGAACTGATGAAGCCCCGAGCATGGCTTGCAGTGACAGTAGACACTTAAAGCGGGACGATCATAGCCACACAGCACCCCAAAACTAACTCCAAAAACACAATTCAGCACTGGCTGACAGCCATGGCTTGGCTTGGTATCCCCAAGCAGATCAAAACGGATAACGGCTCCAATTTCATCTCTAAACAAGTACAGGAATTCGCTGCGAAATGGGGCATCACGTTAGTGCAAGGCATCCCACACAACAGTACCGGGCAGGCCATAGTTGAGAGAGCAAACCAAACCCTGAAAACCAAGCTAGAAGTGTTGGCAAAAGCAGAGGGCTTTGCCAATGCCATTCCCCCAGGAGATCAGGCACGTATGCTGGCAACCGCTTTGCTGGCACTGAATCAATTCCCTAGGGGGGACGAAACAAACAGTCCCATCCAAAAACACTGGGCCACTCGAGCACTAGAAGAGGGCCCACAGGTGGTAATCAGAAACGAGCTAGGCGAGTGGGAACGGGGTTGGAGGCTGATGCTCACGGGGAGAGGGTACGCGGCTGTCAAAAAGGACGGCAAAATCAGGTGGTGTCCACTTAAGTCGATTAAACCGGACCTTCATAGCGAGCAGAATGAGAGTGACGAGAATTGCGAGTCTTTGTTTACAGGACCTGCTCGTGGGACGCCCTCGTGACGCGTACATTCCGGTTCCAGACGAAAGTGACAGACCACCAAGCCGTCAGGCAGCACCCGAGAGACCCGCACGGGTGAAACCCAAACACCAAGGGTGTTTCTGTGTGATTTTGCTGTTGGGGCTTGTCGCCAGAGGGCAAGCCAGCCCAGACCACTACCCCCATCAGCCCTTCAGGTGGGTCATGCGACACCTTGGTAATGGCAAAGCACTCAGAGAAATCACCACACCTAACACCCCATCCTTGGTGCTCCGCATCACCGACCTGTTTCCAGGACAGCCAAGGGTAAACCCCTATTCCCTACACGTCAAACACTCGTACCTATCCTACTGGTGCCCAGCTTCAAACCCTGGGAAAAAGCTACTGCAATCACCCAGGGTGGGGATATTGTGGGCACTGGGGCTGCGAAACCATAGTCACAGATGCCAGACCATCGGGGCCTGGGTGGGATCCACAAGAGCCAGACAAATTCTTACAGTTCACCTGGGCACCCATCAGCTGCAGAATACCCTTCTTCTTTCACGAAAACCCCCATCGAAACCAAATTAAAATCCCTAACTTTCGGGCATGCACTGATTACAACATGACGGTCTTGCAGCCAGATCACCCTAGCTGGGCCACAGGCAGAACGTGGACAGTGGTCCTTCAAGGGTCAAAAGAGAGGGGGAACGTGCAAATTATCAGGCTCCAGCCGTCAGCACCCCGAGCAGTCGGACCTAACAAAGTGATTAAAAGCGTGCCGAAAGGGCGAAACATAACCTACCCCAAAACCTTACCCACAGGGGTCAGCAATGTCCCGACCGGTCAAGCGGAAACCTTTCAGATGAGTCGCTTAACCGAGTCAGACGCAGACCCAATCCTTCGTATGTTAGAGGCTACCTTTGTATCCCTGAACGAATCCAACCCTAACCTAACCGAATCCTGCTGGCTTTGTTACGATGTCAAACCCCCCTTTTACGAAGGAGTCGCTTTAGACACCCCCTTCAGTTATTCCTCAGCCGATGCCCCTCACCAGTGCAGATGGGATACCCCTCGCAAAGGAATCACCCTGAGTCAAGTCACAGGCCGAGGCAGATGCTTTGGCAATTCAACCCTAGCTAAGCGGGGAGGTAACATCTGATGCCGAATTTTGCCCCAAACAGGCAGAGTGACTGCCTAATCAGACTCAACTTAAGTCAATTAAGCAGGAGGTATTTTTATTAGCGACGCGTCGGAGAAATCACAAAATGGATTTCTGAGTTCTCATAGCAAAAGCAAGCCTTATATACAATTTTGGGTATAGGATTACATCAGATCAGGTACATAATCATGCATATTCATATGGGGCGTGGTGTAGGCGGAGCGTGGGCGGAGCGCAGGTGGAGACATCTCTTTTGGGGAATTTTCAGGTGGTCGTTCCTGTTGCCTTCATCATAGACGGGGTCTTTCCGATGAGTCTTCCTCTTTAAACTTTTGAACTCATTTCCTAATTTGGTCAATTCCCGGTGTGTTTGGCTTAGATCCCGTGGTTTGGCAAAACCCTTAGGATCGTTTCGACATTGCTGGCTCTAAACCTGCTTAGTCCATTAGTTTCTCCTATACCTATCTCTTCCCCTGTCATGATGCTCTACCCCTTATCTAATTTGTTACTCTGTTTTCCTAGTGCTGTGCTTTCTCCGTGTGTTCTAGTGCTAGGCCCCGCTTTACAGGCCTCACATTCCATGTTTTAACCCATTACTTCTAGAAGGCTATCTGCTTTAGGGCTTCATTTCCCCCCTTTTTCTTGTAACTTACGAATTCTTTCGTCAAGTTCTGGTCCCACAGGACGTTGATAGGCTCGTACCATTGCCCAAATCATTTGGGTCCTTTTCATTATGCTCCTGAGTCTCCACCACAAACAAATGTTTATAAGAGTTAGTAACAGCAAAGCTCCAATTACTACTAGCATTGGGTGCACCAGGTAATGGAAGACCTGTGTAGCTGTTGGGGAATATCCTGTAAAGATGTCCCACCAGTGATGCTGGCCTACTTGTTCTACTTTGGTCAGGACATTTTTTATTCTCTCTGAATTGTGTTCGATCTGCCATACCATTCGTTTAGTTGTTTGATTCACCTTTTGCACCAATTTCTTTACTTCAGGGTGTGCAAGCATTGCTTTAAGAATCTTGACGTCCATCCCTATTTGTAATTTCGATATCTCTTGATATAGGTTGAAATTTGCGTTAATTAGCTGTTGGGTAGTTATTGGGACAGTGTAATGAAAATCACAACCTACGATCTTGGCAAAGTTGCATACACAAAAGTTAGTATTGTTAGTCTCTTCTTGGCAATTATCTATAGTGACGTTGTCACAAGCCGTCCTTACGCAAGCACACCCATTTCCTATATAGTAAACTTGTGATTGTGTTCTATCATGCGGAAGCATTTCTAAGGTACATACACTATTTTCAGCATCTAAACATAAATCTTCGGCTTCTACCACAGCATTTTCGCAAACATAGCCTAATTGTCCTCTAGGGATACATGCTTCTGTGCTAACCGATTGCCACCTATTTTTGGTGTAATCATAACTGGCCCAGACGTTATGGTCTATTGGCCTGACAATGGCATCTTGGTGTATTGTCCCTAGGGTGAGGATGGGAAAGATAGTTCTTTCCTCTGCCGCACTAATGGTGAGAACATAAGCTTCAATGTGTTCCTGTTGAGGCTCATAAGTGAAGTTCACTAATTGCCACCAAGCCTGATGGTCCCGCTCAAATTGTGTAGTATGATTGTCCTTTAATATTGTTTCCCTTATTTCTTGAGGTAATATACCTGACGTTCCTTCTCTCATTATTCCTGCCGCTACTGATTGCACCCATTGTTGCGTCTGAGAGCATTGGATAGCGAGTGCAATGTCTCTGCTAAGTTCCCCTGTGTAGTCAGCGAGCTTCACAAAATCCTCTGCAGTATGGTTTGCTACCATGGTTAGTAATTTCACCACTAGTGATTGTGTTTCAGCTAATGTAAGCATGGATGAACTGAGGGGCACCTTAAGCTTTCCTAAGCTTGATGTGACGGTACTTAACTTGTTTACTAATACCTCTTGATCTATTGTGTTTACTATGCCAAATCCGGTGCCAATCCACCCACTTAGATCTCTTTTTGTTCTTCTGTGATGAGACCTTGTCGCTAACCATGCATTCCATCCCTTAAGGCTTTGCTGTATAAATGGTCGGCAATCCTTTTGCAAATAAGTAATATCGGTCTGAATGTTCATTTGCACCTTTTTCAGGGAATAAGTGGGGTCTAACAACAATTTTAGTTCGTTAGATTTTCTTATCACCTGAGGCCCTATAAAGGTTAGGTTATGTACTGCTTTACATTCCACTGGTAGGATGGTTTCTTGGGTCGAGTTTACATCCGGATCTGATGGGATCACGCCCACCTCATATGCACCATTACGCTTAGGGAAGAAAGAACCCTGTCTCAGTGTCTTCGATTCTCTTTCACACGTGAACATCATTGCCTGATCTAATCTGAATGCCATCTCACACTGTGCTTTCCCTTCCTTTGGGCCACTAGATGCTACAATTTCTCCCGGAAGATGGAGAAGGGGGTGAGGGTTATAGGTTATGTTCTGGGGACGTAGTTCCCCAAGCGAATCCTCTCTATAAATTACCGAGGTCCGGGGTTGGGACCCGGGTGGATCTCCCCTGAAATCGGCCCACTGACATGAGATCGGGCCCTTATGCTGAGTCCAAATAGTGGGCTTGCCCATCTTCACTGGACTATAGGTGATTATGTCATTTTCAGAGTCTGGGTTCGAGGGTTGAATGGTTAATACTAGTCGCCTCGTTTTTCCTTCTACCGGTCCTTCTACCGGGTCAAGCTCTCGACACCCAACCTGAATCTGGTCTCCCTTGTTCGCTACCATGGAGAGCCGCTCCCATGTTTCACTTGGAAATGGCTGGTTGTTACGTAAGGCATAAACCTCGAAATAGAGTTTCCTCATTCCCAATTCTGGATGGATACACTGGTGTGCCTGAGACCATGGGTCTATTGGGGAAGGGTCTTGGGGAAGAGCTATACTTATCGAGAGTCCAATGATCAGAGTTGCAAAGGTTTGAGGTGGAGTCGGGGTCATGATGTCTGGCTGTCAATTTTGTTTCTTTTGGCGCTCTCGTTGTTTGATGCGAATTTGTTCTACCCGTAAAATAACCTTTTCTAGTTCAGTGTCTAAATCTCTTTGTTTTTTAAAGGGTCCAATTTGGTCACTTGTTAGTGGATGTCGTGGGAGAGAAGAATAGCAGCGGGTCGATAAAACCTTGGAACGACTAAGTTTCAAACAATATTGTAACCAGCGGTGTACTTTCCAATGGCACCACCCTAATACAATTTGTTCGGGAGCTTCAAACAATTCCCTAGCCTCTAAAATGGGTCTGTTGGCGAATTTCTCTAAGGCCAAATAGTCGTCATTTTCCCTTGCTTCTTTGCAGCTACACTCATAACATTGGAGGTCCAGTAAACAACTTTGTACGTTCCAAAATTTTCTATCACAACCTCCACAAAGAAATCCAATTAGTCCCACACAATTTCTTTCCCCACACCCAAAACACGGCTGATCGTGAATAGGGTCCTGTGGGTCAGGTCCTTGTTGACTATATGTTTCAACCCACCCTATCCACTGTATTGGCGTGCTACGCAATGCAGCTCTAGCTTCGGCATTAAATTCTGCTATGATAGATAAAGGTTTTGGCAAAGTCAATGTTAGTTTATGTTGGATTCTCACGTGATCCTGCGGAGTCAGCTGACTCAGAAGTCTGTACATCTAGGGCAGGTTTAAGCTCTTCTTGTTTGTTTTCCGGAGCTCTCTTGACCCGTGAATAGTGGATCCACGTAGGTCGTTCCTTGATCCGAACCGCGGTGAAGGTAGTCAGCAGCACTTGGAAAGGTCCCTCCCACTTTTCTTGTAGGGGTTTTCCTAAAAGATTCTTAACATACACCCAATCACCGGGGTTAAACGGATGCAATTTACAATCAGGTTGCTTAGGTTGGTGCTCAATCATCACAGTAGCATTCTTATCAAACTGTTTCCCCACCGCAATTACATAATCGTAAATGTATTGATTACCGATCTGGTCTATGACATCCCCATTTACAACTTGCATAGCATAAGGTCTACCATACAGAATTTCAAAAGGACTTAATTTTTCCTTCGATCTTGGCTTGACTCTCAGTCTCAGCAGAGCAATAGGCAAAGCTTGATACCACTGCAAATTAGTCTCTTGGCATATTTTAGCAATTTGCTGTTTGATAAGATGATTCATCTTTTCCACTTGCCCACTGGCCTGTGGACGGTAGGGTGTGTGTAATTGCCATTTGATTTGTAATGCTTTGCTTATTGCTCTCACTACTTTTGCACAGAAATGTGTACCTCTATCCGAAGAAATGCTCTTCGGTACCCCAAACCGTGGAATAATTTCATTCAACAGTACTTTAGTTACCTCTCTTTCCTTATTTGTCCTACAGGGGAATGCTTCAGGCCACCCAGAAAATGTGTCAATTAATACCAACAAGTACCGAAACCCCCCTTTTCTTGGGAGTTCAGAAAAATCAATTTGCCATACCTCTCCTGGGAATTTACCTCGGCTTATGGCTCCTTGGTGTACTTTGGTTCCTGTATTCGGGTTGTTCTTCAGACACCGTTCACACTGGGACGTAACGTGTTTTATAGTAGTAAATAATTTTGGTCCTGCTATTCTGGTCTGCAAATATTGGTAAAGCGAATCTAGGCCCCAATGGGCCTTCTCATGTTCTGCCTTCACAAACTGCCACATCACGTTTCCTGGTATCACTAACTGTCCTGTTTCTAATTGACCCCAACCATTTTCTAGTATTTTGCCCTTATTCCTTTGAATCCATCTATGATCTGATTCTTGGTAATCTGGCTGGATATTGATATCCAGCTCCCCTGGTATTAGGGCCGCTATTTCCGCTTCCCTATTTCTTGCGGCTGCCAATTTAGCTTCTGTATCTGCCTTCCTGTTCCCTATTTCTGGAATAGTATTGCCTTTCAAATGCCCCTTGCAATGCATTATGGCCACCTGTGTTGGGAGTTGGACCGCCTCCAGCAGTCGCAGAACCTCTTCTGCATGTTTGACTGTTTTTCCTTGTGTAGTCAGCAGTCCTCTTTCTTTCCAGATGGCTCCATGAGCATGTACGACAGAAAAGGCATATTTAGAGTCTGTCCATATATTAATTTGCATGTTCTCTGCTAATTCCAGGGCTCGGGTTAGAGCTATCAGCTCTGCCTTTTGAGCTGAAGTCCCTGCAGGCAGGGGGTTTGACTCAATTACCCTTTCTGTAGTGGTGACTGCATAGCCAGCCATTCTTACCCCTTGCTTCACGAAGCTGCTGCCATCCGAAAACCAGTTGTCCGCGCCTTCGAACGGCTCCTCTTTGAGATCTGGGCGACTGGAGTAGACGGCTTCAATTGTTTCCAGGCAGTCATGCTCGATGGGTTCTGCTGGGGCTCTTCCTTCTAAGAATGAAGCTGGGTTCACAATATTAGTTACCTGAATGGTTACATCATCTGATTCAGCCAGGATGGCCTGGTACTTTAAGAATCTGGAAGGCGACAACCAATGGTTGCCTTTCTGTTCCAGCACGGCTGACACAGTGTGGGATACTAACACAGTCACCTTTTGGCCCAGCGTGAGCTTCCTGGCCTCTTCTATGTTAATTATCACTGCGGCCACTGCCCTCAGACAGCCTGGCCATCCTTTACTTACTTCATCCAATCGCTTGGAGAAGTAGGCCACAGCTCTCTTGTGTGGTCCCAACTGCTGGGCTAGGACTCCCAGGGCCATCCCTTGCCGCTCATGGGAAAATAGCCAGAATGGTTTTGACACATCTGGGAGACCTAAGGCTGGTGCTCTCATCAGCTCCCGCTTCAGTCTCTTGAAGGCCCCTTCCGCCTCAGGAGTCCAAACTAGGACATTCTTGGTTTCCTTCAGCAAATCATATAGTGGTTTAGCGAGTATCCCATACTGATAGATCCACAGCCGACACCAACCTGTCATCCCCAGAAAGGCGCGCAGGTCTCTCACCGTCTCTGGTTTGGGCATCTGGCAGATGGCCTCTTTCCTGGCTGCTCCCAGGGATCGCTGTCCTCTGGAGATTTCGTATCCCAGGTACACCACTTCCTTTTGCACCAGTTGTGCTTTCTGTTGAGAGACTCGATATCCACTTAAGCCCAGGAAATTCAACAAGGAAATAGTCCATTCAATACATTCTTCCTCCGTCACTGTCGCTATTAGGAGGTCGTCTACGTACTGCAGGAGGGCGCCATCTCCCGGTGGCCCTTCCCATTGTTCTAATTCTTTGGCTAACTGATTCCCAAAGATTGTGGGCGAGTTAGACCAGCCTTGGGGCAACCGTGTCCAGGTAAGTTGGGTCTTTCTCCCCCTATCTACTGATTCCCACTCAAAGGCAAAAATCTTTTGACTCTCGGGGGCTAAGGGAAGGCAGAAGAATGCGTCTTTCAAATCTAATACGGTGAACCAAGCCAGGCTATCCTTTAGCCTGGTTAAAAGTGTATATGGATTAGCAACCACCGGGTGTAATGTCTTGGTTATTTCGTTTACTGCCCTCAGATCCTGAACAAGCCTATACGTTCCATTAGGTTTCTTTACTGGCAAGATCGGTGTATTAAAATCCGATTCACATTCTACCAATAGCCCCAGTTCTAAAAACCTTTTGATTATGGGCTCAATTCCCTTTCTGTCTTCTATTCTCAGAGGGTATTGTTTTCTTACCACTGGTCTTGCCCCGACCTTAAGTTCGACAACAATCGGTGTCGCTCGTTTTGATTTTCCAGGTATATCCGTGGCCCATACTAACGGATAAGTCTTGCTCAGGATTCGCTCGAAGTTGTGGTTTTCAGGTTTGGGTTCCACACAACTGATTGTTAGGCTTAGGGCTGTAATCAGTTGTTCATAGTTTACTTGAAATTCCAATCTGTCTTTATTGAATTTTATTGTGGCTCCCAAGTTCTCCAATAAATCTCTCCCTAATAGAGGCTTTGGTGAATTTGGCAAATACAGGAACTGGTGAATTCCCATTTGTTTCCCAATTTTGTATTTGATAGGTTTCAAAAAGTAAGCTTTTTCTGGTTGGCCTGTTGCTCCCATAACTTGTACAAATTCATCACTTTTAGGTACCAGTTGTTGATTTAAAACCGAAAAAGTCGCTCCCGTATCAATCAAAAAGTCCAATTCCTGTTTACCTTCCCCTAGCTCCATTTTAACCAGTGGGTCTGCTAGGGTATGGCCCACCGGTCCCCCTCATTCACTTTCTTGCCGTGTGGTGGTAGTAGTGGCCATTAGCCTTTTCTTTAACTGGGGGCATTCTTGCTTCCAGTGCCCAGTCTGTAGGCAGTATGCACATTGATCTGGCCCCACTCTAGCTGGGTGGGGTTGGAACCTCCCTCCCCCTCTCACTGGGTAGCCTCTACCCCTACCCCTGGCTCCAGGTTCCGGGTAACCTGTCTTCTGAGCTGCTACTGCCACAGCCACTACTCGGGCTATCCTCTTGTCCTCTTTTTTCTTCTCCTCAACTTCTCTATTATTATATACCTTCCATGCCTCATTCAGCAAGGCCTCCAGGTTTTTATTTTCTGGATGCTCAAGTTTTTGCAATTTCTTCCTAATGTCTGGGTTACTCTGTCCCATCATTAATCCCAACAGGTGTTGTTTCCCTTCTTCCGTTGCTGGGTCCAGGGGTGTGTATTGTCTCATGGCTGCCCTAAGTCTATCCAAAAACTCTGACGGGGTCTCATCCTTTCCCTGCCTAATGTCATATAGCATCGACCAATTGATAGCCTTAGGGATCGCATTACGCAGGCCCATCGCGATCAGCTTTCTATACTGCACCAGTCGTCGATAGTGTTCTTCGTTGCCCGGGTCCCATTCTGGTTTACTGCTGGGGAAATTATCCTCTAGTCTCCCTGACAATACTTGGGCATGTCGTTTTCCTGTTTCCAATACGAGTTCCCTTTCTGTATCTGTCAGTTCTGACAGCATCACCTCTATATCTTCCCAGTCAATATCTAAATTCTTTGCCATTAGCTCAAACCTCTTTGCTACTCCCTCTGGATTCCTCCTGAAGTTTCTTGCTTCATCTCTCCAATTGTTCAAATCACTTGTTGAGAACGGCACCTTTACTCTAGTCTTTTCCCCTACCATTGGCATAATTTGTCGGAGAGGAGCTATCGTATGGTTCCCCTCCTCTCTTCGCTTTACCTCCCCTCGTGCCACAGATCTGGTATAATACGAGTGACTGGTCCTTGCCCCGGGGTCCTCTTCCTGTGCCTCTATGTCCAGTTCCTCATTTTCACCTCCTATCTCTATTACACAGTCCGTCCGACTCCCGTCCTGGGTCTGTCGTCCCCCTAATATCTGTCGGCTCCTATCCTGCCCCGGGCTACTACCCCTCTCGTCCTCTGCTGCTTTCCCATCTCTTTTATCCTCTATCTGTATTATTATACTCAGTCTCTGCGAGTTGTTCTTTGTCTCCTTTTCGCATGTCACATTACCACTCCCCTTACTATATTTTAATTCAGAGACGTCGCCCCCCAATGAGCCGCTCTTGTCCCCAGCCTTTGGCGTGCTGGTTTCCATCCTGCAAACTCCAGTCCTTGGTGTGCTAGTTTCTATTCTACAGTCACCCCCATTTCTGGATGTGTTACTATCCCCATATGGACTAAGCTCGGGCGGGCTGCGTGTCTCCCCCCGGCTCTCTACTCCCGACGGACTGCCTTCTTCCCTTTGAAGTTCCAGTCTGGGTGGGCTGTCAGCATAGCTCCCCGACCCCTGTGGGCTACCTGGTTCCTGAGGGCTGCCCTTTCCCTCACTAATCCCCGATTTTGATGGGCTACCCTCCTCCCAGCCGTTGTCTAGCTTCTGAGGGCTGCATCCAAACTTAGATTTCCACCACTGCTCCAATTCCTTTAATGGGCTAGGATCCCCTTGTTCCTCTTTTGGTCTGGGAAGGGGTCCTTCCCGCCCGGGAGCGAATGGATGGTATTCCCACAAGCTTATTTCGCTCTCCTTTCCACTATCTCTCCTTGTTAACTTGAGACACTGCTGTCCAATACTGCATGCATCACAGCAACGGTCCTTTGACTTCGGACCCTTCTTATCTCTTTCCAAAGCCAATACTAGGGGGTCCTGAGGGGCTACATTAATTCCACATTCCTTTTGCCACTCAGGTTTATTCCTTAGGGTGAAAAACATGTCTGCATATATTACCTCATCCCATTTATTGAGCCGCCGAAGGAAGAGCATAAGTTGTAAAATGGTATTATAGTTAGTTGTCCCCTCCGGTGGCCATTTTTCTCCGTCATCAAGACGGTACAGGGGCCACCATTGTGTGCAATACTTAAGAAGTGTCTTCTTACTTATGTTTCCCCCTGGAATCCCTCCCAGGTCCTTCCAGTGTTTTAGGATACATCCTAAAGGGGTTTTCATATTTATATCTTTACTCTGTTGGCTTCCCATGGCTATTATCTGTATTCGTGCTCTTTTCCACAAGTACTATATGCCAATATCCCTTAACACTTCACTCACACAATTTCCATTCGCTTCGTCCAGAGAATGCGGATCGAGACTCCGCTCTCGTTTCGCAGCAATGCTGCGTCTCACTCACTCCACACACGCACCCGTACAGTGAAAGGCTCCTACCTTATGGTCTTATGTCAGAACAGACTGTTTTACCAGGTTTGGTCACGAGAGGTCGCCTACTGACCGCGAGATACCGGTTTGCCAGACTCATGCAATCACAACTGTAGACAGTATAACAACTGCAGGGGGTGACAAATTCCTTGCTGGACGTCTATCAACTTAGTCTTTTCTAAAAGATTACAGAGAGAGCGACAAGATATTTCCTGTAGGATTCTGCAACAGGCACATAGAACAGACACAAAAGGATCTCTGGCTGACAGACCTCTCAGAAAGCGATCCACAGTGTTATAACACAGTGCACAGTGTTTAAAACAGTTCCCACACAGTAAAAACAGATCGAAGATACCAAGATAAACAAATACTCCCTCCGGCAGGACTGTAACCTGTTTTTTTTTTTTTTTTTTGTTTTTTTTTTTTTTTTTTTCTTCAATTAATTTTAACCGAAGCTGGGATTTTTAACCCCAGCAAAACCAATGCTAGCAAACCAATGCTAGCAAAACCAATGCTAGCAAACCAATGCTAGCAAAACCAATGCTAGCAAAACCAATGCTAGCAAACCAATGCTAGCAAACCTGGGATTCTTTACTGGGGCGTCCCCCAGCTTTCCCTTCGGGCGGTCACGTCTGACCCCCGTTTCCCAATAAAAGCGCTTTATTCTAAAACCAATAAAGAATTTAAATACCTCTTAATTGGAGCAGGAGATGCAGGGTACTCTTCGTCCACCGAGAGCACTGGTCCGGGGGGGGAGTCTCTTCTGACAAACGTTAGTCAGGGGCGCCCGAGGGTCCCGACCCCGGACCCGGCTCGGGGAGGACCCCTCAAGTCCTGGATCTCCTGTCTGGTGCCATACCTCCTACCTGGCTCGCCAGAAATGATGCCGAATTTTGCCCCAAACAGGCAGAGTGACTGCCTAATCAGACTCAACTTAAGTCAATTAAGCAGGAGGTATTTTTATTAGCGACGCGTCGGAGAAATCACAAAATGGATTTCTGAGTTCTCATAGCAAAAGCAAGCCTTATATACAATTTTGGGTATAGGATTACATCAGATCAGGTACATAATCATGCATATTCATATGGGGCGTGGTGTAGGCGGAGCGTGGGCGGAGCGCAGGTGGAGACATCTCTTTTGGGGAATTTTCAGGTGGTCGTTCCTGTTGCCTTCATCATAGACGGGGTCTTTCCGATGAGTCTTCCTCTTTAAACTTTTGAACTCATTTCCTAATTTGGTCAATTCCCGGTGTGTTTGGCTTAGATCCCGTGGTTTGGCAAAACCCTTAGGATCGTTTCGACATTGCTGGCTCTAAACCTGCTTAGTCCATTAGTTTCTCCTATACCTATCTCTTCCCCTGTCATGATGCTCTACCCCTTATCTAATTTGTTACTCTGTTTTCCTAGTGCTGTGCTTTCTCCGTGTGTTCTAGTGCTAGGCCCCGCTTTACAGGCCTCACATTCCATGTTTTAACCCATTACTTCTAGAAGGCTATCTGCTTTAGGGCTTCACATCTGCACCAAAATTGGCAGGCTGAACAGGAAAAACAATAAGTGGGCAGTCCCATCCGCATCAGGGATGTGGGTTTGCCAGCGATCCGGAGTGAGTCCTTGTGTGTTCCTTCCCAAATTCAATGACTCTAACGACTTCTGTGTCCAAGTTCTGATTGTTCCTAGGGTCTTGTACCACTCAGACGAAGAGATGTACCATCTTCTTGAGGGACCCAGCTGGATCCACAAAAGAGAAATAATGACAGGTATAACTATCGCAATGCTGCTCGGCCTGGGAGCAGCAGGAACGGCCACGGGTGTCTCAGCCCTAGCGACCCAGCACCAAGGACTGTCCCAGCTGCAGGCAACGATTGACGAGGACCTGCAGAGGATCGAGAAATCCATCTCCTATCTAGAGAAGTCAGTCTCCTCACTCTCAGAAGTGGTCTTGCAGAACAGGCGAGGCCTGGACCTCCTGTTCATGCAGCAAGGGGGCCTGTGTGCCGCCTTGAAAGAAGAGTGCTGTTTCTATGCAGACCACACGGGAGTCATGAGAGACTCCATGGCAGAACTCCGGAACAGACTGGCCCAGAGGCAGAAAGACAGGGAAGCCCAACAGAGCTGGTACGAGTCCTGGTTCAATCAATCACCTTGGCTAACCACTCTGATTTCTGCCCTGATAGGTCCATTGGCGATGCTGTTTCTAACAGTCACCTTCGGACCATGCCTGCTGAACAAGCTAGTCTCGTTCGTTCAGAGCCGCCTGGAACGGACCAACATCCTGTTCATAGGGCGACGACAATTGCTGTGAATTCAACCAGGGAATTCAACCAAAGAACACTGCCAGTCACAAGATTTTCGAAACTTGCCTGGCAAAAGCTTACTCAGGTTTCCCAAAATCCCTTTCCCTTGTCAAGTTACAACTTTACACCTCAATTCAGCACCTAGGTACATGACTACCTCATTCATTTGTGAAAAGGCGGGGGGAGATGTGGTAGCTAGGGAAGAGGCGCTGCGGAAGATTTCGCGATGTCACGGAAAGCCAGGACCCTCGGTTCCCCATAGATAAGACCCTCAGGTACTCATAGATAAGAAATTAACATAGGAATGTGGTCCCACTAACAATAGGAATGTTGCCCCACAGAAGCCAGTAACTTTCCATCCCTTACCCAGTGCTTTTCCATTCCCTACTAACCATAGGTAAGAAGGACAAACCCCTTTTTGACGTAGAGACCCCTTAGACTATAAGACCGCAGGAGAAGAAGTAATAAACGCCTTTTGACCGTCCACCACATTGGTGTCTGCGTATGTCATTGGCCCGAACGGCCCTAGAGAGAGGGCTGTCGAGCTGTACCTCAGAACCAGGTCGCCTGCCTTGATCTAGAACGCAACAGGCGGTCTGATCTTACAGTCTCTTTGCCATTCTGGGTGATTTCTTAAAACACAAAGACATTTCAGCATACAAAACTCTATCCCATTTATCCTCCTATTTTAAAACAGTACTAACAGCAATGAAGTATTATAAATCTTTTTATTTTCTGAGCTGCTCCTACTGGCAGCCTTCTCCCAGTGAGCCCCTCCCAAAAGGAGCTAATTTAGGAACCTCTTTGCTCTGGTCAGTTCTCATTATTTATTTCTCTTTGCCCTATCTCGCTTCCACTCAAACCTTTTTACAGACCTTCACAGTAGTTTCTCAACTTTCCTCCTATACACACAGCTCCAGGTGGCAGGTATCAGATGTGGTTCCCACACACAAGTTCTAAGACCTTAGGTTCTGAATCCGCTTGACCAGAAACCTTTAATTTACATGTGCCCTGACACTTATTAGAACAGCAAAACCAGTGTTTCTCATAAACACCGCACTGCAATAATAACTGCACATCCAGCTTTTGCTCACAGGCCATTCCCGTGTTCCCTGGGGAGACGGGGCAGCCAGAGCTGTCTCTGTGCCCAGAGGGCAGCCACTGTCACCTCACACAGCATGCTAATCAAAAACGTGACATAGACACTATATTCTGATCAAACAAAATATCAGTGTTTTCTAGTTCTCTTCTTGCACAATCTAATTAAGCCCTGTGTCTACTTACACTTGTTTTACTGCTTTGCAAAAAGGCTGTGCTAGTCACAGCCGAAACTCTGATATGCCCACAGACACAAACACTCGCACCCGCACCCCCCCTTTATCTCAAATTCGCTAGAGCCAAGGCTTGAATTGCTGTGAGGGGGGGAATTCTTGGAATTCCTTTAACTCTATCGTAATTAAGCATAAATCACCGTACTATAGTTCTCCTATGTAAAATGCCACTCTTGTTGCAATAAAATCTTAAAATCTCCACAAACACTACTACTACTATACAATCTGAGAATCAAATTACCACAATGCAGCGGAAGAAAATCACCACACAAAACCACTGGGAAAGGGCATATCTCTCAAAGTTCTCGCTTTTCTCAACACAACATAGCATACCATAATTCAGCATTTACTCACATCAATTTTCCTGGACACAATCAAAATAACAGCATACAGTCTAGAGATCAAAATCAAACATCCAAGGCAAAGGAACTCTCTGAGCTCATACTCACGGTTAAAATGTACCAGATCTACACAAATCACTACATTTAAACACGATAAATACCATCACTGACATTCTTCCACTCGCTTCTCTGCGAGGCACTTCTGTCCCTGCCCCCGCAGCCTGCTGCAGCCGGCGCCTCAGGCCTCACTCAGCTGCTTCAAACACGGGTAGTACTGACCACCCCGCACTGTAGATTTATTCTCTTTTATACACCATACACTTATACACTTGCACGATTAGAAACACAGTGCACCGACCATACAATGCACACATTAACCATACAGCAACACAGTGTCCGGACATCACACACACATACAAACAAAACACACACGGGCTCAACAGTTCTGCTCTATCAGAACTATGAACCCCCAACACACATACACGGGTTCACCCGGCTCACCCCCAGAACCGCTTGCGGTCTGCTCTATCAGAATGATGAACCCCATCTCTAATACAGCTGCTCTATCAGCTGAACCCAGACGTCTCTGGGTGGTTTACTCCCTTGCTCTCCTTTCCCTCCCCCAGGGCCCCTCAGTGTGGTAGCTAGGGAAGAGGCGCTGCGGAAGATTGTCGCGATGTCACGGAAAGCCAGGACCCTTTGTTCCTCTAAGATAAGAAATTAACATAGGAATGTGGCCCCACTAACAATAGGAATGTTGCCCCACTGAAGCCAGTAACTTTCCACTCCTTACTCAGTACTTTTCCATTCCCTACTACTCATAGGTAAGAAGGACAAAACCCTTTTGACGTAGAGACCCCTTAGACTATAAGACCGCAGGAGAAGAAGTAATAAATGCCATTTGACCGTCCACCACATTGGTGTCTGCGTATGTCATTGGCCCGAACGGCCCTGGAGAGTGGGCCGTCGAGCTGTACCTCAGAACCAGGTCACCTGCCTTGATCCAGAAGGCAACACCTCAGTACATACCGTATCTTCCTCCGCAGGCTAGCAGGTCGTTGTCTGTCCTCGCAGGTGGCAAGTTGAGACGAGCGGAGCCCCACCAGGAAAAAAATCCTAGGGCGTGCCTTGGAGGTCCGTCTATCCCTCCTGCCCCTGCGGGGACAGAGAACTCCTGGCTGGCTCGCCATAATGTTTTGCGGAGAAAAGAAGAAACCTCACAACTTTATAAAAGTTGTAAAGCCCGGTATGTTTATTTACGACGCGCACCGGACGCAAGTCCCCCAACAAGGCATGCGTACTTCTGAAGACCTCGGGTCTTCTTTTATCCCCCTTCCAAATGCATATGCATACAGTTTCACAATAAGTTCATACATATTCATTCTGTGTGACATTTAGCACCAGTTCTTCTTTATCAAAGGAATTTCTAAGTCGGGGGCAAATCGAACTTGTGGTCTTTTCTGTTTTTCTTTCTCTGTCTCCTTGCTGTCTCAGCATGCAAGTTCTTCCTTCAGCTTTGGCCTCACAGACTTTTCACCTCTCTTAGACACTTCACCTAATTCAGAATGGATCTTTACTCTGTCTCAGTTTCTCGATGGCAGAGAGCTAGAGCCATTTGGGTCTGTGAAACCAGTCTTACTTGGCACTGGTTCCAGCTTGGGTCTGGGAACCATCCTGCGTATTTTGGAATTTCAGGAGCCAGCCGGCCACTCAGCCATAGGCCCCAAACATAAGCCTCGGCTTTTTTCTCAGACAAGCAAAACTCCCCGGGCCCAGTTCTGGATGGCAGATTGGAGAAGCCGCTTAGCACTGTCAAACCAGCCTGACGTAGTACTGGTGCCAGCTTGGGTCTGGGAACCATCTTGTGCATTGCTGAATTTTGGGAGCCATCCGACAACTCCAGCCGTAGGCCCCGAACTCATGCCTCGGCTCTTTCCCCTGGCAAACTAAACTCACCCTCACCATTTCTTGGTGGCAGATAGCTGGACCAACTTGAGACTGTGAAACCGGTTGTACTTGGTACAGGTTCCTGCTTGGGTCTGGGAACCATCCTGCGTATTGCGGCATTTCAGGAGCCAGCCGGCCACTCTTTACCACAGGCCACCGAACAGAAATTTCGTTCCTTTTTACAGTCAATGAAATCTCACCCGCCCCGGTCCTTGATGGCAGATTGCAGGAGCCACTTGGAACTGTCAATCCAGTCTGACTTGGCAATGCTGCTAGCTTGGGTCCGGGAACCATCCTGTGTTTTGCAGAATTTCAGGAGCGAGCCGACCACTCCAGCTATAGGCCCCGAACTCATGCCTTGGCTCTTTCCCCTGGAAAACTAAACTCACCATCTCCGTTTCTCAATGGCAGATAGCTGGAGCCATCTGGGTGCCAAGTGGCTCCTGCCATCTGCCATCAGGAACTGGAATTGGTGAGTTTTGTTGCCCTGTGGAACAGGTCTTGAGTTTGTGTTTGGGGGACTGTGGCCCGGAGTGGCTGCCTGGCTCTTGAAATTCCACCTTGTGCACGATGCTTACAAGACCCAAGCTGGCAGCACTTGCAACTCGGTCTGGATCGACAGTGCGAAGAGGCTCCTACAATCCGCCATCAGGAACCGGGACGTGTGTTTTTTGTATTCCCCGGGAAAAGGGCCGGCCTTGCTATTTGGGGGACTGTATGCCGGAGTGGCTGTCTGGCTCTTGTAAAGCCCGCATTGTGCCTCAATCCTCTCAGACCCAAGCTTGCGCCACTTGCAACTCGGGCTGGTTTGACTGTGCCAAGTGGCTCCTGCGATCTGCCATCAGGGACCGGAGTAGGTGAGTTTTGTTTCCCTGGGAAAAGGGCCGGTGTTTCTGTTCGGGTGGTGGGACCCGGAGTGACCAGCTGGCTCCTGAAATTCAGCAATGCACAGGATGCTTCCCTGACTGTGGCTGGCGCCACTTGCAACTCAGGCTGGTTTGCAAGTGACAAGTGCTTCCTGAAAACTGCCATCAGGACCGTAGCTGGTGAGTTTTCTTTCCCGGGGAAAAGGGTCAGTGTTTCTGTATGTAGGCCTGTGGCCGGGAGCGGCCAGCTGGCTCTGGAAATTCCACAATGCGGAGGGCGTTTCCCAGACCAAAGCAGTCGCCACTTCCAATTCAGGCTGGTTTGACAGGGCCAAGTGGCTCCTGCAATCTGCCATCAACAACCCGGCGATGGTGACATTTTGTTGCCCTGGGAACAGGTCTGGCATTGCTGCTCAGGGGCCTGTCGCCGGGAGTGGCCGGCTGCCTCCTGAAATTCTGCAATGTGCAGGATGCCCCCCCAACCCACGCTGACCCCACTTGCAATTCGGACTGGTTTGACAGTGCCGAGTGGCTCCCGCGATCTGCCATCAGGAACCGGGGTTGGTGAGTTTTGTTTCCCTGGGAAAAAAGCTTGAGTTTGTGTTCGGGGGCCTGTTGCCCGGAGTGCAAAACACAGTGGTGCTAGTTTAAGAATTGGACTCGATGATCTTAGAGGACTTTTCCAGCCTTACTGATTTATGATTCCATGATCTTACCTTTTGAAAAGCACCTAGCAATTGATAAACAGCTCCAAAAAAAGGCAAATATGAGTAAGAAGCATTATCATCCACAAGAAAACACATGCCCTTCCAGCATTTTCCTTCACACACAGAAGCACTGGTTAAACTTTATTTTTGCTGAAACACAGGGCACAGAAGAGGCTCAGCAATTGGGAGAAGTTACCAAGGCACACAAGGAAGGTTTCAGTGTGGCAACTTACATGAGGAGTGTGGACTAGTCTGAAAGCAAACCAGTGGGAGATCTCAAGTCAGAATTACAATTTATTAGAAAAATTATGATAAAGGTAATAATATAGAAAAACTGGCTTAAACTGACAGAGTCAGAATACAACCTGACACCCTGTTGGTCAGGGTGGTAGTGGCAGTCTGATTAAATGGTAGCTGCAGTCCTATTGGAGTGATGAATGTGATTCTGTCGAAGCAGTGATTCTGTAGTGAAGCTTGGTCCTTTTCTGGAGGTCCAGTGGTGATTATAGAGCTCTTCTCCTCTGTGAATGCAGTGGGTAGTGCTGTTCATGGTGCTCCAAATATCAGATTATATCCAGGTGGGAATGCTTTGTTCCTCCCCTTGGGTGGAGCATTTCACAATGGGATGAGTCCTGCAGTGAGACTTGATGGCCTGTTAGCAGAAGATAATCCCTGGAGGGAGTTATCAGGGAGGGATGTCATGGAAGAGATAAAGAACACTACCCCACCTATTATTAACAGCTTATGAAGATGGTAATAGGATACATACTTTTGGTTACATCTTACATTGTAACCTAAGATATTATTGACCCTTTATTACCATCTACATCATACTCAAATCAATACCATCTTTAAACTCTACTTATATACATATTCACAATGAAGCCTTACACACAGTTCTCACTTAAAACTAGGTCTCCTTGTTGTACACAAGGAGTTTCCTCATTTTCTGCATTACCCACCAAGTGTAACCAGATCCTTGAGCAAAAACAATCCCACAGATAGGTTTGCCTTTGTCTGAGGTGGGACTAATCCAGTCTTTCCTAAAATACCTCTCATGTGTACCACAGGGACTTTATCACCACCTACTATGTGCAATAGTTTAGATTGGGAAAGACTAGCTCAATTGATGGAGTCTCTGGTGTTGACCACCCAGGTGGTCTTTGCTAAATGCAGCTCCCAGTCTTTGAATGCAGCTCCCAGTCTTTGAAGGTCCCCCCACCAAGAGCCTTCAAGGTGATTTTATGCAGTCCATTACGTCGTTCAACTTTCCTTGAAGCTGGCGCATGATAGGGAATATAATATACCCACTTGATACCATGTTCTCTGGCCCAGGTGTTTCTAAGGCTGTTCTTGAAATGGGTCCTGTTGTCCAGCTCAATTCTCTCAGCGGTGCTGTGTCTCCACAGGACTTGCTTTTCCAGGCCCAAGATATTTGCAGTGCGATGTCATAGTTTGCCTCAGATACCTTGGGTTTCTCCCTGTGGATTCCTTCCCCAGGTGTCAATCACCTCTCCTTTCCCCCACCCTGACCCCTGCTGAGTGCTGTCTGCCAATCCTGGCATTCCAGAAGGGCGTGAGTGATTGGCAGAATTCAAAAGATGCCTTTCAGCCCTGGAGGGACATTGGGCCATCCAGGTGTCATTTGTCCCTTGAGACTTCCCCCCCCTTACCTGGTTGGTGAGATCCCTACCCCTTCCCTCCCCCTCTCCCTGGGGTCAAAAGACACAGAAACCATGTGGTTCGGCTAGTCCTGTTAGAGCTGTTGCTGGATTCAGAGGCTTGTGGGCCAGGAATAAAGTTCTGGATCAAAACCCTCTAGCAGAATCCGACTCCTTTTCCTTCACCTTGCCTTAAAGCTTCTTTGCCAGAGGTAAACCTGAGCTCCTGCATGACTGGACTTGTCCCAAGTACCCAGCTGCAACATCCAGCTAGCCAAAGGTGTCTCTGAGGTGAAACCATCACAGTTGCCACCTTTGGTCAAGCAGCAAGGGCCAGACGAGCCCAGGCACATTCCATCCAGCTATATTGGCTTTTAATTCCAATACAAGATGGTGTTCCATGCAGTAGTATGAGGCACAGGGTAGGTCTCCAACTGTCCAGTGGTTGCTTCCACCATGGTCAGCATGTAGCACTTGCCTTGGCGGGTTTGGGGAAGGGTGATGTAGTCAACTTGCCATGCTTCTCCAAACCTATACTTTCACCATTGCCCACTGTACCACAGAGGCTTCACCTGCTTAGCCTGCTTGATTGCAGTGCATGTCTCACATCTGTGGATGACCTGTGAGATACAGTCAATAGCTAGATCCACCCTTCAGTCATGAGCCCATCAGTATGTTGCATCTATCCCCTGATGACCAGAGCTATCATGGGCGATGTCCTGCCAAATCTCAGCAGCCCACATGGTTTTCCCTCTGTGATATCACTTGGCCTTTCTCCAACAATCCAGCCATCCCCACAGAGCATTAGCTACCATTCATGAGTCAGTGTAGAAATAGAGCCTTGGTCACTTCTCTCATTCGGCAATATCCAAAGCCAGCTGGACGGCTTTAAGCTCTGCAACCTGACTCAATCCACCTTGTCACTCGGTAGCTTGTGCAACTCACCGTGTGGGGCTCCATACAGTATCTTTCCATTTCCAGTTAGCACCTACTATTTGGCAGGAACCATCAGTGAAGAGGGCATATAATCTTTCACTCTCTGGTAGCTCATTAAATGGTGGGTCTTCCTTGGCACATGTCACTTGCTCCTCTTGTTCTCCAGAAGATAATCCAAAAGTCTCCCCTTCAGGCCAGTTTGTTATGATTTCCAGAATTCCAGGGCGATTAGGATGCCTTACCCGGGCTTGCTGTGTGATCAGAGCTATCCACTTGCTCCATGTGGCGTTGGTGGCATGATGCATGGATGGAACTTTTCCCTTGAACATCCAACCCAGCACAGGTAGTTGGGGTGCCAGAAGCAGCTGTGCTTTGGTTCCAATTACTTCTGAAGCAGCTCGAACCCCTTCATAAGTCACAAGTCTCCTTCTCAGTTGGAGTATGGCTGGCCTCAGATCCTTTGTATACCTGACTACAGAACCTGAGCAGTCATGCTCATGTCTCTCTAGATCACTTCTGCTACTGGCTCCAGGAAGGATGATTCTCCCTGGCTGCAGAACAGAGCTTATTTTTCAAATCCTGCCCCATTTTGTTCAAGGGTCCACTGGATATCACTTTTCTTTCTTGTGTCACGACATAAAGAGTGCTTATAATTGTGCTGTATTTCGGGATATGCATCCTCCAAAAGCCCACAGCTCCTAGAAAAGTCTGGGTTTCCTTCTTGTTGGTAGATAGGGACATAGCTGTGAGTTTGGTAATTATCTCCATCGGGATCTGGCAACAACCGTCTTACTACTTGACTCCTAGAAAATGAATTTCATAAGTAGTTCCCTAAACCTTACTTCACTTAATGGCAAAACCAGCTTCCAAGAGAATCTGGATAATCTTCTCTCCTTTCTCAAAGACTTCCCCTGCTGTGTTCCCCCATACAATGATGTCATCAATGTCCTGCAGATGTTCTGGAGCCTCACCCTTTTCCACTGCAGCCTGGATCATTTCATGGTAGATGGTGGGACTGTGCTTCCCCCGCTGGGGCAGCCAGTTCAAAGTGTATTGCACACCCCTCCAGGTGAAGGCAAACTGGGGCCTGCACTCTGCTGCCAATGGAATGGGGAAAAATGCATTGGCAATGTCAATGGTTGCATACCACTTGTCTGCCTTGGACTCCAACTCATACTGAAGCTCCAGCATGTCAGGTACGGCATCACTCAGTGGTGGCGTGACTTCATTCAGATCACAGTAATCTACCATCAGTCTCCGTTCTCCACTGGACTTACACACTGGCCACATAAGGCTGTTAAAGGGTGAACAAGCCTTGCTGACTAATAAAGCCTGTTATCTGGACTTATTATCATGCCAGGCTGCTCAGGAACTCTGTCCCCAGGGGGACCGGGTGCCCGATGAAATGCTCAGGCCAAATAACCACGGGGCCCAACTCGAGCAAGCTCAGTAGTGATTAGCTCTCTAGTGGTATCAGCTCTCTTAGATATTCAGCTCTTCTTGCTGGGTAGTGGTGCCCTTGGCTGAGGCTTCAGCAGACAGAGAGAGAGGAGAAGTCGTCGAAGCTGGCTGGTTCCACAGAGATGGTTTATTGGGGATATCTGTGAAGGGTCTCAGCTCTTCTTCTTCTAACTTATGGGGGTACAGTATGCTTCTTTTATAGACTTGGCTAGGATCCAAGCTTAGCCAATGGCAAGGATTTTTAGTAATATCCCTGATTGACCAATAGTGGGGGTTTAGGGATAATATTGCCATATAGGGTTACAGAGATAGGTTGTAGGTCGGGGAGTCAGAAGGACAGGATATTCCTTGCTGCCTCAGCATTCCAATTCAAATCCTCCATGGTGCCTTTCCCAAACCTATGGGGTTTACTACAGCTGACCATCACTTGAATCTCCAGTTCATGAATCATCTTATGGATGGGAATCACAGAGTCTCGGTTGATGCGGTATTGCCAACGGTGCACTGTTGCTGTGGCTATTGGTACCTGTTGTTCTTCAGTCCACAGCAGTCCCACAGCCAAGGGGTCAACTGAGAGACCAGGCAGGGTATTCAGTTGTCTGATGTCTTCTGTCTCTAGAGCAGCTATCCCAAAAGCTCAGCTATGTCCTTTGGTGTCTTTGAAATACCCACTCCAGAGAGAGTCTATGCTGAGGATGCATGGGGACTCTGGGCCAGTCACAATGTGGTGTTTCTGCCACTCCTTTCCAGTCAAACTCACTTCAGCTTCCAGTACTGTCAGCTGCTGGGATACCCCTGTCACCCCAGAAATAGAAATGGATTCTGGTCCCACATACCTGGATGGCATCAGGGTACACTGAGCGCCAGTGTCAAAAAAAGCCATATATTTTTGTGGGTCATAAGTGCCAGGCCATCGAAAAAAGCCCAGGGAGTTTCCGAAGATCAGGGTGTATGGTTTTTGGGTTTGGGCTTTTTTATTTTTTTGTAAATCAGGGGCAAACTTTCGGAAGACAATACACTTCCAGCCAGCACAAGCAACTAGCTATGTCTACCTAGTTGCCAATTTAATATGGTGAAATGCCTCAAAACACCATAACAATTTAACCAGCAGTAGCACAGTCCTGGAGGCTTCACTTGCCATCTCTTCCATGCATGTGTTACACAGTGCCATTTTAGAGAGCCTTCATTATAGCTAACAATTAAATCAAATCAAAGCAGCTGATTCTCAAACTAAATTTTGTCATAATTTTGAAAAACAATGGTGCCTGGGAAATAACTGGAATGTTTTGCAATATACATTTCTTTAAATGGTAGTTTCCCTCTGATTGAGACAGTGTTCCTTGACACTAAGACATACAAAAGGATTCTTTTCTTCTATTAAAAAAAAAATCAGAAAGCACCTGAAAGCATTTTCTGTCTGGCTTAAATAATATTATATAATGCCCTCACTTGAGCTTTTCATTATTATTAAAAAACCCCCAAACTAACCCATATGAGTTTTTTATTTCTAATAAAACCTTATCAAGTCCAAATTCAATTAATTTCAAAGGGTTTGAACAAATTTGCATTTTTTTGCATTAGCTCACTTATAAAGTTGATGCTGCCATTGGCATGACAAATGATTCTTGTGAGAATCATCATGAGAAGTAACCTTTGAAATACGAATATGAATTCCAGCTAGTGGTACTTAACAGGACAATAAACTAAAATAAGGCACCCATACTGCATACATGAAGTAAATATAAAAATGCAAAGCATGTAAAAAATTTTGTAAGCTCTATTCTACACCATCAAAAATTATACCTGGGTAGTTTCAAAATATATCTTCAGTCACTGTTAATGCATAGCAAACATAGTTACTATACTGGCATACCAGAAAACATATTTACATGTCCAAACTGAGAGGGAAGACCTCATTTAAGAAAAAAAAACAACCAAAAACAACAGCAAACACCAGCACTCCTGTCTGGACTTTGTCACAACTCTTTTTCCCAAAAATATTGATAGATAATTCCAAGGCACAAACAGTAAGTTTAACTTGTTACAGGACACTAATGTGTAGCATTTTTGATACTACTTCAACATGCACAGAGTTTTCTTACAAAGCACCAATTCTTGTAAAACATGCAATAGATGCACCGGTCATAACTGAAGCATAAAAATAAATACAATCACTCAGCTTAAAAAGTATTTGTTTTTTCTCATTTGAAAATGTAAATTACTTTTTCCAGATATGCTTAATAGTATTATTCTTTTACAAAAAACATGAGAAGTTTTGAACAATTACATCTCTGTTCATTCTTTATTATTTGCATGACATATCCGACATCTTTCTGTTCTCCAATCCTTGATCAAGAGCCCTTAAACTCTATTTAAACTGATTTAGACCATACTTAAAAAAATAAATCTAGTATTTCTAATTTAGAGAAAAGTTTGTTAAATATTTAAGTTGCTTTCCATAATCTCAGTACATAATGAGTTTTATTGAGTGTCCCATGTACAGTCATTTCTGATAGGTGAGTGTTGGTGATGAAATCAAATGCAAAGAAAAAAATCTTAATGTAAAAAATCAAGATGTCAGAGATGAAAGCACAAGTGTTGTAGTTTTTGAGTTCCACAGGTGGTGTTTTTTTTCTCTTCCCCTTCCTTTTCCCTCATGTGAGCTCCCTTTATTATTGTCCACTACAGATAAACAGCCATGCTCTAATTGGACCCTAGAATCTCTGCTAATTTTGTAACACAAAACATGTCTCAAGCATTCCGTTCATGTGACTGTCTTTGGCCAAAGTAAGTCACACACACATACAGCGGTTTTCCACTGAAGTGATTTCTCACAGCACACTCAGCAAACACACAGATTAGCAGAGCCTTTAGGGTCAACATCCTCTTGTTCTAATCTTGATTTAAGATGCCAGGTGTTTGGTACTGTTCCCACAGGTGAGATATACCCATCCTTTCTCATTATTTGTATAATTAAAAGACCTAGTTTTCTTAAAGAACAGAGTACAATATTCCTAATGCAATTATTTAAAATTCAGTCTGAAGCAGAACTATACTTTTCTCATTTTTCAAAAAGAAGATGAAAATGTTTTAAACTCTCAAAGAACTTTTTAATTTGAGGCTGCTTTAAATTTTATAATTCATAAGTGTTGTAAGAGTCCCTTTTATTCCAACAACTAATCCATGAAAGGCTGGCATCCAATCCTATAATTAATTTAAAGAAAATGTGTGCAAAAATAATTAAATTTGAATATTCTAAGAAGCAATCAAGTTTACTAAGATCTCAAACATTGAAATAATGCTTCCTGTTAAAATGGACACCTGCACTAACCAGTGTTTAAGGGCTTGCATTCAGCTGATTAAACTACAAAATATTGCCCACCAAAATGTTACTCAAAGACATTTCCTCTTTTTTTTTTTTTTTTTTTTTGCATAAACAAAGTTTATAATGTAAATCTGAAAGCAAAACTTTTTTTTTTTAATTATGTAATTTAACTTTGCTAGTTGGAAGCCATGACATAGGAGAAGGTCCCTTTAACAAGGAAGGAGATAAGTATCACTTAATCAGGATGTGGGAATGGAATCTGTACCTATGAGTAAATGGCAATGCGCTCTGGATTGGCTCAGCCCTTGATTCTGAGTTCTGCCTCACTTCTGCCATCACTCTCTCGTCATCTGTCCCATTAATACTTTCTGGCGTTAAAGGAAACTGAATATCCCCTCCAGCTGATTCCTTAAGTAAAAGAAACAAATGACAGAATTACTCAGTGACCTGCTCAGGAAGGCTGTGTGTATATAAGCACTATCATTAATTTAATTCTTATATGAGATATGAACTTTAGACAGTATTAATGTGAGGCTCACAGATTTCCTGCATCACTCATGGGCATATTTCATCATGTCAATTTAATTTAGAAGTGTATTACTATAGGATTCAAATTATCTTGCACAAAACACAACTGACCTATGATTTATTTGCAAGTGTCCAGCCTCACACTTATCACAGACCTCACTCTCTTACTTGATATTTTATGCAGCCCTCAGCCAGGTACATAACAGGCAACTATTGACACCAAGGATTCTTATCTCTTGTTTTACATTCTAACATGGTGAAAAAAACAATTCTGATATTTGTTTCAAAATCTAGCTTTCATTCTATGTATTAACTAAAGTGAACAGGTGCATTCACAGTTTTGCCTATAAGCCATCTGTAAAGAAAACTTCAGCACAATCCACGCAAAACTTTCATAGATGTTAGCCTGGCCTAGCTCTTGCTGGTCATAGTATCATCTGGGAAGGAGAATACTCCAGTTATATCCAGGCAGCTACACCTGAAAAACTTACTGGCTTTCTTCCTAGCAGAAGGCACTGGTACAGTTTTAATCAGCTCTCATTATGTCAACACATACATTTATGTTTTGGTCAACAAACACTATTTTTCAATTTCTAGTCACTGAAAAGTGCTTCTTAAAAAAAAAACAAACAAACAAACAAAAAAAACCCCAAAAAACCCAAAGTTGGAACATTTTAGGTTTTTCAGTCCCTGTATGTGGTTTAATTTTAATATTTTCTTTCCTATTATATCATGTCATATAAGCTAAATAGCTCATTTCAATTTCAAAATGTCTTAGTAGGCTTTTAGTAATCAAGTGTTAACATTTAACTCTAAGAGAGAGTTTCATGAATAGAGTTCAGTGGATGTCATGGAGGGGTGACTATCCAGCAGAGGACTGGTTGAATTACAGTATTTCCAAAAGGTAAGCACCTTCTATGGCCACAGAGATTTTACCATCTGCATGGAGAAGAGATAAAACTGCTATTTACTGTATTAAACTGGTGTCATAGTTTGACACGGGAAGAATTTAGGAAAGTGAGGCAAAAGCTTTTTGTGTAACAGACAGTCTGTCTGTTAAACCACTAAATACTGGACACACCTCTGTGAAAAACACATGTTGTGAAAAATGCATGTATTTTATGATTGGCTTTTCGCAAATACTAAAATGAATATTATATGTGTTGTATTAGAAAATAATGCTGTATTAATTCTCTTCAGTACTGTGTTAAATATAGTTTTAGGTTATAAAAATTGTTAAAATAGAAACGATGCTATGTAAGATGCTTTGTTTAACAGAAAGGGCTTGCAGCGAGATGGCAGCCACAGGACACCTAGATCTTTCAGAGAAAGGGAATTTATTGCCTTCTTATCAGAAGAAACGAACTTCTTCCCGGCTTGGAGGCGCTGTTAGGATTAGAAGGAAGAAGTTGACACTGACCAGACAGAATCCTGTATTTGAATGGAATTTATGCATCATGTATGAAGTGTATGAATATGCAACAGGCTATTGTTCTTAAGGGTTAATCCTTTGTTAACGGGTGTCCTTTTTCGGGCTCGTGATGCCCAGAAAAAGGTACCCGGACGTCCGTAACTCTTTGTTTTTATTGTCTCATATTGTCTTAATTCAATTTGTCCAAATTATTATTACTCTAATTGTGTTACTATTTTTATAACTATTTTATTACTATTAAACTTTTTAAAATTTTAAAAACAAGTGATTGGCGTTTTTCACACATGTTAAAGACAAAAAAAAACCCTCAAAAACTTACTCTTTCTTTTCTGGTCGGCAAAACGGTAACAAACCCCGGCCCCCGTCTCGGCCAGGCCAGCCCGGGCAGCCCTGCCATGGGCTGGGCCCCTTCTCCCGGGCTGCCCGCTGGCCCCCCATCAACCCCGTTCTGGCCGGGCCGGGCAGGGCCCCCAGCAGTAGCCAGGCAGGAAGGGGGAGGGAGGCTGCGGAAGCCTGGCCGGAGCAGGGCTGGCCGAGGCTGTTAAGATCTTGCCGTCAGGGCCCCTCCCCTCAGCGCGGTTGAGACCAGAAACAGCTCTGCAGCTGTGCAAAGTGGCCCCGCGGCTAGAAGTAAATGCAGAAAAAACCAAAGGCCAACCATGAAACCAATCCTAACACAACTCAGCCGCAGCTCCCACTTCAAGTTACCTGCAGGTCAAGGGCCCAAGCGACATGTTAACCCTTTCAGTATTTCAATCCTCCTTTGAGTGAAAGGAACACGATACAAGCATGTAAAAGAACAACATAAAAACATCAAGATCAGTAAAGAAGTCAAGTCCCAGATGGGAGGGATGAGGAGATGCCTTAGTCTTGAGACTTAAATCTGAAATAAACAGGGCCAGGAGACTTCTTCTCCTTTTTAATGCCTTTATTAAAAGTGATTAGCTCAGGATTGGGCGGCTCGACGGATCTGCAGCGTCTGTCGTCTCTCCCACGGCGTCTCAGAGGAGGAGAATATGCACAGCTCTATCCACTAGGGGCAGGGTTGGGGGAATCCGGTCCTCGTGGGAGCCTTTATGGCGTGATGTCCCCGTCAGATGTTAGTTCGGTTTGAGTCTCGCTCCCCTCCCAGACCTGGCCTGGGGGATCTCAAAGACAGGGTGAGGAACGATGAAGGTTTCCAGCATCTCTTGCAGGCCCAGCACTCCGCTCCTCACATCCAGACATCACTCCAGTCTCTCAACTCTTAGGTGGCTCGTTGTTTTTGGGGTTTCTCCGTGAGTTTGGAGTCGGGGGTCCCACAAAGCATTCTGGTCTTGGGAGTCACTTTGCATAACGCCTCCCCTCCAGGTCTCTTCTCCTCACTGTTCGGGGAGGTCCCCACCCGTTACTGTCTCAGGAGAAGGGCCATTAACTCGCCCCAGCCAGGGCTTTTACTAATACAAAAACAACCATTAACGACAACGACCCGTAATTACCATAACACAGGCAGCAGCCCAGCAGTAGTGGTAACTTTTTCTCACAAAAAAAAAAAATATTAACCGAATTTTTTTTTCATAACAAAATCCTCTTGTAAACTATGGAAAAAAGACTCTTTTTCCCTATAACACATAAAACTATAGGGAGATGAAGAGTTCAAATTAAGATCAAGCAAAGGCCTCCATGTTAAAGTATGCAAATGTTAAAGTAACTGTGATTCCATGAGAAGTTTAAACAGAGAAAAAGAGAATACCTTCTCCCGTGCCCCCAGGAAAAGAAGAAAATCTCTATTCCCAGCAATGAAGATGATTTTAAAGATAGATAATGAGAACTTTTACCTTTGAACAGCTCATCTTTAAAACAATACTCCATAAGTTAACATGGCCCATTGACAAGCTCTAAGAAAGCTTATAGAAAATGGGAGGGGTTTCATGATAACAATTTCTCCCTGGCAACTACTAGTTGTGAAAAAACCACGAGAAAACTTTTTTTTTTCCTCTTGTAGAGAAGTCTCCATAACCTTAACAAGAGGGACTTCTCTCCCTAAGTAAACTGAAGAAAAACTAATTCAGAGGTGACAAACTGACTGGAAATTTTAGCTTTTGTTTCTTTATATTGTCAGTGGACAAAAAAGGTTTTGGGGGGAGAATAAGTGTTCTCAAGAGTTTTTTTTTAATTCTTACTACTTTTTTCCCTCTTAATTACTGTTAATAAAATTTTCTTTATACCCTTTTAAACTTTTAAGCCTTCTTTACCTTTCTCCTAATCCTGTCTCACAGCAGGAAGTGAGTGCATGAGTGATTAACCAGCAGTAAAAACCCACCACACTCATCAGTACATTAGTTAGGAAATCTCAAAATTGAAGAAAACTTAAATCAGAGAACCAAAACCACTACAACTGGAGCACAAGCACAGTCTCTGGAAGGCCAGCAGCTCCTCTTCCCATCTCTTTGACACTGGGTAGAAAACTGAAGAACCGCAATCTCAGAAGAAATTGCAAGTATCTGAAGATGGTCATGATCTTACAAAATATGGGTCTGTTTTTAAGCCTCCACTTGTAGCCTTCAACTAGTTTACAAGGATAAGGCTTTTTAAAGACCAGTACTGAATCTGATCCTATAAGAAATGTTGCCCTTGACTTTGAGAATTGACCAGATGGAAAAACTAAATTCTTTTAAAGAAAATAAGATCTGGCTGCCATTATTTCCTTCCATAAAGCACTGGTGTCGTTTAACCAACAATATTGTTCAACGTTGTCATTACACTTGAAATTATATTAATAATTTGCAACACAATTGTCAAAATTTTGCTTTTATTCTTCTATATTTCTCACATAGTGAGAGACATAGCTCACTCTACAACTTGAATTACTGAGTAATACAGAGTTTTACAAAAAAAATTTTAATAATGACTTCAAGTTCTATTATTCTACCTGGTTACATCGAACCAAAACCGCCACAATTATATTTAGCATTCCTCAAGTTACACAATGCACATGCACAAGTGTCTTCATTCTGTATCTTATTAAATTCCTACTGATTAAAAAGCAGAAAATAATTAGCTTACACTGATTTATTCCCCAAAAAAAAAGTTTTATTTATAATATAAATGTAAATTATTTATTTTATGAATGCAAACTGTTACCTACTTTCAGGAAGAAAGTATTTATTTTATAAACAAAAGTATTACTTAAAGTGTTACTACTTTGGATGTCAAAATTAAATATTTTTACAGAACAATTTTACTGAACTAAAACTGATTTGAATTGAAATTAAAGTGTCAAAGGAGTGCAGATCTGGCAAGATAATCAAGCACATTAATTATTTTACACAAATTATGTGCGTTTGTCTATTATTAATCCTCTGATTTGATAAAGGTTTTTTCACTGCCATTAAATGAAAGGCATTATGAACCCAAGAGTTTCTTTATTTCCTCCTCTTCCCAAACTATGCTAGATGTTCTAAAAATATATATACCACATCTGCACTGTATAAAGGAGCCCTGGCCCTACTAAGTATCCAAGACTGGTGATGCCAAGCAGTATAAGAATGACAGTTGTCTACAACATACAAACTAAGCACAATAAAGGGGAATCAATCAAAAGATGTCTTAAATTTCAAAATCTTATTAAGAAAATGCATGCACTCATAAAACAGTCTCTAAAGTAAAACAAGCAGACTTCACAGCAGAGCTCAAACAACCTCTAATGGTGACTGTAAAAGAAGAGTTCAGACCCTAGGTTCTGAGGCAGTTTATTTCAGCTCAAGTTGGGTGCCTCCAGAGGGACCCCAAACAAAAAATCCCTGGACCTTCACACCCTTACAGTCTGTGCACCTGATCTTCACATGCCTCTTTGTCCTATGGTGATTTGTGGTCTGTGGTCTTCTAACACCTCATTGGATTCTTCCTCCATGTCCATGTGTATTGGAAAAAAAGGCTCCCAATATTACCAGTTAGATTGTGCCTGGGCCAGTCTGACCCTCGCTGCTGGGCCAAAGGCAGCAACTGCGGTGTGTCACCCCAGAGATACCTCGGCTTGCTGGTGGTTGCAGCTGGGCACTGAACAAGTCCAGGCTTGTAAGGGATCCCGTTACCTCAGGAGGATAGCTTCAGGTGATGGTGAAGAGAAAAAGGAGAGGATTCTGCTGGAGGGTTTAATGTCCAGAGGTTTATTCCATGGTTACAGAGGTCTGAACGTGAGGACCTGCTCCAACAGAACAATGACCGCATGGTCTGATCACCTTTTTAAGCTCAGGGACAGGGGGAGGGGAGGTACAGGTGAGCCACCAACCAGGTGAGAGGGGCAGGGTCTCAGGGGAAGATGACACCCAGACAGGCCAATGACCTCTGGGCATAGGGGCATCTTTTGAACTTGACCAACCACACGACGCCTTGCTGGAATGTTAGGTCTGAGTGACAGGACTCACTCAGCATGGGGGTAAGGGGGAAGGGAGAGAGACATAGGCACACCTGGGAAAGTGACCTGGAAGGCCAAAATGGGACAATACAGCACACCACAACACATGTGGGCAGGACATTAATTTCGCTAATCTTCCAATTTGGGGAGGCCTTGGGGCCCTTCAGCATCTCAACCCTTTCTTTTTCCTCCCCTGGTCAGCCATTCATGCTGACAGTTCATTTAGAGTTCACCTACGGTAACTTTTAAGCAGGGCCCACTCATGCTAAGCTGTAAGTTACAATTAAACCTGCACAACTGATTTCTAATGTTCTATAAGTAAACTTATTTTAATCTCCAACAGTGACTAAATATGGAATAAAAGAAAAGAAAGATTAGGTAATTCAAATACATGAACAAAACAAACCAAAAGAATTACACCTTCTTTTTTTTATTAAGCATTGTATTGGTTTGTGATTAAGTATTCCATACATTTCCCTGGCATCATTCTTCTTCATTGTGGGATCTCAGCACCTCAGGACTGATGTGCAGAGTGACCGAGACCACCCTTGGGGGGCTCGGGAGTCCTGGAATGTTGCCAGAAGTGTCTGGTGGCTGGACTTTGATCCTACACGGGAGACGACACCTGTATGAGGATAGGAGGATTTCACTGGGGTAAATGGTGAAGGGATAAGTTAATTAGAGTGTAAAACACAGGGTTTAGGATTTCTGTACAGGGGGGTCTGAAGAAGTAAGATGGAGGAATTGGGGCGTGTCCTGTCCTTCTTCTTCTTCTTCTTGGCCTCCATCTTCTGTGGTGATGTTGGCACTTTGGGATTGGTTATTACTAAAAGTGCACTGGTTAATAAGGGTAAAAGGTATTGGGGAAAATTGATAAATATTGTATACGTAATTTTGAGTATAAAGATAGGTGACCGCCCCAGGGGCTCTCAGTGTGCTCATGGCTGGCTTGCTGTGCAGACCTCTGTTGGGCTGAGAGAAAACCTTTTAGATAAACAACTAATAAACACCGAGACCGAGAAAAACCCTGAAGCCTCTTCTCGTCCTTTGAAGCGCGGGCTGTCCAAGGCCACCCCGGGCCTTTCCAGGTCATTGAAACAGCCGAGAAACTGACACTTCATAGACTGGCAATGGCTATAAGACTGCCTGCTAGTGATTCAGATACCATAATGTCTGAAACATTTGTTCCAGTATAGCAATTCACACAATATCCCATTTTTTCTGCAAGGTTCAGAAGTAAATTGAGTACTTCAAAGACAAAGCTAAAAGATGATAAAACCATGACCATTTTGCCAAAACCAACCCCTTCATTGCACTATAAAAATGTTGTGATACTAAAATTTTTCAGGCAATAGCTATTCTTAATATTATAGGAGTGTGTCAGAACCACAGAAGAAAGAACTGGATTATTTTTATTTATTTGACTACTTTTATTTACTCACCACACGATTTCAAGAATTAACAATGTTCCTAATCTGATATGACCAAGGTCAAAAGTAATAGCTGAAGAAAGATTCTGGCTTAGAAAAAAAAAAAGAACTGAGTTTCAGACTCCAGTTCTTCAGCTGGTTGTAAGACTGATGGGGTGAGGGTGCAAATCCCACAACTTGCACTATTTAGTTCTGTAGTTGAACCTAATTAACATTAGTTTAAAAATAAAGGAGGAAAAAGGTGGATCACAGTTTTCAGCCTATTGATTCATGCTACTTAGTGAACTCCAGATGAAAGTGTTGCACTTTCAGTGCATAGGCAAGCCTGTAACTGAAAATAGACAATGGGTGGCTTATCACTGTAAGATGCAGTTTATGACAGGAACAAAAGAATGCATTTTTTTACAGCAGTACTATTAGAAATGTAACACATTTTATGTAAGTTTTAGAAGTATATTTTACAGTTTTTATATGGAGTATCTTCCTACCTATTATTAATTTAATGCAGAATGATATCTACAAGTTCAAGACAGCAGAGGGATTGACACTTGTAGCTAACTCAGCTACTGCTCACCACTCACACACTACCTCCCAATGCCTTTCCTGTCAAAACTTCCTTTAAAAACCAGGTTCCTACAAAGTCTTGACTGGCCACTGAAAATATATCTTCTTCCTCTTTTTCCTTCCCCTCTCTGCAAAGGATCACTACTTAAAAGGGAAAAAAGTAAAATGATTGCGAAAGGCAACACTGGAATTACGTGCCCTGCAGCCACTTCTTGGCAGATAATCAAAATAAGAGCAAGTACTCCTTCAAACATCTCTGGAGTCCCACCTTCCCTCCCCAGTACTAAGCACCAGTCTTTCCCCTAGACATAAATTTCTTCAAATAAGCTCCAACTCTATGGAAGTGCTGGAGTCTGTAGTAAAGCCATCACTTCTCATCTTCTCAAAACTCTCTTCTTTCTGGAGAACTAATCAGGAGCATTAATTATGTGAAGACTACTATGCTGATGTGCCAGCACTTCCACTAACTGTATCTTTTGGAATAACACACTAACTTATTAACACAGCTAAGAGCCAACAGATGAAAATTATTGTGGTAATCACATATTCTCTGAACAGAGAGAGACTTAATTCTCTCCCAGGATTTTCCTGAGAAGCTGTGAGGAAGCTCAGAAAAAACAATTCTTATCTTAATCTCTGCACCTGTTGTTGTGCACATGTGGAATGTTTTATGGAGATTGTTTACCAAAGAGGGATTTCTTAATTGGATTCTGGTGATGGTGTTTTGATTAATTGACCAATTGGATCCACGTGTGTATCGGGCTGTCTGGCAAGGGTGAAGGGTTTTTCATCTAGCGTAGTGTAGTGTAGTGTAGTGTAGTATAGTATACTATGGTATAGTATAGTATAGCTTAATAAAGCAATTGATCAGCCTTCTGCAATCATGGAGTCAATGCTTATTATTCCCTGTTCGGGGGCCTGTTGCCACAATAAAGTAAGGCCTGAATATGAAATTATTCCTAAGCATGCAGTAAATAAATTGTAGTTCTCAATGTGTATTATACAATTGTTTGAGATAACATTTCTATAGCTGACAACAGTATAGAATGCTAGGCTTCAAGTACAAAGGAGCATCTGGAAAATAAACAATATTAATAGCTCATATAGATTAAGAAAAAGCTTTAATCCTGGGCAACTGTTAGACAAAAGCATCTTGTCTCTGAATAAATAGCTCAAATTTATGTCCAAACCAAATAAGTCACTCCATTCAACAGTTTCAGATTTAACTTCTGAGTGCAGAATATTAATCATCATATTAAAAGAGAAACAGAGTAGTTGTTCTACCCATAATATTGAGCAACTAGAGGCCTGGCTGAAGCATTTCACTGTTTCTAAAGTCCAAGTGTATACTAGGATATAATACTTCCATTATTTATGTATTTATTAGTGGAAATTATGAGAAGTTTAGAGACAGTCAAGAAAACTAATAAAAAATAATGCCTTATTTTCTCCTGTTATAGTAGAGCAAGCACTTTCCCTTTAAGAGCAAAAGCCAACCTAGTACTTGGGCAAAATGTGTATTAGGAAAACACGAGGTTGGTTCATTTTGCATTCTTGTGGTTTCTACTGACTTCTCTTGGAAATACACCTGATGCAGCTTTCTGGTGGCAATAAATCTATTAATATAGCATCTTGCAAACTGCCTGCCATCCTTGTTCCGTCAAAGACCATGAGCATACTGCAGTGTAAAGTACTCAAGACATGCACTGATTCAATGAATGAAGATGCACTCCTGTTGGAGGTTAGGATTTTTCCCTTTTTTATTTATATAATGGAATTTTTCTCCCATTTTTTGCCCAAGAGATGAAAAAAAGCGAATACTTAAGAGTGACAAAAGATGTAGCCAGGGAATAGAGAAGGGGTGCAGTTTGTTGCTGTCTCTTAGCTGGGGGTTTTCTCTCGGGAAAGGCAGAGATACTGCAAGATTTCGGCTGAGGGGTGAGGAACTGGGCTCAGCTCCTTGCTCTCTCTTAGGTTCGGAGTGGAGACTGGTGCAGTTTTGGTGATGGACTGTTGCTGCCCAGAGGATTCGCTGCCACTACAAACTTTTTGTCCACCCATTGCATCTCCTTATCGTGGGTGAGCCTTTGCTCATAAGAGCAGCTGTTGAACTGGGACCTTTTCAACACACAACCTCACTGAGAAGGGGACCTTGGCCTCCAACCCCCTCTGGAGGAAGCATCTTCCGACTGCTTGTGGAAGCCCATCTGCCACTGCCCAGCCCCGCTGTTTTCTGCTGCTGCTGCTTCGGGCTTTTTTGCTACACTTTAACCTGACACTCCGTGTCCACTCGGCATCCCCATGGCTCCTGCTATGGCTTTGGAGTTTCTTCTACACTTTGCTTGCTACCCCAGGTGTGCTCGCCTCTGCTGTTCCAGCCTGCTGCTCCAAGGTCCCTGCTACAGCCCATTTCACCATCCAGACAGGCACTGAGACCAGCTGCCCCTGTGGGTTTGCAAACAAAGCCCCTTTCCTATCTCTTCTGCTGGCTGAGCTGCCATTAACTGTGTGGAGAAGGCAGCCGAGCTCACCCCACAGTGCCCCCTGCAGCCAGGGGGTAATCATTGCACCTGCCCTGCCTGGCCAGGAGCCAATAGCACCCCTGCTGACTGTGACCATAACTACATCAAAGGGGAAAGTGCTTGACAGCCCAGAGAGGCTGTTATTGGATCTGTTTTTTCCTGTTTCTTGTTGCTGCTGTTGTTGTTGTTGGTTTTTAGCCTTGTTTTTTTAATATATATCTCTCCTATTAAAGATCTGTTATTAATTTTCCTATATCTTTCCCTGAAAGCCCCGTATTTTCAAAGTTATAATAATTTGGAGGGAAGGGGTTCATATTTTCCATTCCAAGGGAGGTTCCCGCATTCCTTGGCAGGCATCTGTCTTTCAAACCAAGACAACTTCCCAGAAAAAAAAAGACTCAGCTGTATGAATCCTACTTAGCTCAGGAACCCCTGCTGTAGTTTTTAAGCTGCTTCATCCTCCAAGAGGAGAAACTATTTTTGTCTTTTCTATTGCTTAAAATAAAGCAAATAGCTACACACACAGACAGAAATGCCGGAGGGGAGGGGCATAAAAGCCTCATTAAATTTATTTTTGCAAATTAATTTCAAAGCATTCATTTTCAAGTAAATTAATTTTAGTCATAACTGATGTACATTTGACTATATTAATTTATTTTCTGGTTAGGTCTTTATTAACTCAGTTAATATTTTGAGATGTTTTTTATAAACTCTTCTGTTACAACATGGCTAAAAATAAAACCCCAGAATCCACATGTGAGTCTGCCATCTTCCTTCAACACATTTCACAAATGAATACTACAACAGGAGGAAATAAGTAACTATAATTTGCTGGTTTTACTTCATTTTTGTTGTAATGAGTGCATTGCCTGAGATTTCATAGCTACAATAAGAAAACACATAAAAGGTCTTTACTATATGTCACAGACATCCTTTATGGAAAATACTTTCCTTAGGATTTTTCCTCCTGAGAAGCTGAGAGGCCTCAGGAACAAAATGTAAACAATAGTTATCTGCTGCTGTGGAATGCAACAGGTGGATCTGTGATTGGTCTCATAGAGTTGTTTCTAATTAATGGCCAATCACAGTCAGCTGGCTTGGACTCTCTGTCCGGGACAGAAGCTTTTGTTATCATTCTTTCTTTTCTTTCTTTTTCTATTCTTAGCCTAGCCTTCTGATGAAACCTTTTCTTCTATGCTTTTACCATAGTGTTAATGTAATATATATCATAAAATAATAAATCAAGCCTTCTGAAACATGGAGTCAGATGCTTGTCTCTTCCCTCATCCAAGAACCCTTGTGAACACCATCACAACTATAGACTTACATAACTTCACACCATCTTTACTCATATTTTCTGAGGAAAACTCAAAGAAAGGGATGGGAATAAACAAAAGGACAATTTAATATTAAAGCAAGCCCCTTTGACAGTTTTGCAAAGTATATTAAATGCATTCTTAGACTTCTTGCCACTTCTAGCTGACTGATGAGGGGATTAAACGAAACTGTGAAGTACTCTGTTCTTTTTTAAAACAATGCGTGAAAGATATGGTAATTAGCACAGACTATGAAGTACTAGGCTTGAATCAGGGAATAACACTCACTTGAGAGGGTGTACTTGTTAGGTCCATCTTTTCCTGGGATTTTTCCTTTGCTAGTCCTGCAGCGCCTTTGAATTCCTGAAATTTTTCTGCAAACTGAAGGTATAAGTTTAAAAAAAAGGGGAAAAGAGAAAAAGTAGTGGGCAAGTAGTTATACTACATGCAGAACAGAATGCTGTACTTAATATTTTACAAAGTCAGATTCTCTCAGTAGAATTTTTAAATTTTTTATCCTTGTTAGATTTTTATTTAGGACAGCTACACAGTGACATACCTTTCAGACAATGTACTCTGTTTATATGACAGGAAATTCATGATGCAACAAAGTTTAATTTGTTGCTGATGTTATAAATTGAGCCGACAATATGCCAAGTAAAACCAATTGAGAATTTATTAATTACAGCGGGCAAGGCAATAAGCAAATCAGCACTGGGCGACAGGGGAGTCTCCGCTCCGCCACCGTCATACTCTTCTGATTTTCCGTGGAATTCTTATACAGTCCTGTTTCCGGGTTGATGTGGTATTCTTCTTTTGTGTTTAGGTGGTCATAGTCCACCTCCCGGGGTCTGAAGATGAAGGTTGGTAATTTTCCTTTGTCTGATTCCTGGAATTTTAGGCTCAATCTGCTGAGTTCCTGGAATCCTAGGTTTACTGAGCGCATAAGCTGATACTGTGTTATCAATCATAGCAAACCCTCCCACCCATATTAACAATTTACTAAACAGATAAACAAATGTTTGTGAAACCTATTGTCTTTTGGTTTCATCTTCCTTATCCTTTAAAGTCTGGAAATTTACTTAAACAAACTAGAGGTGTTGCAACAGTCTTACTGGAATAACTTTGTCAGCTTTGATGAACAAACTTAAAGTTTTAACCCATTACAGCTGATAGTGTTAAAAAAACCACCTCATATATGGCATACAATCATGATAAGCTGCCTTGCACAGCTACTTTCAGATTCAGGTTATACTGTTTTCTTGACAACAAATGATCTTGTTCTGAAAGCCACCATGGTCACTATTAGCCTAGCGCCTTCAGTGGACTTCATTTTTTCATGACTGAAACAATACCAATTTCTTCCCAAAATTTTACAGCATTTATCATTTTGGTAGCTAATTTAGAAAGCAGCAGTAGGAATATTGAGTCAAGTTCATTTCTTGATTGTTCATAGACATGAATCAAGTTAACAAATTCATTGAAGTAAGCCCTCAAATATACCAAACACTAAAGTCAAGAATTTCACACTGAACTGCCATATGAAGCATGATTTCTCTGCTACATGTACATCTTAGACAAAATAGCTAAAGCAGCAATTTAGAAATACATGCTGTCATGGTTTTGCATGGGAGACATTTAGGGAAGTGATGCAAAGCTTCCAGCCACTGAAAAGCTGGACATGCCTCTGTGAAAAATACTTGTTAAAGATGAAAGAAACCCGGGAACAACTTCTTTTCCTTCTGGTCTGGGAACAGGTAACAAGGCCAGCCCAGCCCATCTCGGCTGGGCTGGGCCAGGCCGGGCCGGCTCTGCCCTCTGCTGCAGGGCCGGGACCCTCTCTGGGGAGCCTGCTGAGCCCTGTCCCGGCCGGGCCAGGCCCCAGCAGTGGCCAGGCAGGGAGTGGGGAGGCTGTGAGGGGCCCTGGCTGTAATGGGTTAAAACTTTAAGTTTGTTCATCAAAGCTGACAAAGTTATTCCAGTAAGACTGTTGCACCACCTCTAGTTGTTTGCTTAAGTAAATTTCCAGACTTAAAAGGATAAGGAAGGTGAAACCAAAGACAATAGGTTTCACAAACATTTGTTTATCTGTTTAGTAAACTGTTAATATGGGTGGGGGGGTTTGCTATGATTGATAGCACAGTATCAGCTTATCCGCTCAGAAAACCTAAGATTCCAGGAACTCAGCAGATTGAGCCTAAAATTCCAGGAATCAGACAAAGGAAAATACCAATCTTCATCTTCAGACCTCCGGGGGGGGTGGACTATGACCACCTAGACACAAAAGAAGAATACGCAGAGTACTACACATCAACCCGGAAACAGGACTGTATAAGAACTCCACGGAAATATCAGAAGAGTGCGGCAGTGTTAGAGCGGAGACTCTCCTGTCGCCCAGCGCGCCCGGGGCACTGACTTTGCCTATTATCGCTTGCTGTATCAATTAATAAATTTCATTTTATTTGGACTTATTAGTTGGTGATTAATTCCTTACTGCAACTAACCTATAACACTGGCTTTTAACATCTTGCCACTAGGATCCCCTGCCCCCAGCGCAGCCACCGCACGAGAACATGCAGCTCAGGCCAGAGGAAGCCTTGCAGCCCACACAGAGTGGCCCTGCGGCTGGAATTGAATGCAGCAAAAAACGAAGACCAGCCATGCAGCTGATCCTGACACAGCCTTAGCTGCAGTTCCCTCTGAAAGCACCAAAAGCACCCCACCGAGAGACCATCTGCAGGCCGGGGTGAGATGTTAACTCTTTCAGTGCTTCAATACTCCCTCGAGTGAAAGGAACAAGATGCAAGCATGTAAAGGAGCAACATGAAGACATCAAGGTCAGTGAAGAAGTCAAGTCCCAGATGGAAGCGAGGAGGAGATGCCTTAATCTTGGGACTGAAAATCCTCTTGTAATAGCTATGGAGAGAGACTCTTTTTCCCTGTAACACATGGAAGCCACGGGGAGATGAAGGGTTCAATTTGATATTGAGCAAAGGCCTCTATGCCAAAGTAAGCAGATGTTAAAGTAGCTGTGATCCTATGGGAAGCTTGAACAGAGAAAGAGAGAAGAGTGGTCCTGTGCCCCCAGGAAGAGAAGGGCCTCTGTTCCCAGGGATGAAGATGATTTTAGAGATAGATAATGAGAAGCGTTGCCTTTGAACAGCTCATCTTTAAAACAGTACCCCATAAGTTGACATGGCCCATGAACACAGCTTTGGGAAAATCTTGTGGAAAATGGGAAGGACTTCACGATTGTAGATTTCCACAGACGGCTGCTATTCATGAGAGAGCCACGAGAGAACTTTTTTTCCTCGTGGAGAAGTCTCCATAACCTTAACGAGAGGGACTTCTCTCCCTAAGTAAACTGAAGAAAGACTATTTTAGAGGTGGTAAACTGACTGAAATTTTATGTTTTGCTTCTTTACATTGTCAGTGGGAAAGAAAAGGTTGTGGGGGGAGGAAGAGTATTCTGAAGGTTTTGTTCTGATTCTTATTACTCTTTCTTTAGTTACTGTTAATAATTTTTTCTTATACCCTTTCAAAGTTTTGAGCATGCTTTGCCTTTCTCCTAATCCTATCTCTCAGCAGGAAGCGAGTGCATTGGCCAGGAAATCTCAAAATTGACGAAATCTCAAATTGGCAAACCAAAACCTCTATAAATGCACTCTTAAAACTGATAAATTAAATCAATGTATTAAGAAGAGGGCCTGGGTTCTCTGGCTAGAGAAAAATTTGGCTTCACAGATCTCAGCTTCACACTACACTAACTGCTATAGTAACTAAACATTCATTTTGGCTTCTACTGCTTTTATATATACCATGATCTTATTATGATCAACTCAAGACTGAAATTATCCTGCAAAAACATTGGAAACTTCACCAACACCTTCTAAATCTCTCCAGCAGCAGCATACAAAGAAATTAGTTTGCGCTGCATGTATTCAAAACAGATGAAGGCTATCTTTGTGTGACTCAATATCCTCAACTAATTTTCAATCAGAACTTCACTTGCTATTCAAGATCTAAAAAACATAATTGTCTTTAAAGTACTTCTCCTGGTAGGCTACTAGTTTTTGAGGAAGTATCATTTCTAACCACTGGTATCCTATATTTCGTCTGTAAGGTTATTTAAAAGCACGTTTCCTAAACATAGGGGACAAAATATACCATCCAGAAACTCTAATTAAGTTATCAAGAAAAGTCTCAAAACAGATAATAGAATTGGCCACAGATTACCAGAACTGGATGATACTGAGGCAGAGTGGAAATTTTCCAGGGTAGAAATCCCTTTTGATTTAGGTGAAATGTACATCTTTGAGTTAAGTATGTAGCTTGCTGTTTAGTCTGACTGCCTGTTCTTGCGAAAAGCCTGTGCTTGGAAGGACTGCTTCAGCCAAAGGACAAGAGATAAGGAGGGAGGAGGGGGGCAGACAGAACAGGGCAACCTGACCCAGGAGTTCTTTCTGAAGAATTAGTGGCAAGTGTCACACAAAATCAGTGGAATGAATATGTTTGAACCTATTGTAAAATTGCATGCGATATGTATTTGAGAGGGAGATAAAAGGAGATCTGGACTTCCCAGAGGTACACATGTCATTTTAGGGGGACGATTCCCACATGCGCCCAGCGCTGTAATAAACATACCGGCTTTACAACTTTCACAAAAGTTGTGGAGTTTTGCTTATCTCCGCAAAACAATACTTATTTAAGAGTTGTAGATAGACCACAAAATCTAATGTATAACCTATTATTTAAATCAGCTTTAGGACCAGATGATTGGTAAGTGAGCAAACATGATGCTAAGATTTAGAACGGTTGAAGACATAGAAGGCAGTAAATAGGATCTTCTGTATCACAGTAGTAGAAACGGTTAAAAAAAATTATCAGTGTATTGGGTTTTCATGGCCAGGTTTTCAAAGCCAATGTCAGATGGCTCCAGGACAGACCCAGAGATGGCCAGAGCCAAGCCAATCAGAAATTATGGTAACGCTTCTGTGATAACATATTTAAGAATGTAAAAATGTTATTGCATGGAGGTAATTGCACTCAAAGAAGAGAGGACTGAGAATATGTGAGATGAACTCTGCAGACACCAAGGTCAGTGGAGGAGCAGGAGGAGATGCTCTAGGTACTAGAGCTGAGATTTCCCTGCAGCCCGTGGTGAAGACCATGGTGAAGCAGCTGTGCTGCTGCAGCCCATGGAGGACCATGGGGATTCAGAGATCCATCTGCAGCCTGTGGAAGAGATCCATGCTGGAGCAGGTGGATGCCTGAGAGAGGGCTGTGAACCTGTGGGAAGCCTACACTGGAGCAGACTCCTGGACAGGAACCTGCGGGCCCATAGAGAGAGGAGTCTACACTGGAGCAGTTTTCCTGGTAGGACTTGTGAGCCAGTTGGGAGACCCATGCTGGAGCAGTCTGTGCCTGAAGGACTGCACCTCATGGAAGAGGAACTCACATTAGAGCAGTATGTGAAGAACTGTAGCCCATGGGAAAGACTCATGCTGGAGCAGTGGGATGGACTCACGTTGGAGAACTTCATGGAGAACTGTCTCCTGTGGGAGGGACCCCATGATGCAATAGGGGAAGGACTCCTCTCCCTGAGCAATGGCAGAAACCACAGGTGATGAAGTGGCCATAATGCTCATTCCTTGTCTCCCTGCGCTGCTGGCGTAGGAGGTAGAGCTGGGAAGGAGGGAGGGGTGGTTGGAAGGTGTTTTCAAGGGTCTTATTTTACTTCTCATTATCCTGCTCTGATTTTGTTAGCAATAAATTCAAGTAATATCTCTAAGCTGAGCCTGTTTTGCCTGTGGTGGTATTTGATAAGTGATTTCTCCTGGTCCTTATTTCACTCAACTCATGAACCCTTGGTTATATTTTCTCTCCTCTGTCCCATTGCAGAGGGGAGTGAGTGAGTGGCTTTGGTGGTTGTCTGGCAGCTAGCCAGGGTCAAATCACCACAAATAGACAGATAAATAGATAACATTCAAAGAAAGAGCTAACAAGTCTAATGTAGTGGAAATATTAAAAAAATTACGATAATTACTTGAGGCAATCTGTAGCAAATCCCATGGGAATAGGAAAAGCTCCTTGGAGAATTGAACAATAGGAATGCTGAGGCAGCAAAGAAATCCCTGTCTCTCCAACCCCCTGACCTATAATCTATCTCTGTAACCCTATATGGCAATGTTACCCCTAAATCTTTGCTATTGGCTAATCATGGATATTCCTAAAAACACTTACCATTGGTTAAGCTTGGATTCTAGCCAAACCTATATAAAGGGCATACTGTACCCCCATTAGTTAGAAGAAGAGCTGAGACCCTTCACAGACCATCCCAATAAATCATCTCTGTGGAACCAGCCAATGTCTACTTCTCCTCTCTCTCTGTCTGCTGCAGCCTCAGCCCTGGGCACCCCTACCTAGCAAGCACAGCTGAAATCCTAAAGAGCTTGCAATCACTATAAGAGCTGAATATCACCATGCTTGCTAGAGGATAGCCCTGCGGCATTGGCGTGAGCTGAGCTTTGGGCACCCGGTCCTCTAAGGGGACTGAGCTCCTGAGCAGCTTTGCATGATAATAAGGCCAAAATACAAGGCTTTATTAGCAATCTCTTGATAAAATTACTAAATAATGATGATATCTCATTATATGAAAGGAAGGGTTCTCTGGAGGATTAAAAATTTAAGGAAAAGGTGAAAAATTGTGGAGGAAGACTACAGGAGGATCTCACCAGCACCTGTGCTAGTCCTTTTGGCACAGAGGTGTTACCAACTGTTGTATTGCACTAAATAGTTTATTTAGTTGTTGTTTTTGCACTGAGTATTTGGTAATTTGCACTGATCACATGGACATGGTTTGTTCCATTCTCCCCTTTCCCCCCTCCCCCCCCCACCCACTCCAAAGCCCCATGGTGGTGGTCTCTTCCTGATTTACTCCTCTCCTTGCCCCTCCCCTCACTTGTATCCCATTGGCTGTGGTCCCTGTCCTCTGCCCCCCGTTCCCCCGGATTTAAAATCTCCTGGGACAAGACCCTCGCCCTCTTCTTCTCCTTTGCTCTTTCCTGTCTTGAACCCCCTGGAGTAATTCCACAATAAAGCTGTGGGATTTTTGGTCCCAAAGAGAAGAGTGCCTCTAGTCTTTTACTTTTGTCCTTGTAAAGGCTGCAAGGGGCCAGGGGTCCAGAGCTAGCCGGATTGGACCCTCAAAGGCCCCAGAGAGATTAGAGAGATTAGCCTTTACAACCAACCTCTCATTGGCCCAGTTTTGGCCAGCAGCATGTCCATCTTCAGAGTCATCAGCCATTGGCTCCGCCGGACATGGTGGAAGCTTCCAGTATTCCAGTAGCTTCTCACAGGACCCATCTTTGTATCCCTCTCCCTAACCGCCCCCCCCCTTCCCCGCTACCAAAAACCAGGCTGTGCCAAACCAATAGACATACACATCAATTTAAACAAATGACAAAATTTCTGGGTTCACTAAAGCAATGACATGCACAAATGCACATGCATATACTCAATATCACTCAGAATTTCTTCTGTGTGCGATGCTTCTTAGAAATCAAAGCAATTGGATTATAAAAGGAAGAAGTCATACAAGTATATCATGCTGTCCAAATAAAGCCGATTTACTGATTCCTTTATTAATGGTTTTCTGACAGGCCCATTCTCATCCTTAGACAATAACAATTACTTTCTCAAAAGGGCCAGTATGATATTTTTTTTGTTTATTTAAGGCTTTTTAATAAAAAGCCAATCATTATTCTTTACTCAAACATTTATTATACATTCATTTTTATTGCATTTGTGTTTCCAGATCTTTTGTGTATTTCAAAGATGAAAATTCTCTGCTTAATTTAGAAACGTTTTCAAACTGAAAATGGATTCCTCATCTGGAGAAAAACAACACTGATTTTTGCAGGTTCTTGGACTCATCTACCAAAGTGCTATCAATAACAATAGGGATTGTAGAAAGGGTGCTCACAGTGAACCCTACCATGACTTTCAGTAAAAGGAGTTACTGCTTTCCTTGGATTAAGGTGGACTTCCCTACTGCACAAGCAGACCAGAAAAAAACTCATAGGGAACTGAGTTTCCTTAGTAAAACTGTCAACATTTGTACTCCAACAAGAAAATGTAGTTTTCTTTTACACTGAATATTTTTCCCACTAGTTTTACTTTAAGCTTGCACATGTTGTAATATCTGTAATTTGATGAACTACACAGCAAAAAAGTGAAAGTGAATGCAGCTTAAAAGACAAAAATGCATTGGAAAACGATCAGCAATTGTTTTCTAGGAGATCTAAACATGGAAGAAACACTACATACTCTACTCCTTTAAATTCTATAGTGAAAAACTGTAATGAAAGAACAACTTTAAGGAAGAGAAACTTAAAAAACCTAACAAGTGAATACCGGGAAAGAATTAACATCATACACTCTGATAACTTGAATATCCCTACACTCCTCAATAAGTTAAAAGAAAATTCATAGGCAACAAAGCGTTATAACAATTTTGTCTTGTCTTTTTACATTGTAAGAATGGATACAGAACATTGATTGTAAACTATTTTCAAACAATAGTAGTGAGCAAAGTCTAGTTACAACCAGCAAAGGTATTTGATTCTTAAGTTGTTTGGCCAAATAGTTGTTATTGGTCATACTTACTTTTGAAAGGTGATGTTCAGATGAAAATCCCAAACCGTAGACTGTATTTGCTCTGCTGTCTGCCCATTGGCCAAACTTCTGGGATGTTTTTGCAAATGTCATGTTGGGGGTGATAGTGCTATTTATTATTGCCTGAAAAAAAAGGAATGGTGGTAAAAAAAGGGGCTCTGTGGTTTTGATTTTTTAAAAAGTTTTCTCAATAATTAAAAATGACTATTATAGACAAGTATCTGTGTACACTGAGACAAATTTGCAAATAGAGAACAATTTCTAATTCAATTACAGCTAAAATTATAAAGCATATACTGGCATACATTCTTTAAAAGGAGCAAAAGGAGAGGGGCATCTGTTTGCAATTGCAAGTAGTCATTGAATAGACAGCAAATCTAAAAAAAGAGCTTTAAAGCATCCATATAGGCTAATAAGATCAGAATAGAAGAACTAGTGAGGTTATCTTGTCTCACAAGTGGATTTCTTCATTCCCTAAAGCAATGCCTCTCAAGATCTATTGTAAGTTCCACAGTTGCATTACCCCTGTTGCATATGCAATACTCACTGGAAAACATGCAATAAAACAAGAAGCGCAATTTATTTTTAAGCTTTTGTATTGCACAAACCTGCTTTATAAGGACACATATGGGTTTCATTTAACAAAAAAATTATTGCCATTACAGTTATAGCCAGCCAACATGAACAAGAAAGACTAGCCACAAAACCCAATATATGTATTGGAAGTGAAATGCGGGCATGCTTTCTCATCTGTCTGGTGCTACTAAGAGTTTCAGTCACATTTGTTAAATAATTCACAGCCCTTTTAATAAAACACTGATTAATAGGTGCTTTGTAAAACCCATGCGAAAGAGAATGTCCTTAAAACTTCCCAGAAAATAGCATACACTGTGAACACAACAGTTCATGAAGAACATTTCTTACATGCTGTTGTGATTTAACCCCAGCCATCATACTAAGTACCACAGTTCCTTGTTCTTCATCTCCCCCCCTCTCCACCACCCTGGTGGGATGGAGAAGAAAATCAGAAAAAGGTAAAACCCATGAGTCAAAATAGAAACAGTGCAAAAAATTGAAACAAAATATTTTAATTTTACTACGACTAATGATAATAGTAATAGGTGAGTTATGAGATGGTTGGCTCTCACAGTTAAGGGGTGAATAATATATATACATCAAGAGAAGTTTTGTAGATGTGTAGTTGTGGCAGCAGTTCTCTGGCCACAGAGAGCAACACATAACATTCCCAGGCATCGTCCTGGGGAAGGCTGTGAGAAGATCAGAGAAAAGAATGATAAACAATTCTTATCTTAGCTTGCTGCACCTGTTGTTGTGAACATGTAGAATGTGTTATGGAGATTTGTTTACCAAAGGGTGGTATCTTAATTGGCCAATGGTGATGATGTTTAGATTGAAGGGCCAATTGGGTCCGCCTGTATCATGACTGTCTGTATGGGTGATGGGTTTCTTAATAAGTATAGTATACTAAAGTGATTGAGAGGAAAGGTGCATTTGCCTTTACAAACAAGCTGTGGGTCCGCTGGTAGATAAAACTAGCACTGGGAGATAAAAGAAACAATGGGAAGGATTCCACTGATTGATGAATGGAAAAAGATATTTGCCTTTACAAATAAACTTTATGTTTGCTGATAAATGAAATTAGACATTGAAAGATGAAAGAAACAATGGGGGAAACCCCTAAATTCCATAAGAATTAAAAATTAAAAGGGAGGGTTATACATTAGAGGGAAATCTTCGGTATCAGGCGTTCTGGGAAGTCTGTACCTCTCAAGTACCTCAGCCAATGGGGAAAGAGAGAAGGGAAATGCGGCTGGGAAATTAGGATAAAAAGGAGGCTGCATCCTCCAAAAGTTTGAGAGATCCCAGAGGAATGCCCCATGGCCTCTCCCTTTATTCGAATAAAGTCAAAGGAATTTTCTAGTGTCCTTTTTGGACATAAACCTCTGATGTTTGTCGATTAATTTTCCTAACATCTGTGGGCTCCTCTGGGATCTTTCCACCGCTCGGGGCGATCGCTCGGGGCAGTGAGTGGAGCTGAAGGCGCGCCTCACCCAGTTTGGGTGATCAACTCCCCTTGGTGGCAGCTGACTCCTGGTGATTGATTGGGATGACAACCCCATAATACTGTCGGAGAGTCCTTTGGAGAGAATGCTGAGGTCTTGGAATGCAGCAAGGTGTGGCCTTAAAGTCAGGTGTCCGGCTAGCAGGAGGGCGGCCAACACCCAGCTGCAAATGTGAGAGCACCCCTCGGCGTCAGAAGGCTTCGGGCTGTGCTCACAGCAGACGGAATCGCTGCTGGCCGACGAGAGTAAAGAGTCCGGACACTCACTGGGGACTTGTCAGATTTATTGTAGCAACCAGGGAGTGACAGATACCCAGGTGTTGAATCTAACGTATCTGCCAGCGAGTGACCAAGAACAAAAGGTGCAACAGGGTTATAAAGGGGAGGAGGGATCTCAGGGAGGGGTTTACAAAGGACCAATAGGGGAAGGTAGGGGAGTGGACTTAACATAATAGGCATAAGGGGAAACCCAATAGAAACAATGTAAAGGAGGGGCCCCGGAGCCACAGCCAATCAAGTCTCCCTAAGCACAGAAGATTCTGGCAAACTAGGAGGAGTGGGGAGTGATTGACTGGGCCCAGGGAGGAGAACAAATTCACATATAAGGAAACACAGGGGAGGGGAAATCATATAACAGAGAGGATTGGCATAAACTCTGGCGGGAGTAACCAAGGTAACCAAATGACAGACAATACCATGGCGGGAGTTGCCATGGGAACATAATAACTGACAAAGCTAAGGCGGGAAAAACTGGGAGGGCAGAACCATTACAGAAAATGGGGGAATGCAGAATTACAGAAAAGGGAAATGCAGCTGGGAAATTAGAATAAAAAGGAGGCTGCGTCCTCCAAAAGTTTGAGAGATCCCAGAGGAATGCCCCATGGCCTCTCCTTTTATTCAAATAAAGTCAAAGGACTCCTCTGTATCATGTTTGGACCTAAACCTCTGGTGTTTGTGGATTAATTTTCCTAACACTATGGAGATAATGGTAAAATATTGTTATTTTGTGTGGCCAGAGTATGAGTTGCCAAAGGGGCTTATATGGCCACCTTTTGGAACAGATAGAATTCATTTGTGTCAGATTTTGTGGAGGTATTTAGAGGAGAATTGGAAAGGATGGATTGAAAGGGAATGTGGATTTATATGGATTAGACAAACAACAGGACAAATCTGTCAAGAAAAATGGGAGAAGAGGAAAAAGGGGAGGAAGAGGAAAACAGTGAGGATTGGGATATTTTTCAGCACCTTCCCTTGTCTCGTCCTGCAGTGTTGCCAGCTGACCCAGAGCCAGCTGTAGGTCCCCTGTATCCTCAACTCCCAGAGCAAGGGGATCAGGGAAATGCTGTTCCTACAGCCCCACCTGAGAATAATGATGGTGTGGGGGGGAGGGGAGCAGTATATAGTTTCTCCTCCTATAATTAGAAAAGTAACTCAATTTAGGACATCAGAAGCCCCCTGGACCCAAGAGACAGTACACCAGATGCCACTCTGCCAAGTTCCTTTGGGGGGTCAAGGGGGAGGGTTTGGGTTTATAATTGTACCACTTACTACCCAGGATATAAGAGGGTTGAAAAAAGAATTGCCCCCATATTTGAATGATCCCATAAGGGTGGGGGAAAAGATAGAGGAATATTTGGGAAATGCAGATTATGCATGGAAGAATTGGGGTTTTCTTTTGGGGATTTTGTTTGGGCCATCAGAGAAACAAATGATTTTGCAGAAAGCTTGGCAGCTGTGGGAGGATGAACATGGTCATGGTTTGACGCTGGCGCAATGCCAGTGCCCCCATGAAAATACATTCTCCCTGGTGTCTGCTGTGAGATGGGACCAGGAATAAGCAAAGCAGGCTCCCACTTAGAAATTAAGAAAACTTTATTAACTAAACTACGACTATATGTGAAATGAAGCACACAGGAAAAATGAAAACCTTCCAAAAACATTTCCTCCTCCCCCCACCAAATTTCCAATACATCCATCCCTCAGATCACCAACTCTCGATCCATCACCACCCTTTAGATAATCAATTCTCAGTTCATCAAGAGGAGAGGAGTCCTTCTTGTGCCATAGGCTTCCCCAGCAAACACAGTTGAGACCTCTTGTGTTTCCATGTCACTCGTGGCACGGCCTGGAGAACATTGGCCATCATGACCTTTTCCTTCCATGCCCAGTGCTCTCACCACTTCACATGGACCAGAGCTGCCTCTAGGGTTTTCCTTTTAAGGATGCTTTGTCCCGTTCCAAAAAGAGCACAGCCTCTCACCTTTGGGACACCTTTCCCCCCAAATTTCACCCCCTGAGGCCGAAGAGTCTCAACACTGAATCCTCTTGGCTCTGAGCCATTGCCTCCCCCTGGATGCAGTCTCTGTGTCACAAGGAACATGGTTCTGTCCATGGCTATACAAGAAAAGTCCAGCTAAGGCCACTCCATCATCTCTTCCCACTTAAGATTCTTCTCCACTGTTCTGACATTTTTCACTTGCATGGACTTTCATCACACTTGCCAATTTCCTCTTCCATTTCATCTCTATCTCTCTTCTAGGAAGGTTAATGTTCTGCAAAGTTTTCATTGTCCAAAAAAGGGCTAAAATCTCGGGTTCTGCCCGCCCAGAACTCCCACAGTGGCCGCACACCTTCTCGCTGCACCCCCTTCTCCTTCTCGGCAGTGCTGCCGGCACATGTTATCAAGTTTCAAGGTAGCACAGTCACAGGCACAGGCTGGCTCTCTCTCTCTCTCTCTCTCTCTCTCTCTCTCTCCTGGGGAGGGGGGGCTGCCCAACGCCTCTCAACCCTTCCCTCCTCAAGGGCCTCTTCACCTCCCATCTCTGTCCAAGGCCCCGGCCTACCTCACCCGGCCACATGGCTTCCCCTCCCCCGCCCAGCAGCAGCAGCTGGGCCAGGAGAGGTCCGAACTCTTTCCCCACCGGAACCCAAGAGAGCTTCCCCCTGAGAGTGCTCTGCTTTCAACCCCCTGAAGGTTGTGGACAAACATCCACAAGCAACAGGGGGTGCTGGACCTAATATACCTACAGTGGATGATGCCATCCCACAGGCTGACCCCCAGTGGGACCCAAATAACCAGGATAGTCTTGCTCGCCTCCATGTTTACTGTGCCTATTTGATTAGGGCAATTAAATCAGCCAGTCCCAGAACTAACAACATAGCTAAGGCTATGCCATTAAAACAGGAGAAACATGAAAGCCCTTCTCATTGGTTTGAGGCAAAGTGAAAATTTTCCAAGATAGAAATCTATTTTAATTTAAGTGAAATGTGCATTTTTGAGTTGAGTCTGTGGTTAGAAACCATAGTTATTTAGCCTGACTGCAAGGCTTAATCTCAGTGAAGTTACTTCAGTGAAAGACAGAGATAAAGGAGGGGAGACAGAAGATGATAGAGAGAGACAGAGACTGCTGTAAGGACAAGTCAACCTGACCTCAGAATTCTTTCTGATAAAAAGAACTAGGGGCAAATGTCACCTGAAATCCATAAAAATGAATATGTATGAACCTATTTTGAAACTGTATGCATATGTATTTGAAAGGAAGATAAAAAAGGACCTGAATTTCCCAGAAGTACGCATGCCTTTTTTGAAGAGAGCAATATCCGCATGCATCCAGCGCTGTAATAAACATACCAGCTTTACAACTTTCACAAAGTTGTGGAGTACCTTTTCTTTTCTCCGCAAAACAGGTTGGAAAGGATTAGGGATGCCCTGTGAAAGCATGGGGGGATGGATCCTGAGAGACCAGCCTTTAATACATTGCTGAAGGTACAATTTGTTACTAAGGCCTGGCCTGATAAAAGGAAAGGAGTACAGAAAGATGAAGAGTGGCAAAAAAAAAAAGCCTCTGGAGGAATTGGTTAGAAAAACATAGCAGATATATGTAAGAAGAGATGAGGAAAAGGTTAAAGCTAAGGTAAAGATGATGGAAGAATATTTGCAGCCCTGGAGAAATTAACCACAGGGTCTAATGAGTCCCCTGGGACAGAGGGGACGGGGTCGGCAGCAACTAAGTGGCAGAGGCATTCCCTCCTCGGCCTGGGAAAGCCAACCCAAACAGCAGTTAAGGAGAAACCAGTGCGCTGTCTGCCAGTCAGAAGGGCATTGGAAAAGGGAGTGTCCTCAGAGACAGCTGGACCTTCAGGAGGAGGAAGTCCAAAGGATAATGGAAATGGATTATTAGGGGTGTCAGGGGCTCCTGTTATATCAAGGACCCACCACTCTGGAGCCCTTGATAATGTAATATATGTTATGAAATAATTAATGCTTTAAGAGAGTGTATTTTATAAGATTGTAAAATCCAAACGAGTCTCTGACCACAAGCAGCCCAGAGGCAGATGTCTACTTCAGAATGTCGAAATTCCTGAAGGCGGCAGGAGAACAATACCCCTGGTTTACTTATGAATAGACGTGGCCATCGTGATGATCGCTGCTCTCCGGAGTAATCGAAAGATGCCCAAGAATGATCATTGCCCATCTGATATCATTGATGGAGATAGCAGAAGTCGTCAGAAAGATAGATCTGAATACGCGACTTCTGACACGATCAACACCGGCCACTGCTCAGGAAACAGCGATTGTCCAGCTCTGCACAGTGAAAGAAACTTTCATGCATATGCAGAGTAACAAAAGAAATTGGGACTCCTCTGCCTCAGGCATAAAAAACTGTATAAAATAGCCTTGCTGGAAGCTACGCTCGTGAACAGAGGGAGATCTGATGTGATAGAGGTCAGATCTAGGTTCACCCAGTGCTGATCCCGGGCTCGATGCTGTCTCTTTGGCTGTGGGTTTTTGAGGACCGCTTTTTGGTCGCAGGAAAATAAAATCTTTTCACATTTTGAAAATTTGGCTTTTCGATTGATCATTTATAACAATAACTTTTAAGATGGGTCTGGATCGGAAGGAGGTGTGTTTTCTGGTAGACACAGGGGCATCTCTATCCACCTTGAATTTTATACCTAAGGGAAGGAAATTGTCAAAAAGATCATTGGTTACTCAAGGAGTGAGTGGGAAGGATGGACGAGTGCATTTTATTCAACCCCTATTAATAGATGTGGAAGACATGTTTGAAATGCATCAATTCCTGTTTGTTCCTAATTGTGATTGTAATTTACTGGGAAGGGATTTGATGGCTAAAGTGGGAATGCAAATTAGTATTGTAAAAAATTACACAGAGTCCAACAGTGTGATATCTTTGTGTAAAATGTCTGAGAAAGCTTATGCTGAAATAAATCTGGAAGTGTGGGCAGCCCCAGGGAAATATGGAAAACTAGACATTGACCCTCTCCAAATTACTTTGAAACAACCAGCATAAGTGACGTCTGCTATAAATAAACAATCAAGAAGCCAAATTATAAAAAATGTGAAAAGATTTTATTTATCTTTTTCCACGACCAAAATGCAGTCCTCAAAACCACCACAGCCAAAGAGACAGCATTGAGCCCGGGTTCGGCGCTGGGTGAACCCTGGATCTGACCTCTATCGCATCAGACCCTTCCCAGTTCACGAGAGCCACTTCTTGCGGGATTGTTTTATACAGTTTATTATGCCCGAGGCTGAGGAATCCAAGTTTCTTTTCTAACTCTGCTTATTCATAGCTGATTCTTTCCCTGTGCAGAGCTGGACAATCGCTGTTTCCTGGTCGCTAGCCGGTGTTAATCGAGTCCTGGTGTTAATCGAGTCTCGAGAAGTCGCATATTCAGATGTATCTTTCTGGCGACTTCGGCTATCTTAATTGATGCTATCAACAGGGCGATGATTGCTCTTAGGTGTCTTCCGATGACTCGGGATAGTGGTGATCATCACACTGGGCACGTCTGTTCATAAGCTAACTGCTGATTGTTCTCCTGCCACCTACAGGAATCTCGGAATTCAAGTAGACAGTGTCTTTGGGCTGCTTGTGGTCAGAGACTCGTTTGGATGTCACAATTTTATAAAATACATTCTCTCTATAGCATGAATTATTTCACAACATATATTACAGCATCTAAAAAGCAATACCCTTTTTCAAGGGAGGGAAAGAAGAGGTTACAGCCTGTAATTGAGTCCCTGCTAAAGGCAGGTCTCTTGGAGCCATGTATGTCTCCCTATAAGACCCCTATCCTGCCGGTTAAGAAAGCAGATGGAACCTACAGAATGGTGCAGGACTTAAGAATTATAGATGAAATTGTTAATCCAAGGCATCCCACAGTTCTGGATCCCTATATAATCCTGAATCAGATCCCTTCTTTACATCAGTATTATTCAGTACTGGATTTGAAGGATGCTTTCTGGGGATGTCCAATTACAGAAGATAGTAAACAGTATTTTGCCTTTGAGTGGGAAGAGGAGGAAGGAGGAAAAATGGTAAAGGAACAATTGAAATGGACAGTTCTTCCACAGGGATATACATAATCATGTATATCACACAGGGTGCTGACCCACCATTTTGGCTTGACTGGGCTGGCCACCCATGGCCAGCTTTCAGATCCCCTTGGTCTTCCGCAGACCCAACAATTACTAAGGTTAGAGGTTTTTGCTTCTTCTCCCAAGGTTCAAAAAATTATTTTCCCACTTTTGGCCCCAACCTAACAGACAATATAAGGGTGAGTTTATAAAGAGAAACATTCTAATGGTGTAATCTAATCTAATCTCCTAACCTAATTTTCACTTTTACGTTGTTTTCCACACCACCTGTCGCAAGAGAAGGCACAGAAACAGCTGAATATAAAGAAAACAAGGACAGCGAGGATTGGCCCCCAATGACTAGAGATCCAAGAGGAGGGATGCCCACACAGACTATTTCAGCAGGCAGTCTGTGGGTTGGAACACAGGGCTTCCCCCAATGTCGACGCACTGGCTGCTTCTCCAGTCTACCCCTGCGGAGTGTCAGTCGTGGCTTCCCATCCTTCTCCTCCAGCTGAGATGCCCAAACTTCCGAGGCCTCAGAGACCTTGACTTGAGTGTGATGGGTCCACCTGTGTTCAGCTGTCTTGACGGCTGTTTCTGTGGTCAGTAACACTTGGAAAGGTTCATGCCACTTCGCCACCAGAGGTGCTTCTTTCCACTCCTTAACTAGGACCCAGTCTCTTGGCTGGATGTTGTGAACAGCAAAGTCCAAAGGCAGGGTCTGTGTCAGCTGAGCCTCCTGTCAAAAAGATTTCACAAGAGAGTATCCTGACTAGATATGGTTTCAAATATACATCACTTATCTCTACCCCCCTACTAGGCTGAGAATTAGAAGAGTAAGGAATTCCAAACATCAATTCAAAGGGAGATAATTGAATATCTCCCCTGGATCTGGCCCTTATTCTTGCCAAAGTCAGTGGCAAGAGCCGTTCCCACAGCATCTTAGTTTCTACCACCAGATTCAGGAGGTGTTTCTTCATTTCTCCATTCATCCTCTCAACCCGGCCGGAACTCTGGGGGTGCCAGGGGTTATGGAGATTCCATTGTATCCCTAAAGCAGTCATAACTCCTTGAAGAATCTTTCCTGTAAAATGAGTTCACCTATCTGAGTCTATTGCTTCCACAATCCCATATCTTGGAATTATTTGTTCCAAAAATACTTTAATAACTGATCCTGTAGTTGTTGAAATGGCTGGAAATAGTTCTGGCCACCCTGTTAACGGACATACTCTTACCAGAAGATATTTGTATCTTGCCACTTGGGGCATTTCAGTAAAATCCACCTAGCATCTCTGGAAGTGACGTACAGCCCAAGGTCTCCCTCCCCTGGCAAGTTTCTTTGTAATTCTGTTATTGGTTTTAGCACAAATAAAAAAACCCTCAATAGCTCCCTTAGCCAGAATAAAAAGACCCACAGCAGCATACATTTTGAGGAAGGCTTCTGCCAGTCCTTGGGAGCCCCAATGACTCCCTTCATGAAGTTGTTTTAACAATTGTAAGGCCAGAGCTTTTGGTATCCACTGCTTACCATCCCTTGTAAACCAATTATCCTCTCTTTCCTCTGCCCCACTCTTTTTAATTACTTCAAGTTTCTCTGGTGGAAAAGACAGTTTCTCAGGCAGCAGTGCAGTTACTGGGAGAAAAGGGGGGATCTTAGAAATTTTTGGCAACAATGCAGCTTTCTGAGCTTCTTCATCGGCCAGTCGATTTCCTATTACCTCCTCTGAGCACCCTGCCTGGTGCCCCTTGATGCGTATTATTGCTAACTTTTTCGGTAAGTTCACCACCTCGAATAGGCGAGAGATGACCTAATGTGAAAAATGCGTATTTTATAATTGGCTTTTTGCAAATATTTAAATTAATATTATATGTGTAATATTAGAAAATTATGCTGTATGAATTTTCTTAAGTAGTGTGTTAAATATAGTTATAGGTTATAACATACTGTTAAAATAGAAACTATGCTATGTAAGATATTTTTTTTAAAGAGAGAACTTGCACCAAAATAGCAGCCACAGGACACCTAAATCTTTCAGAGAAAAAGAATTTATTGCTCTCATCAGAAGAAACTACCTTCTTCCCGCCTCGCTAAGTCCTGAAGACGTCTTCAGGATTAATAAAGAAGTTGACACTGACTGGACAGAATCCTTTGTTTGAATGGAATTTATGCATCATGTATGAGGTGTATGAATATGCAACAGGCTATTGCTTTTAAGGGGTAATCCTCTGTTAACGTGTGCCCTTTTTCAGGCTTATTTTGTCCAGAAAACGGTACCTGGACCATCCATAACTCTTTGTTCTTATTGTCTCGTATTGTCCTAAATCCTAATTGTCCAAAATTTTATAACTCTAATTATATTCCTATTTTTATAACCATTTTATTACTATTAAACTTCTAAAATTTTAAAAACAAGTTATTGTGGTTTTTCACAGCTCACATCTTTCCCCTGCAGGTTAATAAACCTCTTTCTTCCCATAATTTCCCAAATGCATGTATCACCCTATATGCATACTTAGAATCAGTAAAAACATTCACTGTCTCATCCCGATATAATTCACAGGCTTTCACAAGTGCACATAGTTCCACTGTCTGAGCTGACCAGGTGGGCAGTAACCTCCCCCCTTCCTTTAATTGCTTTGCATGCACAATAGAGTATCCTGTAAATAGTTTCCCTTCTATCACCCTTGAAGACCCATCAATAAACACATATTCTCCCTCAGGCCAGGGAGTATCCTGCAAATCCTCCCTAGCTTCTGTCTGGAGATCGTCACCTGAATACAGTCATGGGTTTTTTCCTGCCCCCTCTCTCCAGGGCTGTTAAGACAGGAGGCTGGGTTGAACCCTTTCCCACTTTTAAATTCTAAATCCTCCTGTTCCATTAAGCAAGAATCATACTGTAATAACTGTTATAAATTATCAAATCAACAGCCAAATTTATAAAAAAAATGTCGCAAAGGTTTATTAGAACAAATAACAAAAATAGAAATTTTGGTAAAAAAAAAGAAAAACCACCACAGCCAAGACAGCGTCAGTCCTGGGAGCAGTGCTGGGTGACCTAGGAGTCCGGCTGACAGAGAGCCAGCGTTTCCCCAGAGGTACACCCCCGAGTGCTTCCTGCGGCCAACTTATATACAGTTTATTCTGCCTGGGGCAGGGATGACCACATATTTCTTTGTGTTTCTTAGCATATAAAGTAGAATCCACACAGATGTAGAAACAAACAAAGGCGAACTCATAGATGCGGACGAATGTCTGAGTGTCCAGGCAGAAGCTGCATTCACATGTACTGGTTTTCTGAGTGCCGCAATGAAGTCATGTACCAGGTGTATGTCTCCTGCGCTCCTCCAGACATTCCATTCCGGGAAGATCCAGATGGTATCTCCCGAATGCAGGAACTGGAAGAAATCCCCCATAATAGCCGGGGACTATTCCATTCATACGGTAACAGATCTGATATCATCTCAACTCTGTCCGGAACTGGTTATAATAAGACTAAGACTCTTCCCCCAGCCAGCCTGGTCAGAGACATAACTTTGAGTCCTTGCAATATTTTATACACACATATATCTATATCTGAAATAAACAAAAAGAGGGCCAGGAGACTTCTTCTCCCTTTATAATGCCTTTATTAAAAGTGATCAGCTCAGGATTGGGCGGCTCGACGGGTCTGCAGCGTCCATCGTCTCTCCCAAGGCGACTCAGAGGAGGAGGATATGCACAGCTCTGTCCACCACGGGCAGAGCTGGGGATCAGATCCTCTTGGGAGCCTTCAGGGTCTCCTAATCCCATAAGATGGTACCTCGGTCCGGGTCTCGCTCCCCTCCCAGTCCTGGCCCGGGGGATCTCGAGGACAGGGTGAGGAACGACGAAGGTTTCCCGCATCTCTGCAGGCCCAGCGCCCTGCTCCTCACATCCAGACATCACTCCAGTCTCTCAACTCTTATTTGGCTCGTTGTTTTTGGGGTCTTCTCAGTACAGTAGAGGACCATGCTGCATTGGTCTTGGGAGTCACTTTGCATAACCCCCCCCCACCTTCTCAGGTGTCTTCACTATGAGAAAGGTACAACTTAGCCTCGGGCAAGGCTCTGCTGATACAAAAGGAGCGATTAGCCTCAACGACCCGTGATTACAATAACAAAACACACAGAACTTGGGCAGGGCCAGTGGTCTGGCTGCCTTTTTGAAACTTTTTCTCATAAAAAAAAACATTAACCGATTTTTTGTTCATAACAATATCTATAGCATGAATTATTTCTACCATATACTACATAACCGAGCACTGGTCATCCACTTAGAGGCTCTTTCATTTATCAAAGCTTTCATCTGATGTGAAACTTTAACAATCACATACCCTTCCCTTATCAGCTTTCGGGCCTCAGCCACTATCAAGGCTGTGGCTGCACAGTTCTGCAGACACTGGGGCCAGCCTCCAGCCACCAGCTCTAACAGCATAGTAATAAGCAACAGGCCTTTATGTTCCCCCATGCTCTAACACCAAAATTCCTTTAGCATGACCTTGTTTAACAACATCCACATGTAGTCCAAATTCCTTTTCTGAGTCTGGAAGAGCTAAGACTGGGGCCTTAACCAATCTGTCTTTTAATTTTTAAAGCTTTGCTCTCCTTCTGGTGTTCACACCATGACACCAGGACTATTCTTGGTTAAAAAGTCACACAAAGGTCTGCCCACCACAAAAAAAATCCTCAATCCATTCTCTGCAGCACCCCACCAACCCCTAAAACCACCACAATTCCTTTCCTTGTCTGGGGTAATGGCACTTGTAAAATCCCTTGTATTCGGACACTCTAAATCTTTTGGGTTTTTTTTTTTTTTTTTTTTTTTTTTTATCTCAGCTTTACAGTAGCCTCCTTCACCACCTTTTCTTGTTCCCCCGATAAAAGGAAATCATACATATAGTGCAACAACATAACTCCTGAGGGTGAAGTAAACTCTCTTCACATTTTCTGCAAAGTTTGCCCAAACAAAATCCCCAACAGAAAATCCCAGTCCTTCCATGTGTAATCCACATTTCCAAAATATTCCTCTATCTTTTCCCCCATCCCTATGGGATCATCCAAATATGGGGGTAATTCTTTTTTTTCAACCCTCTTATATCCATGATAGTAAGTGGTACTATTACAAACCCAAACCTTTCCTTTCAATTTTCTTTCTTAACACATAGATTTCTCCTGATGCTTGTCTAATCCATATCAATCCACATTCCCTTTCAATCCATCCTTTCTAATTCTCCTCTAAATACCTCCACAAAATTCAACACAAACAAATTCCATCTGTTCTATAAGGTGGCCACATAAGCCCCTTGGGCAACTTAAACTCTGGCCACACAAAATAACAATATTTTACCATGATCTCCCTAGTTACCTCAGGGTCAATGTATAATCTGTTCCAATGTTGTAGTGTGTTCTGTTAGTTTGTTTAATTGCTCCCCCATTTTCTGTATTGCTCCCCCATTTTCTGTAATGGTTCTGCCCTCCCAGTTTTTCCCGCCTTAGCTTTGTCAGTTATTATGTTCCCATGGCAACTCCCGCCATGGTATTGTCTGTCATTTGGTTACCTTGGTTACTCCCGCCAGAGTTTATGCCAATCCTCTCTGTTATATGATTTCCCCTCCCCTGTGTTTCCTTATATGTGAATTTGTTCTCCTCCCTGGGCCCAGTCAATCACTCCCCACTCCTCCTAGTTTGCCAGAATCTTCTGTGCTTAGGGAGACTTGATTGGCTGTGGCTCCGGGGCCCCTCCTTTACATTGTTTCTATTGGGTTTCCCCTTATGCCTATTATGCTAAGTCCACTCCCCTACCTTCCCCTATTGGTCCTTTGTAAACCCCTCCCTGAGATCCCTCCTCCCCTTTATAACCCTGTTGCACCTTTTGTTCTTGGTCACTCGCTGGCAGATACGTTAGATTCAACACCTGGGTATCTGTCACTCCCTGGTTGCTACAATAAATCTGACAAGTCCCCAGTGAGTGTCCGGACTCTTTACTCTCGTCGGCCAGCAGCGATTCCGTCTGCTGTGAGCACAGCCCGAAGCCTTCTGACGCCGAGGGGTGCTCTCACATTTGCAGCTGGGTGTTGGCCGCCCTCCTGCTAGCCGGACACCTGACTTTAAGGCCACACCTTGCTGCATTCCAAGACCTCAGCATTCTCTCCAAGGGACTCTCCGACAGTATTATGGGGTTGTCATCCCAATCAATCACCGGGAGCCAGCTGCCACCAAGGGGAGTTGATCACCCAAACTGGGTGAGGCGCGCCTTCAGCTCCACTCACTGCCCCGAGCGATCGCCCCGAGCGGTGGAAAGATCCCAGAGGAGCCCACAGATGTTAGGAAAATTAATCGACAAACATCAGAGGTTTATGTCCAAAAAGGACACTAGAAAATTCCTTTGACTTTATTCGAATAAAGGGAGAGGCCATGGGGCATTCCTCTGGGATCTCTCAAACTTTTGGAGGATGCAGCCTCCTTTTTATCCTAATTTCCCAGCCGCATTTCCCTTCTCTCTTTCCCCATTGGCTGAGGTACTTGAGAGGTACAGACTTCCCAGAACGCCTGATACCGAAGATTTCCCTCTAATGTATAACCCTCCCTTTTAATTTTTAATTCTTATGGAATTTAGGGGTTTCCCCCATTGTTTCTTTCATCTTTCAATGTCTAATTTCATTTATCAGCAAACATAAAGTTTATTTGTAAAGGCAAATATCTTTTTCCATTCATCAATCAGTGGAATCCTTCCCATTGTTTCTTTTATCTCCCAGTGCTAGTTTCATCTACCAGCGGACCCACAGCTTGTTTGTAAAGACAAATCTGCTATTCCTCTCATTTGTTTGACTTCTTCACACCCGAGTTTATCTGCATGACATCCTGGGTGTCAATATATTTTATTTCTTCTTGTGTCTCCATCCTTCTGTTTCACATCCTCTGATAAGCTTTTAGTATGTGCTCCTTATTTTTAGCATGGTATTCTCTAATTGTCCACCGGTGCTCTGGATTGTGTCATGGTTATCTTATCACTTGGACAGGTTGGTCAGTGGATGGCCTTACACTGTTTTTAGTTACACAAAAGCCTTTTTCACATCTTATTGTGAAAAACACGTTCACTCTCCTGTGAAATTGTAAAGAGTTTAATAAAGGACATTAGGAGACAACAACAATAGAGCAAAGGTTATTATGGCCGGGTGCATCTTGGCACTGAGCCAAGACCACCCTGTTACCTTTGAGGATACCCCTTAAATACTTTTTCCATTACATCAGCCTGTTGCATATTCATAGACCCTTATGCATATCCATAAACTGGTTTACATTTTCCAGGAACTATTTTACATAGCCCCTGATTGGGATACACCTTTTTAGAGCATGCATGTTTCTTGGCTGTGGTTTTGGCTCCTTCTCCTTATCACTTCCAGTTTGGGCCTTGGTCCATGCTTTCTTCAGACAGTGAGTGCTGATAGTTGGCATATCTGTAGGTGTCCTCATCTTATGTTCATTGGATGTTATCCCATCCAAGCAGGCATTTTAACACAAGCATAGCTATTTCACTACTATGTCTAAGCTTATTTAACAGTAGAAATACAAACTATATCTTTATAACAATGTTACTTTAACATCACACATATAAAATCCATTTTAATATTTGCAAAAAGCCAATATTATAATATGTATCTATAACATTGTTTTTTAAGGCCTATAACACAGTACATTCATCACACTATTATTTCCATAAGTGATACATAGATATTATATTCATTACACTACTATTTCTATGAGCAATACAGTGTATACTTAAGCTGATAGATTATATTATACTAACATGCAGCTAAAAGGAGTTATAATTGATACTATTTCTAAATAGATATAATCACTAACAACATGCATAAGCTAATATGTAAATGCAAAAGTCAATATTATCTGGTCATTTTTCACAACTAGAAAGGACCCTCACCATCTACTCAGATGCCTCAGGGGAACCTCTGGGACCCGGAACCCCTCTCCACCTCCGAGGGAGCCTCTCCTGGCTGTGTTCGGGAGCTGGGCTGCTGCTGTCCAGTCCCACTGCTTCTATGCCACTGCTCTGGGTTCTTCAGTACACTGCAGTTAAACCAGTTAAACCACAAAGGCAGCCTAAGCCAATAGCAGTCACTCCTCAGCCAAGACCAAATCCATTCACCCTGTGAATGACAGTGGGGAGGCAGGACCCTCACAGCCAGCAGAGGAATCAGAACCAGAAAAAAACACCAAATCTTTATCCTTAGAAAGTTTCTGCAATCTGAGGAAAGACCTTACTCAACAAACAGATGAGCAGCTCCAGTTGCCACTAGCCGAACGGCCAAGTATGATGATGATGACATGTCTGATCCCCTCGAAGGAACATCCAAAACATACGCCCAGGGAAAGAAGGATAACCAGGCTTAGAGGGGCCCTGCCTCTAGCCAGGTAGAGGCCAGGGAAAATCGTGTTTTCTGGTCTGTGTGGATTCATTGGCCTGGCACATCGGAACCACAAGAGTACAAAGCTTTGGTCGATACTGGTGCGCAATGCACATTAATCCCATCAAGACATGTAGGGACAGAGTCTGTTTCTATTGCTGGTGTGACAGGGGGATCCCAGGATTTCACTTTGGTGGAAGCTGATGTGAGCCTAATGGGAAATGAGTGGAAGAAGCATCCTATTGTGACTGGCCCAGAGGCCCCATGTATTTTGGGCATAGACTACCTTCGAAGTGGGTATTTCAAAGACCCAAAAGGACTCAGATGGGCATTTGGAATAGCTGCTGTAGAGACAGAGGGCATCCAGCAATTGAACACCTTGCCTGGGTTGTCTGAGAATCCATCTGCAGTAGGATGCCTGACGGGAGAAGAGCAACGAGTGCCAATTGCCACTTCCATAGTGCATCGACAACAGTATAGGACCACTCGAGATGCTGTGATCCCCATCCATAAGATGATCCGAGAGCTGGAGAGCCAAGGGGTGGTCAGCAAGACCCACTCACCCTTCAACAGCCCCATTTGGCCTGTGCGAAAATCTGAAGGAGAATGGAGATTGACTGTGGACTATCGTGCATTGAATGAAGTGACTCCACCACTGAGTGCTGCTGTGTGTTATGGTTTGGGCCTGGCAAAGCCAGAGCCCCCATGAGGACACCTTCTCCCCGGTGTCTGCTGCAAGATGTGACCAGGAATAAACAAAGCAGGCTCCAACTTCAACATACAGAAAAGTTTATTAACTAAGCTACATACAAACAATTACTAGACTACAAAACTACACACAAAAGAGGAAAAAAAACACGAGGAAAATGAAAACCTCACAAAAAAACACTCTCCTCCCCGCTAAATTCCCAATACAATACATCCTCCAAAATCACCAATTCTAGGTCCAACACCACCCTTTAGATTGCTCAAACTTTCAACTCCTCAAGAGGAGAGGGAGTCCTTCCATGTGTCGTGGTGGCCTTTTCCGTCCTTGTTCCAGTGCTCTCACCACCGAACAGGGATCAGGACTGCTTCCAGGGTTGTCTTTTTTTAAGGATGCTTTGTCCAGTTCCAGAAAAGCACAGTATCTCACCTTCTCACCTCTGGGACATCTGTCCCCCCCATATTTTATATACCCCCTGGGGCCGAGGGGTCCCCACACTGACTCTTCTTTGGCTCTGGGACATTTCTCCCCCTGGACTCAGTCTCTGTATCACACGGAAACATGGCTCTGTCCATGACTACACAAAAGAGTCCAGCATAAAATGCCACTCCATCTTCTCCATGCTTTCAACATCTCTCACTCTCTCTCTCTGGTCCAGACCTCCATCACTCGTTCATTTCCTTCATCCTCCTCCACTCTTATCACTCGTCTAGGAAGGGTTAATGTTCTATAAGGCTTTCATTGTCCAAAAAAAAAAGGGTTAAAAAACTCCTCCAGGCGGCTGGACTCCTGGCTGCAGCCCCCCCCCCATCTCCTCAGCTGGGCTGCCTGCTGCCAGCACATATTTACTGGATTTCAAGGTGACACAGGCTGCACTCTCTCTCTCTCTCTCTCTCTCTCTCTCTCTCTCTCTCTCTGTCTCCAAGGGGGGGGAATGGCTGCCCGATGTCTCTTGTTGCTCTCCACCCTTCCATCCTCCAAGGCCTCCTCACTCCCATCTCTGTCCAGGCCCAGGCCTACCGCATGGCTGCCCCTCCCCCGCCCAGCAGCAGCGGCTGGACAGGGGAGAGATCCGAACTCCGTCCCTCGAAGTCCCAAGAGAGCGTCCCAGGGCCGAAGCTCTGCTTTTAACCCCTGGGTGTTCTTGGAGGTGTGTCCTAAAACCCACTGGCTACCCCAGGTGCCAATATCAAAATCCAAGCACCCATTGGTTTGACCACAACATCCCAGAATTCCCACTTCTTCCTGGTCAAACCACCACACTGTGCCAGACATATTAGAGCTCCAGTATGAGCTTGAGTCCAAGGCAGAAAAGTGGTATGCCACTATAGACATTGCCAATGCATTTTTCTCCATTCCTCTGGCAGCAGAATGCAGGCCTCAGTTTGCCTTCACATGGAGGGGAGTGCAGTACACCTGGAACCGACTGCCCCAGGGGTGGAAGCACAACCCCACGTTGGGCGCCAATATTTTGTCCTGCTTTAGGGCAAATTTGTTAAAGAATCTGCAAAGGAGGGCCCCTCCAGAAAGCAAAACCCACACGGCCCCTCCCCCCAACCAGTTCGGGAAAAAATTCCTTGGAGACAGGTGGAAAGAACCTGTTTATTTGACTGGCACAGCACCCCCCAGCACACAAAATGAACAATACCCGATGACACCGCTCTGAGAAAGATGACAAAATCAGAAAGTCTCTTTCGGGGGTGGTTGCTCTGTTCTCAGTCCCTCCGGTGTTGGGGCAGCTGCTGCAGCCGAACGGTGTTCCCGGGTCCCAGTCCAGAGCAGGTTCCAGATGGTCACAGAAACAGGAGAGGAGAAACAGTCCAGGAAGGAATGTGGACTGTTTACCTAGAACTAGCTAATAAGCAGAGGCCAAAGCAGAGCAGAAGCAAGAGCAGAAAAGGGAGCAAGCAAAGCAGCAAGCTGAAGCAAGAAGTGAAAAACAGCCCTATGTACTGCTCGTCTCTGTGTCCCTGATAAGAGAAACCCAAACAAAACTTCCACTCTTCAGAGCCGGTCTTAAAGGCACAGAACAGATGAATGGGGATACAAGCATCATAACGTCACCCCAGGACATTCCCAGGAGGGAAACCAATTTGGGATGCTGATGAGTGGAAAGACATTGCTACCAGGGTAGGGAGGCTACCTGTGAAAGTCCGCCATGTAGATGCCCATGTACCCAAGAGTAGGGCCAATGAGGAGCACCAAAACAATGAGCAGGTAGACCAAGCTGCAAAGATAGGGGTGTCCAAAATGGACCTAGATTGGGAACATAAGGGAGAGTTGTTCCTAGCTCGATTTGCCCTAAACCAGGACAATTCTCTTAAGTACTGTATTAAATACAGTTTTAAATTATAAAAATTGTGAAAATAGAAACAATGCTATGTAAGATACTTTTTCTAAAAGAAAGGACTCTTTTATGGCCCTCTTATCAGAAGAAATTAACTTCTTCCCACCTCGAAGATGCTGTTAGGATTCGGAGGAAGAAGTTGACGATGACCAGACAGAATCCTGTGTTTGAATGGAATTTATACATCATGTATGAAGTGTATGAATACGCAAAAAGCTATTGCTTTTAAGGGTTAATCCTTTGTTAACAGGTGCCCTTTTTCGGGCTCGTGATGCCCAGAGAAAGGTACCTGGATGTCTGTAACTCTTTGCTTATATTGTCTCATATTGTCCTAATTCAATTTGTCCAAATTGTTATTACTCTAATTGTGTTACTATTTCTTTTAACCATTTTATTACTATTAAACTTTTAAAATTTTAAAAACAAGTGATTGGTGTTTTTCACAATCTCTGATGTTGGTCTCCTCTTCACAGCAGATGAAGCTGGTCGATTTGGGTATCTTTCTCTTGTTGGCTTGGCTTTTCCAAGGTCTTGGGCTGGGATAGGGCAGCTCCTTGGCTCCCTGCTGGTCCACAGCTGATGCCTCTCCTGCTGACTCTCTGATCTTGGACCAAACCCAAACTGAACAGTTCAGGAAAAAAGACTGATGAAGGATTGCCTTTGCAGTCTCCAAGGCCAGGGAAAGGGAAAGAAAATCTTCTTGCCAAAGCTAACAAAACCCAAGCTAGCCAGGCAGCAAAGTAACGCTGTCCACACTGCACCACTGACGCCTGAGAGTGAGGCTTTGAAAAACCCTGTGCAACAGCCCAAAGGTTTCCCCCCTCCCCTGGACCTACCTTAAAGCTACAGCAACCATTTCTGGCCATAGAGCAGACGATCAGAGAATAGGGTATCATCATAAAATCACCCCAAGACAAGGACGTTACATGTGATGGTACAGTTTTTGACAGTACTTAAGTGAGGCACTTGGGATCTTTGTTGCATTATTTGACTATTGACCAGGGGATTGCAAGGAGGCCCAAACCTCTCAGCATCTGGATGCGACTCTTAGCAAGTGAGGAGATATACCTTCGCCAAGATGATCTCCAGATGCAGCAAGGCCCTTGGAAGACCATGGAGCAAAGAACCCAACACTTGCATGAATTTGCTGTAATAGAGATCCTTTTCTCAAATAATAACCAAACCACTAAGACTCCAGACCTGGTAAAATGTACAACTCTGATGTGGCTCAAACTAGCATGACTCGGGACACAAGTATACTCCCACTTCCTGGAGATGCTGCAAAGGAATGAGGGAAATGAGACAGTGGGCACTATGACAAGAAGGCTCTGGACATACAAAGATACTGCCCACATCCTGACATGAGCCTGTTTTCACTGTGAAAACAGACTTGACAGAGTGGATGCAGAAATTGGAAGAGACAATTGAAGAAAGCACTCAGAAACTCAGGAAAGAGATTCAAGAGGACCTTCTCCAAGTTTTGCCAGTACAGACCAGAGGCCCTGTGTCATGGTTTGACACTGGCCCAATGCCAGGCACCCACGAGAGTCACTCACTCACCCCCCCCCCCCCCCCCCCGCAACAGCTGGGAAGAAGAGAGGGGAAAAAAAATAATGAAAGCTTCATGAGTGAAATAAGGACCTGGAGAAAACACTTCCAGGTCCAAAAAAGCTCACCTTAAGGTTGAAAAGTGAAATTTATTACTAACAGAATCAGAGGAGGATAATGAGAAGTAAAATAAGCCCTTAAAACTATTTCTCCCCCACCCCCTGCCCCCTTTACACTGACAGCGCAGGAAGACAGGGCCTAGGGGTTTTGGTCAGTTCATCACTGAGATTTTCTTCCACTGCTCTGGGAGAGGAGTCCTTCCTCTGTGAGACTGTGGGGTCCCTCCCACAGGAGACAGTTCTCCATGAACTTCTCTGGCATAGGTCCACTCTCACAAGCAGCAGTCCTCTCAAACCACACCTGGCGCAATGTGAGCCCCTCCCACAGGCAGACAGTCTTCCCAAAACTGCTGAGACATGGGTCTCTCTTTCCATGGGCTGCAGTCCTCCAAGGACAGACTGCTGCAGCCTGGAAGCAGGGGGCCCCTCTCTTCATGGGGTCACCCACTGGATCACAGCCTCTTCCAGGCATCCACTCACTCTGGCATGGGCACCTCCCCCATGGGTTGCAGGTGGATCTCTGCATCCCCAGTGGACCCATGGGCTGAAGGGGGACAACCTGCTTCACCATGGACTTCACCACGGCCTGCAGAGGAATCTGGGCTCTGGCACCTGGAGCACCTCCTCCCCCTCCTTCTCCACTGACCTTGATGCTGCCATGTTGTTTTCCCTCACATATTCTCACCTCCTCCTCTTCTCTGACTACAAGCAAAAACTATGTGATTTTGTTTTGATTTTCTTCCTAAATATGTCATCACAGAGGTGTTACCAACCTCTCTCATTGGCCCAGTTTTGGCCAGCAACATGTCCATCTTCAGGGCCATCAAGGATTGGCTCTGCAGGATGTGGTGGAAGCTTCCAGCAGCTTCCCACAGGACCCATCTTTGTGGCCCCTCTGCTATCAAAAACCAGGCCATGCAAAACCAGTACATCCTGTTATCAGAAGCAAACATTCCTCAGCTAGGGTGAGGGCATACATCCCACAAGTTGACCTGTGGTTTGTCCTGTATAACCATGGGGAAGATATGAGAAGATGGGATGGAAAGCCCACTTTTGTCATAGCAGCACAGGTGCATAAGATATAAGAAGAAACTACTAAGAGAGGGAACTGAAGGAATGAACGTAGCTTCAGTTTCCTGTGTCCGAGCTCCTAGGCATAGCAGAAGGGAGGATGATATGTCTGATCCCCTCAAAGGGACCTCCATAATGTGTGCTCAGGGAGGGAACAATAGTCAGAACTAGAGGAGCTGTAGTCTATTGGACTGTGTGGATCTAACGCCCTGGCACATCAGAACCTCAAAAATACAAGGCTTTGGTTGACACTGGCGCTCAATGCATTCTGATACCATCAGGATACGTGGGGGCAGAATCTGTTTCCCTTGCTGGCATGACAGGGAGGTCTCAGCAGTTGAGTCTTTTGGGAGCTGAGGTGAGCTTGACTGTTACAGTGACTGACAGGGGCCTCACCCAATCACACCTCTCCCAAGGCTGCAGCACGTATATATTGTCCAACCCCTTCCCAAAAGGGTAAGTCTAAAGCAGTCCCTTTGGATATATTTAGTTCATGGGTCTTACACCACGTGAGCAGAGTTTGCAGAGCCCATTCATTGTAATAAATCCCTCTTTTTTTAAGAAAGAATGTCCATAACTTCAGGATGAGGTATTCTGTTGAAGTTCAGGCTCCCATGGTCTCAATAATGATTCTAGTCCATAAAAACAGAGTTTGAAGCCACATAGCACTTTCCTTTGTCTGCCGAGGGGATTTTTTGCCACAGTTTTCCACTGCCCGTGTTAGATTCACCGCAATTCTGCTGTCTACCCAGCGAAGTCCCAGTTTTACATCGTGCTGGCTCTCCCGCTGTTGTATTCCAGTTCCCACACCGATTCCAGCTCTCATGCTGCTTGTATTCTGTTTCCCACACTGATCCCAGCTCTAACAATGTAATAATCCCAGCTCTAAATACTGTACCGGCTCTTACACTGTCTGTCTCCTTTGCTCTGTGCCAGACTATGGCTGCTGAGTCCTCATCACTTTGGATGTCACCACATGTGAGTGTTATGTGGGGGGGGAAGTGGGCAGGAGACAACGACCACTCATCCCAAAGTTCATGTGGCAACAGAGAACGTTTATTCCCAAGCCCTTCCTTATAAAGGGCATTTGAAAAACCCGGTCTGGATACTTTCATTGGCTATAACTCTACTCTCCTTCAGGTTCTGGTCAGTGAGATGCCTGCAGCCTTGGGAGAGGTGTGATTGGGTGAGGCCCCTGTCAGTCATGGTAACACTTGACTGGGAAGGAGTGGAAGAAATGTGGCAGGATTTCTCTTCATAGAGTATAGCAAGGCACAACTTCCCAAGGATATTTCTGGGAATCGCAGTGAGGAACCTCAGACAAAGAAAAAACAATTCTTATCTCAATTGCTGCGCCTCCTGTTGTTCACAAGTGGAATGCATTGTGGAAGATTGTTTACCTGAAGGGAATTGGTAATTGGATTCTGGTGTGAGTGTTTTGATTCATTGACCAATTGAATCCACGTGTGTGTGTCAGGACTGTTGGCTGATAGTCACAAGATTCTGGGCAGTTCAGTGGAGTTGAGTGCTTGTGCAGATTCAGTTTAGATGTAAATTAATATAGTATAGAATAATATAGTGTAATAAAGTAATTAATTCATCTTCTGATACCAATGGAGTCAGATGCATAATTTTTCCCCTTCATCGGAGTTGCCCTGATTTACTATAGAAGAAATACTCAATTGTGACTGGTTCAGAAGCCCCATGTATTCCTGGCATAAATCACCTCAAGAGTGGGTCTTCCAAAGACCCAAAAGGACATCACTGGGCTTTTGGGATAGCTGATGTGGAGACAGAAGGCATTAGACAGTTGAACACCTAGCCTGGTCTCTCAGAGGACCTTTCTGTTACTGAGCTTGCAAGGGTTTGCAGGGTGAAGAGAGAGGCGAGAATATTGACCTCATGTTCAGAAGGTTTGATTTATTATTTTATGATATATATTACTTTATTACTATGCTAATAGGAATAGAAGGAAAGTTCTCAGAAGCTAGCTAAGCTAAGAATAGAAAAGGAATGAATAACAAAGGAGCTCTCTCTGATTCTGTCCCAGAGAGAGCTCCGTCCTGGATTGGACACTAACTATACACATCCAACATGGGCCAATCACAGGTGCACCTGTTACATTCCACAGCAGCAGATAACCATTGTTTACATTCTTTTTCTGGGGTTTCAGCTTCCCAGAAGGGAAAATCCTAAAGAAAGGATTTTTATGAAAAGATGTCAGTGACACCTTTCTGCAATAGGACTCCTGAGGGCTGAAGAACAACGAGTACCTATCCCCACAACAACAGTGCATTTTTGTCATTATAGCATGAACCAAGACTCCGTTATCTCCATCCATAAGATGATCCATGAACTGAAGACCCAGGGAGTGGTCAGGAAGACTCACTCAGCCTTCAATAGCCCCATATGGCCTGTGCGTAAATCTCATGGAGAGTGGAGACTGACAGTGGACTATTGTGGCCTGAATGAAGTCACACCATCACCGAGTGCTGCCCTGTTGGACATGCTGCCACTTCAGTATGAACTGGAATCCAAGGCAGCAAAGTGGTGGCACTGCTGACATTGTTATTGCATTTTTCTCCATTCCTTTAGCAGCAGAGTCCAGGCCACAGATCGTGTTTTCTTGGAGGAGTGTGCAGTACACGTGAAACCAGATGCCCCAGGGGTGGGAGCACAGCCCCATCATTTGCCATGGACTAATTCAGGCTGCACTGGAAAAGGGTAAGGCTCCAGAACACTTGCAGTACATTGATAACATCATCTTATGGGGGAACATGGCAGAGGAAGGTTTTGAAAAAGGGGAGAAAATCATACAGATTCTTCTGAAAGTGGGTTTTACCATCAAACAAACTAAAGTCAAGGGACTTGTCCAGGAAATTCAGTTCCTAGGAGTGAAGTGGCAAGATGGATGCTGACATATTCCAACAGAAGTGATCAATAAGATAGCTGCTATGTCCCCACCAACCAGCAAGAAGGAAACACAAGCTTTCCTAGGTGCCATGGATTTTTGGGGAATGCACATCCCAAAGTACAACCAGATTGTAAATCCTTTCTACGTTGTGACATGAAAGAAAAATTACTTCAAGTGGGGACCTGAAGAACAGCAAGCCTTTGAACAGATCAAACAGGAGACTGATCATGCAGTAACCCTTGGACCAGTCAGGGCAGGACAGGATGTGAAGAATGTGCCCTACACCGCAGCCAGGAAGAATGGTCCTTCCTGGAGCCTTTGGCAAAAGGTATCTAGAGAGACTTGAGAATGACCTCTGGGGTTCTAGAGTTGGGCATACAGAGGATCTGAGGCCAGCTACAGCCCAAATGAAAAAGAGATTCTAGCACGTTATGAAGGGGGTCGAGCTGCCTCAGAAGTGATTGGTACCTAAACACAGCTCCTTCTGACACCCTGACTGCCCGTGCTAGGCTGGATGTTTAAAGGGAAAGTACCTGCAACACATCATGCCGCTGATGCCACGTGGAATAAGTGAATTGTTCTCATCACACAGTGAGTTTGAATAGGAAATCCAAATCCAGGGATCTTGAAAATCATAATGAACTGGCCTGTTAATGCAAATTTTGGACTGTCATCAGAAGAGGAAGAAGAGCAGGTGGCACATGCTAGAAGGCCCCACTATATAACCAGCTACCATAAACGGAGAGGTGATATAATAATTTCTGCGGCAGGATGTCTACCCTCCCACTCTACCACAGACAGATGGTGCATGAAGAGCTAACCCGGGCTGATAGGGGTCATCTCTGGTGACAAAAGGGCTCAGGCCTCAGCTAAGAATCAACATCTTAGTCTGGAGAGCAGATGTGGGAAGAGATAAAAGAAATATTCTTGACTTAGAGACACTCTTTTACAAACTATAAAAGACACATGAATTATCACAGAGGCAGAAGCCTTCTACACACACACCCTGAAAGTGTGGAAGACTTCTCCCCGGAGTCTGGACTCAGGTTCCATGGTTATTTCCCTGAGGATTGAGGGAAAGGATCTCGATGTGTGCCTCACCAACCATTGGATGGTAAGATACATTGAATCCTAAGTTATATTATTTCTTCGCTATCTGTAACATTAATAGGTACCTTTAACCTCACGCTGTACATACCTACTAGTAGCTTCTCTTTTTTGTCTTTATTCCTGTGTAGTATTGGTTTAAGTCTTATGTCTGTTAGTTTTCTGTCTAAATAATTCATTCTATAATAGACCGAATCAGCCATTACTAAAGAACTTGTGAATGAGAGTGGGTTTTGGGGTGCTGACCACCTCAATAAAGCTACTTCCTGCTGCCAGAGGCCTGGACAAAAGGCAAGTACTTATCTAAACCCCCACATCCTTTTGTAACAACTTCTTGCAGTATCATAGGGACAAATAGAAAATAGAAAGCAGCTGTATGGAGCCATACACGGAGAGTTGCAGAAGCTACCGAGGGACAAGGTGGATCAAGTCAGACTGCAGAGCTGAAAGCTGTGTATCTGGCTTTGGACATCCCTGATCAAGAGAAGTGGCCAACACTCTACACTTACTCATGGATGGTAGCAAATGCTCTCTGGGGGTGGCTGGAACAATAGAAAAAGACTGATTTCCAGTGCAGAGGAAGACCCATATGGGCTGCCAAAGTGTGGCAAGACATTGCTGCCTGAGTACAGAGGATGACTATGAAAGTCTGTCATATAGATGCGCATGTACCTAAGAGTTGAGCTAATGAGGAGCACTGTAACAACTAACAGGTGTATCGGGCTGCCAAAATCGAAGTGTCACAGGTAGATCTGGACTGGCAACATAAGGTGAGATATTTATAGCTCAGTAGGCCCATGATGCCCCAGGTCATCAGGGAAGAGCTGCAGTATACAGATGGACTTGTGACTGAGGAGCGGACTTAACTACGGATACTATATCCCAGGCAGTCCATGACTGTGAAATGTGTGCTGCAATCAAACAAGCCAAGCAGGTAATGCTCTTGTGGTATGGGGGGCAGTTGTCTAAATATTAGTATAGGGAGGCCTGGCAGGTCGATTACATCACACTCCTACAAATCCACCAAGGCAAGTGCTATGTGCTTATAGTGGTAGAAGCAACCACTGGATGGCTGGAGACATAACCTGTGCCTCATGCCACTTCCCGGAACACTGCCTTGGGCCTTGAAAAACAAATTCTGTGGTGACACATAGCCCTTGAAAGAATTGAGTCAGATGATGGGACTTGTCCAGTTCGGCTGTTTGTCTCTGCCCGGACACACGTACAATGGCTCTGGGACAGCCCGCGCTTCAAAGGAGGAGTCTGGACTCTTCAGATTTTCAGTCTTCAGATTGTTTATTATTTCTTATCTATAGAATTTTCTTCCAGCCTGACAGAGGTCTGACCAGCAAGGCAGCCAAGGGCACTCTGACCTCCCACTGGGCGGTTGTCTCTTTTTATACTAAAACCTACGTACATCATATTTACCTTTATTTCCCAATACCTTTCACCCATATTAGCAAGTGCACCCTCACCATGGACCAATCCCAAAGCGCCAACATCACCACAGAAAATGGATGACAAGAAGAAGAAAGAAGAAGGACAAGACACGCCCTGATCACTCCATCTTGTCTCCATAACCCCCCTGTACCAAAACCCTAAAATCTATATTTCACCCTGTAAATACATCATTCTTACACTATTCATTCCCAAGTGACTCTCATGTCCTCAAACAGGTGGGACATCCTTCGAAGGGTCAAGGTCAAGCCACCAGGTACTTTTGGCAACATTCCAGGATTTTCGAGCCCCCCCCCAAGGGTCCTCTCAGTAACTCTGGACATCCGAAGTGATGTGCTGAGTTCCCACAGGACTAATTTCAAAAATAGCCTCATAACACCTAGGCTCAAAAACATGGTATTTAGTGACTGTATCATATTCCCTATCATGCACCAGCCCCTGGGAAATTGGAACGGTGCAATGGACTATTAAAAGCCACACTGAAGGCAATGCATAGTGGGACCTTGAAGTAGTGGGATCTGCATCTAGCAAAGGCTACCTGGTTAGTCAACTCCAGAGGTTCTACCAACTGAGCTGGCCCTGCTCAGTCCAAACCCCTGCATACAGCAAAGCCCCTGTGGTGCATATGAGAGGTATGTTAGAAAAGATGGTTTCGATTAATCCCACCTCAAGCAAAGGCAAACTCATCCATGGGATTGTTTTTGCACAAGGACCTCGTTACACTTGGTGGGTGTCATGGTTTGACACTGGCACAATGCCAGTGCCCCCATGAGAATACCCTCTCCCTGGTGTCTGCTGTGAGATGGGACCAGGAACAAGCAAGGCAGGCTCCTACTTAGAAATAAAGAAAACTTTATTAACTAAATTACAAGAAAAGAAAAAAAACACAAGGAAAATGAAAACCTTACAAAAGCATTTTCCTCCTCCCCCCACCAAATTTCCCAATGCAATACATTCCCCCAAATCACCAACTCTCAGTCCAGCACCAGCCTTTAGAATACTCAATCTTCAGTTCATCAAGAGGAGAGGAGTCCTTCTTGTACCATAGGCTTCCCCTGGAAACACCGTTGAAACCTCATGTGTTTCCATGTCACTCATAGCACTGCCCGGAAATCCTTTGCCATCGTGACATCTTCCTTCCATGCCCAGTGCTCTCACCACTGCGCATGGACCAGAGCTGCTTCTAGGGTTGTCTTTCAAGGATGCCTTGTCTCATTCAAAAAAAAGGCACAGTCTCTCCTTCGGGATATCTGTCCCCCCCAAATTTTTCACCAACTGGGGCCGAGGGGTACCCACACTGAACCCTCCTGGTTCTGAGGCACTGCCTCCCCCTAAATGCAGTCTCTGTGTCACAGGGAAAAAAAAAAAAAGGTTCCGTCCATGGCTATACAAGAAAAGTCCAGCCAAAAGGCCACTCCATTATCTCTGCCCCCACTCAAGAGTCTTCTCCACTTCCCTCGTGGCCCATCCCCTCTTATCTCATCTCTTACCTCTCTTCTCATTCAGCTCCAGGAGGATCAGCATTTGCAAGGTTTCTATCATGCAAGAAAAGGGTTAAAAATTTCAGTCTCTGCCTGTCCGAAATTTTGGAGCTCCCATGCTGCCCTGCCGGGCACCTTCTCGCCGCACCCCCCCCCCTTCTCCTTCTCAGCCGGCCGCTATCAAATTCAGACACCGGCTCTCCCTCTCTCTCTCCCCTGGGGGTGGGGGGGTGGCTGCCGGATGTCTCTTGGTGCTCCTCCACCCTTCCATCCTCAAGGGCCTTTTCACTTCCTATCTCTGTCCAGGCCTAGGCCTACCGCATGGCTGCCCCTCCCCCGCCCAGCAGTAGCAGCTGGATGGGGGACAAAGATCCGACCTCTTTCCCTTGAAGGCCCAAGAGAGCCTCCCAGAGGAGCAGCTCTGCTTTTAACCCCTGTCTTCTCGGAGGCGTGTCCAAATATCCCAATGGCCACATCAGGTGCCAATATTAAAATCTGAGCACCCATTGGTTTGACTACAGCATCCCAGAAATCCCATTTCCGGTCAAACCCACCACAGAGGGAGTGGAAACATGTTGTGTACCTTGGGGGGATTTGACTTTGGGTGAGAACAGCCTGTAATGGTGAATAACATATATAGTAATTTAAGGCGACTCCAACGTCTGGGAATGATTGGCATCTGACTCCAAGGCTTCAGAATGCTAAACACTCCCTTTATTAGAACTATACTATATTACATTACAACTATATTAAAGAGAGGTACTATACTATAATAATCATACTTACTACTCACTAACTAACTAGAAAACCTGTGACTCTCTGCATGAGAATCCCAACTCACACACGTGGATCCAATTGGTCAATGAATCCAAAACACCATCACCAGAATCCAATCAAACAATCACCTTGGGTAAACAATCTCCAGAACACATTCCACATGGGCACAAACACAGGAGCAGCAAATGAAATAAGAATTGTTTCAATCATTCGTTTCTGTGCTTCTCTCACAGCTTCTCTCTGTTCAGAGGGCCAGTGAATAGCACAACATATGTAACACTGGTTGCTGAATGGCACTTAGTTCTCCTAGGACCCTCACCCAGGAGGTGAGAACTGCACTGGAGAAAGTCCAGGAGACAATGTCTGCCAGGCAGGCCCACAGGTGCCAGCAGGGCCTGCCCTTCAAGTTCATCATCTTGGGTAAGTTGCCACACCTCCATGGGGTGATCTTCCAGTGGGAAACTGCCCAGGCAGGGAAAAGCGACCAGGACAAGAAGGACCCACTCCTAATCATAGAGTTGGTCTTCCTCAGTGACAACAGGGCCAAAAGGATGACAATGCCACAGGAGCTGGTGGCAGAACTGATCCGGAAGGCAAAGATTTGGATCAAGGAATTGGCAGGGTGTGACTTTGACTGCATCCACATCTCCTTAAAATTGAAATCAGGCCAACTAACTAAAGTGATGTTAGAACAATTGCTTCAAGAGAATGAAGCCCTGCAATTTGCGCTGGACAGCTACACAGGCCAAATTTCGATCCATCGACTGGCCCACAAAATTTTTAATTTGGACGTTCAATTTACTTTATCACTGACAAGTATTCAGAGCAGGATGCCTCTAAAGGCACTGAGAGTTTTCAGTGATGCGTCTGGAGCATACCACAAGTCAGTGGTGACTTGGAAAGATCCTCAAACTCAGCAGTGGAAGGCAGATATTGCCAAGGTGGAAGGATCACCTCAAATTGCTGAGTTGGCCGCTGTCGTCAGAGCCTTTGAGAGGTTCTCCAAGCCTTTTAATTTAGTTACTGATTCAGCAATTGTGGCAGGTGTAGTGTTCAGGGCAGAGAATGTTGTGTTGCAAGAAGTCTCCAACATTCCTTTGTATAAATTGCTCTCAAAATTAGTAAAGATAATCTCCCACCAGGAACAACCCTTTTATGTGATGAATGTCAGGTCACACACAGACCTGCCGGGGTTCATTGCAGAAGGTAATCGTAGGGCTGATGCCCTTGTGGCACCAGTCAAGATGGCCCCACTCCCAGACATATTCCAACAAGCAAAGATCAGCCACCATCTTTTCCATCAAAATGCACCCGGCTTGGTTTGGCAATTCCACCTGAAGCACGAACAAGCCCGGGCCATCATAGCCACGTGCCTTTCTTGTCAACACCATTCACTACCCTCCCTAAGTACGGGGCAAACCCTAGGGGTTTGCAGAGCTGTGAGGTGTGGCAGACAGATGTAACCCACATCTCATCATTTGGCAAATTTAAATATGCCCATGTCTCTGTGGATATTTTCTCTGGTGCCATCTAGGCTTCTGCCCACACAGGGGAGAAGGTCTCCGACATAAAAAAACATTTCATGCAAGCCTTCTCCACGTTAGGAATCCCTAAAGTCATCAAAACAGACAATGGCCCAGAGTACAAGTCCAAGGAGTTTCAGAGCTTCCTGCAGCAATGGGGAATAGAACATAAGACAGGCATCCCCTATTCCCCAACAGGCCAAGCCGTGGTGGAGAGGGCCCACCAGAGCCTAAAAAAGGTCCTTCACCAACAACAGGAGGCTATTTAGGTGGAGTCCCCTCAAGTCCAGCTGTCCAAAGCATTGTTCATGCTGAATTTTTTAAATTGCACCTATGAGAACCTTAACCCACCCATCATGAGGCACTTTAAAGAGAACTGTCAGTACAACCTGAAAGCCTGGCCACCTGTTCTCATAAAAGACCCTGAGACTTGGAAAATAGAAGGGCCCTATGAGCTCATAACCTGGGGTAGGGGATATGCGTGCATATCCGCTCCCTCAGACTTGAGATGGATCCCCTCAAAGTGGGTAAGACCATACATTCTGAAAGTGTCAAAAAATAAACCCACGGCACAGGTAGCCAATGTCTGCTGGAGGAGGAAGCGCCATCAGACTCTTTAAAGTTAAGTTGCTATTACCTGAACCTTACTCCTAACATTTTTTATCTTCAGTTTTTTCAGTGTTTCCCCTTGATCTAAACTCAGCCCCTGTACCATCAGAATGAGCCCCATCCTTCTGCTGCTCCTGTTGTCAGCTGTCCATCCAAGTCAGATGTGGATCGTTTCTCAGCCTCAGGCGAATGTATGGACCACTCTTGCCGGAGTCCTCAACCAAGATCACATTTGCCTGTCTGCCTCCTCCATGTCTGATCCGATGTCTACCTGCCTTGTGGGGATCCCATCTAAATCCAGTGAGTTTCCGCCAACAATAGCAACCCCCTTTTTTCCGGTATATAATCCGTTAGCCCCCTGGGCAAAATTAGTTCAAAGACAGACAATAACAGAGAAGGAACCCCAAGAATTCAAGCTCCTTGGTTATGCAAAAACATTCTATTGTGTTCAGTTTATGTTTAAACTGAAAGACCAGGTAAATTTGTATCAGGAAGTCAAACAGTTTAAAGAAAACTACACAGCAAAAAATTGGTGTAAGAAAATTTCCCATGTGGAGATGTCATCCACCCCTGATAATACGCCCCGTGCCCTCCCTAAAGGGTTTTTCCTCATTTGTGGCAACAGAGCGTGGGCAGGCATCCCCTCTTGTCTAACCGGAGGTCCATGCACCCTTGGAAAGCTGAGCCTGTTTACGCCCAACAAGACCCAAATCGCAGATTGGCGAACCAAAACCAACGCCCACAATTTGGCCTGCAAAAAGAGAGACTTAAGGAATTTAGACCCAAATTGTAAATCTGAAATCGTACATTGGTCCTAAACCAAAAGGTGTTGCAATCATTGTGTTTTTGCCATGGGTGTCTGCAGCCAAAGCTCTAGGTGAATTATCACAGCTAGAGTGTTGGGTTGCTAAACAAGCCAATATTACATCAGCTGCACTTGCTGACCTCCTGGCAGATGATGAAACAACAAGGCAAGCCACCCTACAATGTGGGATCTCAGCACCTCAGGACTGATGTGCCGAGTCACCAAGACCACCCTTGGGGGGCTCGGAGGTCCTGGAATGTTGCCAGAAGCGTCTGGTGGCTGGACTTTGATCCTGCACGGGAGATGACACCTGTATGAGGATGGGAGGATTTCACTGGGATAAATGGTGAAGGGATAAGTTAATTAGAGTGTGAGACACAGGGTTTAAGATTTCTGTACAGGGGGGTCTAGAGAAGTAAGATGGAGGAATTGGGGCGTGTCCTGTCCTTCTTCTTCTTCTTCTTAGCCTCCATCTTCTGTGGTGATGGTGGCACTTTGGGATTGGTTATTACTAAAAGTGCACTGGTCAATAAGGGTAAAAGGTATTGGGGAAAATAGGTAAATATTGTATACGTAGTTTTGAGTATAAAGATAAGTGACCGCCCCGGGGGCTCTCAGTGTGCTCATGGCTGGCTTGCTGTGCAGACCTCTGTCGGGCCAAGAGAAAATCTTTTAGATAAAAAACTAATAAACACTGAAGACCGAGAAAAAACCTGAAGACTCTTTTCGTCCTTTAGAGCGCGGGCTGCCCAAGGCCACCCTGAGCCTTTCCAAGTCATTAAAACAGCCGAGAAAGAGACACTACAAAATCGTGACGCAATTGATTTTCTTCTCCTACTGCATAATCATCCGTGTGAGGATTTTGAGGGTCTCTGTTGCCTGAACCTGTCATCCAAGGCTGAGGACGTCCACAAAATCATCAGAAAGATGCAACAGATGGTCCAGGACATCAAACAGGAATCAGCAGACTGGATGGACAGACTTTTCCAAGGATGGGGACTCTCGGGCTGGGTCAGATCCATACTAAAGTCTGTACTTTTAGTTTTGCTTGTTTTTTTGTTATTTTGATCAGCTTTGGGATCATCAAGAGCATTGTGGCCAAATTAATATCGAAAGCTACTTCTCCCTTAGAGATCAATCAGGTGACTGTTCCCACCACTCCCAAGGAAGAAACAGGAACCCTTGCAGTGTTCATAAAACAGCCTTGGTTTGCCAATGCTTGAGATCAGCCCAAGCTGTTTTAATTTTTTAGACTTAAGTGCCTCTCTCTTTTTATTTAAATGAAAAGAGGGAGATGTTGTAGTGTGTTTTTATACTTTGTAATAGATTTGTTTTTGTATCCCCATATTTTTCACAAATGGTTTACCCCAGATTGTACCCCCTCCCTCTACCTGTGTAATCCCTTTCCTTTGCTGAAATCATCCCCAAATCCCCACCCTGACTCTCTGTCAATCACTCAGCATCCCACCCCCTCCATCTAGAACTTTCAGTCTAGGACGTCGAGTGATTAGCCAGAGGATAGGAGTCAACCCCTCAAGTGTTTCTCCATACGCTGACTTAAATGTCCATTTCTCAGTATCCATACCTTAATTTTTCTTATTGGTTAGTGAAATGTTACCTACTTTAAGTTTCCACCTCCCTTTAAATGTAACCTTGGCACCTCTCCCGGGGCTCTCAGCAGGAGACCCCCTGGGGTGTAGGGGCTCCCCAGAGCTGGAGCTCCTGAATAAAACCTTGGATTAACCCCTGCTAAGAGTCAGCCCTTTTATCCTCTACCGATGTCTCTAGCGTCTCTTCTGCTGCAAATGCGACTAGCCTAGCTGCCTTCAGTACCCTTGGGGCACAAGAGAGTGTGTCCCCACTGTTGGCCAAGTCAGGGTTGCCCCCCTGCTGTCTGCTGAATTGGGGCTGCCCAGGGTTCCTGAGGGGCTTCCAGAGAGACGGAGACAGATTGGCGACCACCGTGAGGGCCTGAGAACACCCCCCCAGATCTCACAGACAGGGCTCGGACATTCTTTCAGACTGTTCACCAAAGCCCTTGGCTGGCAAGTTACCTCAGTGAGAACACACTCAGTTTTAATGAGTTGCTCTTCTGTGGATGAGACTGGTAGCTCTTTATACACCCCAAGAGTCAGTTTCAGGTAGAGGACATCATACCAGGACCACCCTCTTTCCTCTTCTACAGCTGGATTGGTAAGTTTACCTTTTTCTTGGTTTTCTCCCCTCTTTGGGAGGAGGGGTGTTTTCCTGCCTTTGCTGTGGAGTGCCAAGTATTTTTCCTATTTTTGGCAGGCTGCCAGCTGCAGGAGTTTGTTTCTTTTCTCTCGCCCCCCATTCCACCTCAGTTGGTGAAAGTTATTTGAGATACAAAACTTTAAATCACAGCCACCATGGGTGTTAGGCTTTCTGTATCTCATAAAGGTGTCTATTATCATCTTTTAGATTTTATTAAGAGTGAGGAAATCCGATTTTCAAAAAGAGATGTTAAACAATTTGTTAGATGGCTGTTCCCTCATTTCCTCTATGTATCAGCTGAATATATTCATGTCTTGGCATTCTGGGACAAAATTGGCAATGAGTTATTGAGAGCAGGGAAGTCAGGTGATAAATCTCTGTCAAAATTTGCCTTTTTAGCTATACAGATCAGAAATATTGCAAAATCCAAATCATAAATGCAGGAACAGCCATCCGGAAGCAATTTGAATGCCTCTGCTTCCCAGAAACCTGATCCATCCCCCCCAAGTTACCTTCTCCCTCTCCTAGCCCTTTTTCCTCACCCCCAGCCCTGAGATGGGGCAATCTAAAAAAAGCTACACTTCCGAGCTTCCCTCAGAAGCTCCCAGTCTGTAATCCAGAGAGTTCTGGCCAAACTCCCTGGGATTCTACCCTTCCCCATACTTCCCCAGTTTTCAATACCCCGTCCCAAAAACCTTCAGCTCGTTTTGAGCCTCCCAATCCACCTCCGGAGCCTTCCCCAGAGGTCCAAGATGGCCACGGCCACATGGTAGCTCCTGTGTCGTCTTCTTCTCCCCATAGTCCCTGTCACTTGTCCAACCCATTCCAGTCAGAAAACCCCTCCCCTGAAACCCTCCCTCCCAGCACCCTTCCTCCTCCTCCTTCTCCAGCTCCACCCCCCTCCACCCCCTCAGGGGCATGCTCATCAGCTGTCCCCTCCCTTTGCCCGTCCCACACCCCGCCCTCCAGCTCCCGTCAGAGAAACCAGAGATGCTGAGCCTGGGAGCCAGAACCCAGAAACAACACCAGTCCTCTCTGCAGCTCCTGTATCATACATATCGGATTTGAGAGATGGAATTCAGCCGCATTGGACTCCTTTTTCCTTTCAATCTACCAAAGAACTAGTCAAAGCCCAAAAAGAATTTGATAGAAACAGTGAATATTTCAGAGGACTTCTTAAAGCTACGCTATCTGCTAATGCCTTAACCCCCGCTGACATCAAACAGCTTTTTTCCTGCCTGTTATCCCAAACTGAATACCTCTTGTGGGAAGCAGCATGGATAAAAGAAGTGAGAGCCAGTTTACCAGCCCTGTGGGCTGATGAGGTCACCACCACTGATCTTCATCTGAGTCCTTTTTGAGTTTTGTCAAAGGCTGAGAAAAGCTGTGGACTTGCAAATTCAGAATGAAGGAGCCAGGATTGAAGTCCTCACCGACATTGCTAAGCAAAATGCCAATGAGAAGTGTAAAGCTGCCATCCTGAGTTTGCCCCTCAATCCAACACCAACACTACAAGCAATGCTAGAAGTGTGTGCGAGGAAAGTTACCATCACTCCTGCTGATCAGGACGAGAGACCAAAACCACTGAGGAGGATTGCAGCTGCGGACACCCCTGATCCACCATCCACCAGCCAGCTTCAGCACATCACAATGCCACAGGAGAAAATCTCCAACTCTGACCGATCCTGCCACCTTTGTGGGAAATTAGGGCATTGGATGCCTGACTGCCCTCTGAAAAAGCAGGTTTTAGATTTTAAATACAATAAGCTTAAAGATCAGAATTCCCCAAAAGAGAACCTTCCAAAAAACTAGATGAAGAGCGCTCTTTTTCCCGGCACTATGACAAAAATAAGGTCAATCCAATTCCAGCACGGGATGGGGGGGGAAACAAAAAACCAAGTTTAAGAGACCCACCTGTGCCAAGTCAGACACTTGCATTGGACAGGACAAAACATTCATTTAACTGCGACAATCCCAGACCAATTCTAACTACCAATTCTCCCCATAACCCTTTCAGATTGGCACTGACAGAGCCTCTCCATCTCAAGGACACTAACTGGCATTTCATAACTGTTAACCCTGAACAGCCAGGTACTTGGACACAGCTTTGCCAGAAACGTCACAGAAAATATGTCATCCTTGGAGACACAAAACACACACCCCAGGAAATTAACATTCCTCTGGGTCTCATATCATTAGACCCGAAGCAGTTTGTCATTTGGCTCCACTGTACTCACCCACACGTGTACCTGCCCAAAGGCCAAATAATAGCCCAAGCCATCCCAGTGCCTGAGCCTCCATGGGACCAGGAGCAGGCAGACACCCTCAGAAATAAATTCCATCCCAACGTCTGCTGGACTCAGGTACTAGGAAGACAAAAACCCAAGTTATCATGTGGGTTGCACCGGGATGGGGAGTACAAATCTATTCAAGGACTTCTAGATACCAGAGCAGATGTTACGATCATTCCCTCCAGGGAGTGGCCATCACATTGGGAATTGCAAAACGTGGCAGGACACGTGCAAGGCATAGGGGGCATCCAATTAGCAAGACAATCAAAAAGCGTTGTCCAAATTGAGGGATTGAAGGGCAAAGTGGCTTCCATACGCCCATTTGTTTTAGACTACACAGAACCCCTCTGGGGCAGAGATCTGATGGTCCAGTAGGGAACCACAATTGACATCACAGAAACCCCACAGGTTTTTCAGGCGGCAGCCACTGAAGAGTGCTCTACCCAAAAGCTGATTTGGAAAACTGGTTCTCCAGTGTGGGTAGAACAGTGGCCGCTCAAAGAAAAATTAAAGGCGCTTGAACAGCTCATAGAGGAGCAGCTAAGAAAGGGTCACATCATGGAGACCACATCACCATGGAACTCCCCTGTCTTTGTCATTAAAAAACCCAACAAAGACAAGTGGCGACTCCTCCATGACCTCCTTCAAATCAACATTATTGAAGACATGGGCTCTCTCCAACCAGGGATGCCGTCAGCAACCATGCTCCCACAGAATTGGAATTTAGCTGTGATTGACATCTGTCAAAATCTGTCCTTACGGACAGGTTTTGTGACGGTTTGTGGATTGATCTCAGGGTGTAAAAAATCAACATGGCACAGGGGATTTACAGTAATAATCAAAACAAATGCACCTTTATTGAATGACTACAGCAAAATGCGATAGAGAGATTAAGGAAGAGAAAAATATAGAGAAAGAGAGAGGAAAGAGAGAGAGAAAGAGGGGGATATAGCTACCAAATGTAGAGACAAAGTCCTTTGGTCCAGTCCAGTCGAGGATCTGCCTGTTACGTCAGGGAGATCTCAGAGGCGCAGTTCATCTGGACCCCAATTATACTCTTTTTTGATGGGGGAAGGGGGAATGGATTTTGCAACCAAATCAAAGGTAGTTTATTATAATAGGAGTCCTAGTAAAATATATGTATTTTATAAGTGGCCTTGCCCTGATCCTAGTTGTTCTAAATGGGCTGCAGCTGTGATGTCCTTAATTGGGCGGCAGCTGTGGCTAATGAAGATAACTGGGATAAAAGGGGGTGGGTTGGCTGGTCAGGGAGAGCCTTGGAGGAGCCCTGATGAAAAAGCAGGAACAATACTGCTGCAGGGTTTGAGCTCCAGGAAGAAAGATTTAAAAGATGCCTCCTTGGAAGTACCTGGGTCTGGAAATTAGAAAGTGGACCATTGTGACGCAAAAATTAGCCATCAAGAACAACATCAAAACCTTATCAGATCTCCATCAATTGTGTGGGTCTTTAAACTGGGTAAGACCTTGGCTAGGCATTTCCACCGAGGACCTAGCCCCCCTATTCAATTTGTTAAAAGGGGGTCTGGAAGCCCCTCAGGAACCCTGGGCAGCCCCGATTCAGCAGACAGCAGGGGGGCAACCCTGACTTGGCCGACAGCGACAGCGGGGACACACTCTCTTGTGCCCCAAGGGTACTGAAGGCAGCTAGGCTAGTCGCATTTGCAGCAGAAGAGACGCTAGAGACATCGGTAGAGGATAAAAGGGCCGACTCTTAGCAGGGGTTAATCCAAGGTTTTATTCAGGAGCTCCAGCTCTGGGGAGCCCCTACACCTCAGGATGCCTCCTGCTGAGAGCCCCGGGAGAGGTGCCAAGGTTACATTTAAAGGGAGGTGGAAACTTAAAGTAGGTAACATTTCACTAACCAATAAGAAAAATTAAGGTATGGATACTGAGAAATGGACATTTAAGTCAGTGTATGGAGAAACACTTGAGGGGTTGACTCCTATCCTCTGGCTAATCACTCGATGTCCTAGACCGAAAGTTCTAGATGGAGGGGGTGGGATGCTGAGTGATTGACAGAGAGCCAGGGTGGGGATTTGGGGATGATTTCAGCAAAGGAAAGGGATTACACAGGTAGAGGGAGGGGGTACAATCTGGGGTAAACCATTTGTGAAAAATATGGGGATACAAAAACAAATCTATTACAAAGTATAAAAACACATTACAACACTGTGTGAGACACTGAAAGGATTGCTGGCTCCAAACATTTCAGGTGCATGTGTGGGGGAAGGGGCAGGTCAGGTCTTGCTCTGGTGAGGCAATGCACTGCTCCGCACACCCCATCCCCCCAGGGCTATATCCCAACCCCTGCCCTGGCCGCCAATCCCTGGCACACTGGAGGCAATGCTCCTCACTCCACCCCTGAAGCCGCAATCTAGCCCCAGAGTTGCCAGATGACCAGAAGTCCCACCTGGAGGAAGAGACCAGGAAAGCCAAAAGGTACATAACCCAGAACATGAGGAGAGCAGGTCCTGACCCTACCTTTTCTTGGATTATAAATCAGCTGAGATACTACTGCAACCTAGGAGTGGTACCTATATTCATTCTTTTCCGTATCTTTTCTTACTCTCTCTCTTTTTCTCCTTCTTCTTCTAATTCTCTATTCTCAGAGTTTTTAGTAACTTAAGATTGTATGGGCTTGTAGTTTGCTAAATTGAATGGATTAAGTTAGTGTTTTGTGAAATGTTTTATGTTGATTGAATGCTGCTCTAAACTTTTACCAAAATTCTCTGATTTTCTGAAGTTGCCAGCAAAGATTTTTTTGTTGTTTTGTCCTCTTGAGAATATCTTGTTGGTATTTCTCCCATGCATCTAACTCAGGTCGCAAAAAAAACTGTAAGCCCTTTTAAGAGGGTCATCAAGCCAGTTTTCAGGGCCTTATACACTGCATGTCGTAAATACCATGGACAATGAGAATAGACTGCTCCCATTATACTGGTCATGAACCAAATTATCTCAAGCCATATCCTGGGGGATGGTCAGTGGCTACTGAAATAATAATTGCATTTGTATATAGCTATATGTCTATGTGTACAGCTGAAAGATAATAATTTGGGCATTAGGGAGGTGATATGGAATAAGGGGGGGGATAATGTCCCGGGTAACCCAAAATGCTATTGTATTACATATCTATCTGTTCCCAAAACTGTTACTGTCTTTTTAAGATTTAATGGGCCGAAACGGGACTGCAGGGCCAGCAGGTGCAAGTCTTTTAAATATTGTGGTTGCTCAGGCATCAGGCTCTTGCCTCTTGGCTCTTGCTCTTTTCCTTTTGTTCTTGCACAGAGAGAGAGAGCTGAGGCAGCACAGGCAGAGGCTCCCCTTGGTTTTCTTTTGGGTTTTTCCCAAGGGAGTTACTTCAGGCTGGTTTTCCAAGAGGTTGTGTTTCACGGTCCTAGACTGCTCCAAGGTAAATGCCACAAACACCTGGCTTCAGCCATGACATTGCACTGAAAAGAATCAAACAGCCTCGCTCCATACGGTTGTTTCAACCAGCCAGCAGTGCCAGGTCAAAGCAGGATGGCACAGAGTCTGAGTCACCCTAGCCAGCTGCCTGCTGCTTCTGCCAAGGAGAAGACAAAGTCCCTCCATGAGTTCCAGCTGCTGACAGAGTTCCAACTGCCGGAGTGTTTCTGCTGCCTTTCTCATCAGAGCTGCTGCCACCAGAGAGCTAACAGAGGCATTTCACTGGTTTTGGACTCCAGGTTTTCTTTTTGTTTTGTCCTTGTTCGCTGTTGCTTATTGTTTGGGGGAAGAGGGAGATTTTTCTATTTGCGGATGTTCAGTTTTCTGCATTGGGCTTTCTTTTTTCTCTCTTTGTTCTCTTTCTCCACATGTAGCTGGAAGAGCGGGGAGGGCTGCTGCCATCTTTTGTTTTTTCTCTCCACTCACAGTGTTCTGTGGAGGGTGCCATCTTGGGGCCCTCTCCTCTCTCCAGCTGAAGTTGCCAGGGTTTTTTCCCCCCTTCTTGAATATGTTGCCACAAGGGTGCACTGTCACTGACTGGCTCAGCCTTGTCCAGCAGTGGGTCCATCTTGGAGCCAGCTGGCATTGACTTTATTTGACCCAGGGGAAGCTTCTAGCAACTTTTCATAGAAATCACTCCTGTAGCCCTCCTGAAACAGAGTGGAAATTTACCAGGGTGGAAATCTATAGGTGATATTTTTGCCCGACGTTCAGGAGAAATGATGATGAGGACTCCATCTTATCAGAAGGCTAATTAATTACTTTATTATACTTTATTATTCTATACTATATTACACTATAGTACATTACATCTAAACTGAGTCTGCCAAGCACTCAACTGCCCTACATCTCAGGACTCTCAGCTGACAGTCCTGACACCCACACATGGATTCAATTGGTCAGTGAATCAAAACACTCACACCAGAATCCAATTACCAATTCCCTTCAGGTAAACAATCTTCCATAATGCATTCCACTTGTGAACAACACAGGCGCAGCAAATGAGATAATTGTTTTGATCATTCTTTTCTCTGCTTCTCTCACTGCTTCTCTCAGGTTCAAAGAATGTGAATCCCACAGAAATCCATTTCAGATTTAGGTGAAATGTGCTGTTAAAAAAAAACCTGCCTCAGCTGAAGGAAAAATGAAAGAGAGATAAGAGGGACCCCTTGAACTTAGACAAAAACCAAAGTTGAGGCTGGGGAGACAGGGCAAGATAACTCAGGAGTTCTTTCTGTACTTTCTAATAAAAAAAAAATTAGCTGCAAGTGTAACAGGAAACCAGTAAAATGAATATGTATGAACCTATTGTGAAATTCTATGCATATATATCAGTAAGGGGGATAAAAAAGGATCTGGAGTTCTGAGGGGTGTGCATGTCCTTTAAGTGGACAACGATCCCCACATGCATCCAACGATCCCCACATGCATCCAGCACTGTAATAAACATACCGGCTTTACAACTTTTGCAAAGTTGTGGAGTTTTTTTTCTTTCCACAAATCACCCCCACCCCCAAAACCTTGCCACACAAATCCAATACACTCTCATACTTTACTTACTGCACACTGAGTGGACATATACATAAGGTGCCATAACTTACTGTCTTTCTGCTCAGCATCTGAGCCACTGCAAGTGAACAGCCACATGCATGTCATTTAGCAAATTAATGTTTTTCAGTTCTGAATAAATAGCCAAGAAATCTCTGTGAATACTACTAGGGTCTAGGAACGTATTTAAGTTCCAACCATTGTGAATTGACAAATCTCCATAAGTTAAAAATTAAAGTCTCCTGAAAGGATTATGTGATTATACTGTGTACATTAATGTCTTTACTGCAGAAATTTCTGACATGTCATTTGTAAAGTTACTGCTTTTATACACACTTGACTTAGAACCTAAGAAATAGTCTAATATTTTCTCCCAGTCTTCTACATTAATTTCTTAAACAAGATTTCTTACAATAGCAGCTCAACACATTATCTTTCCTAATTAAAAAACAAAACAAAACAAAAAACAAGCCAATAAAAAAAACCCCAACCCAACTGAGTTTTGATAAAAGCTTACCATGGAAAGCTTTATTAGGAGGGAATCACCACATTCTCTATAGCAAAAATTGGAAAATTATAAAACAGAGGTCTGGTGGAAGAGGTCTCTGCCCAGAGCAGTGGGGTTGAAACTTGATGATCTTTAAGGTCCCTTTCAACCCAAACCATTCTGTGCTATGATTCTATGATTTACTAAGTGATTATGGGCTCTAAATGCATCTTTCATAATCCTGAAGCCAACGATATTGATAACAGTATTAAATGTTGTCCTAGAGTGACATCACAATGCTTGTATCCCCAATCAGGTGTTCTGTTTATGCTGGATATTATATTCTGTGCCTTCAAGACTGGTTCTGAGAGTGAAGTCAGCATGAAGAAGAAGCACAGAGTTTTGTTATCAGCCTGCTCTCACTCCTCCACTGTGTTGTGTGGGCATGGATGTGGCAGAACATGGTGCTCAGTTGTTTTTTAGTTAGTTTAGCTAGCTGAGGCAGAGAAGTTCCCTGGACTGATTTTCTTTCCCTTTTTTTGGAACCATTCGAACCTGCTCTGGACTGGGACCCGGGGAAACACCAAGAGCCTGCACTGTGCAGCCTGCCGAGGCCTACTCTGGGCAGCAGCCTTTCCCAGCACCAGAGGGACTGATAACAGAGCAACCACCCCCAGGAGAGATTTTCTGAATTTGTCATCTCTTCAGAGCAACGAATGAGTTTTGTCATCTGATATTGTTCATTTTGTGTGCTGGGGAGTGCTTTGCCTGTTAAATAAACAGGTTTTTTCCACTTGTCTCCAAGGAAATTCTTCCCAAACTGGTTGGGGGGAGGGGCCGTGTGGGTTTGCTTTCTGAGGGGGCCCCTATTGGAAGTTTTCTCCCAAATTTGCTCTAAACCAGGACAAATAAGGAGATGAAAACAGGTAACATTGTAACCCTAATTGTGCTTTTTAGTGCATCTCACAGGGAATACTTTCTTAGACTGCTCAGTATATTAAGTAACAGGTCATTGCTTAAATTCAGCAAAAGATTTATCAAAGTAAATATGAATGCAAGGAAAATAGTATTTTTCAATAAACACCTAAAAATTATAATGAAGCAATGCAACCATTTTAACATTTCCATAATGTTACTGAACGAAAGCATCTCAATAGATACACGAAGGACATAAGACTGGAAAATACAGAAGTCAATCAGCAAGCAAATTCTTAAAATTAAAGCTTACCTTTGAGCTGTCTAAACTGATTATCCTGTAGACATTTCTTGTGCTGTCATAGAAGTAGGATACAGTAACAGCATGCTTGCTGGTGGGAACCCAGTTCTTCTTAGTGTTTGGGTCAATCTGGAAGACATGAGCTTGGGTGCTGAAGATGGGTTTTTTCCTGAAGGATAGAGAGTAAAAGTAATTAATCTGATTTGTATGTAATACTGTTGCACACAACTTATCTGTCCGTTGTTCCCACTGGAATGTACACATTTCACTTTACATTATAATTTTTTCCTAAGAACTTATGTATGTGTTCCTGCATAGGGAAGGCAAGTGCATTAATATACATTTAAAGCAAAATGCAAGCCTTCTAAAGCAAAAATCAGCACCCAGCTGTAGAGTCATATAAAGACAGCTACCTCTTAATATCGATTCAGCCCTGTCCCACAACCTACCCAGTCCTCACCCTCCATCTATCCCTTTAAACTGCTGGGCATTAATACATGGTTAGCTTTATCTTGTTACACTGCATGTTGCAGGATGTGTACTACTTCTAACACCCATCTTCTCAAAAATCTTTTAATACCCTGATTATTCTAAATTAATGTGTCATGATTTAACCCCAATTGGCAATTAAGTACCACACAGTTGCTTGTTTACATTCCCCACACAGCCTGGTGGAATGGGGAAGAGAATCAAAAAAAGAAAGTAAAACTCATGAGTTGAGATAAGAACAATTTAATAGCTGAAAAAAAGTAAAATATAATATTAACAATAAAGACAGAGAGAGAGAGAAAACCCAAGAAAAACAAGTGATGCACAATACAATTGCTCAGCATCCTCTGATTGATACCAAACCCACAAACCCATCCCCGAACTGCGATCACCTTCTGGGTAACTCCCTCAGTTTATACACTGCGCATGATGTTTTATGGTATGGAATATCCCTTTGGCCAGCTTGGATCAGCTGTCCTGGCTATGGTCCCTCCTAGCTTCTTGTGCAGCTCCTCACTGACAGAGCATGAGACACTGAAAAGCCCTTGACTCAGCATAAACAGTGCTCAGCAACAACCATATGTATTATCAACATTATTCTCAAACTAAATCCAAAACATAGCACTATACCAGCTACTGAGAAGAAAATGAGCTCTATCCCAGCTGAAACCAGGACACAATCTTAACTCGTAACCTCAAACTGAACTGGCTGATCCAATCCAATTATTCTAAAACTAACATTAATTAGTTAGGAACATGTGGTGTGAAACTCTCACTCTTTGGAGCTTCACATCTAAATATTTTCCTAGCAACAGTAAATATGTATAACATGCATGGTTCAAAATTAACTGCTTAGCAAATAAAATCACTTAAGGTAAAAAAAATACTGTACTTTGGAATTAGCAACTTATTTTTCCCCATGATCTGTACCAAGTGTATTGGTTTGTCATGGCCTGGTTTCTGGTAGCAGGGGAGCAACAAAGATGGCTCCTTTGGGAAGCTAGTGGAAGCTTCCCACCATGACTGGCAGAGCCAATGGCTGATGACTCTGAAGATGGACATGGGGCTGCTGCCCAAAACTGGGCCAATGAGAGAGGTTGGTGATGCCTCTGTGATGACATATTTAAGAAGAAAATCAAAACAAAATCACACAGGTTTTGCTTCTAGTCAGAGAAGAGGAGGAGGTGAGAACATGTGAGGGAAAACAACATGGCAACATCAAGGCCAGTAGAGAAGGAGGGGGAGGAGGTGGTCCAGGCATTAGAGCCAAGATTCCTCTGCAGGCCATGGTGATGACCATGGCAAAGCAATCTGTCCCACTGCAGCCCATGGAAAGAGAGACCCATGTCGCAGCAGTTTTGCGAGGACTGTCTGCCTGTGGGAGGGGCTCACGTTGCAGCAGGTGTGGTTTGAGAGGACTGCTGCTTGTGAGAGTGGACCTATGCCAGAGAAGTTCATGGAGAACTGTCTCCTGTGGGAGGGAACCCACAGTCTCACAGAGGAAGGAGTCTTCTCCCAGAGCAGTGGAAGAAAATTTCAGTGATGAACTGACCAAAACACCTAGGCCCCATCTTCCTCCACTGTCAGTGAGAAGGGGAAAGGGGCTGGGGGAGAAATAGTGTTTTAAGGGCTTATTTTACTTCTCATTATCCCCCTCTGATTCTGTTAGTAATAAATTCACTTTTCAACCTTCAGTTGAGCCTTTTTTGCCCTGGAAGTGTTTTCTCCCGGTCCTTATTTCACTCATTCAACCTTTGTTATTTCTTTTTCCCTTTATCCCTCTGTGGAAACGTGGTTGGCTGGGATAAATGGTGGTTTAGCCTCAGGAGCATATACCAGAGGCATCAACATGAGACCATGGGAAACAGGATACTGTAAAAGAGACACCTAGCCAGGTCATGGCGAGTAGAATGTGGTCATGGGAATTAGTAGTATGCTAATAGAACTATCCAATATTTGGTCAGGTTTCTGGTTCTTGTTCTCAGATGGTTAGGACCCTGTTACAAATAAGGTTGATGTCCTAGGGTGACATTATGATGCTTGTATCCCCATTCATGTGTTCTATTTATGCTGGATATTATGTTCTGTGCCTTCAAGACTGGCTCTGAAGAATGAAAGTTTTGTTTTGGTTTCTTATCAGCCGCTCCCCCATGGCTGCTGGGACACAGAGACGGGGCAGTACATTGTGCTCCTTTTACTTTTTTGCTTTTCGCTTTGTTCTTGCTCTTGCTCCTGCTTTGCTTCTGCTTGCTCTTGCTTCTGCTCATTAGCTAGTTTAGCTAAACAGGCCAAATTTCTTCCTGGATTGTTTCTCCTTTCCTTTTTTTGGACCTACTCGAACCTGCTTCAGACTGGGACCTGGGAACACCGAGAGTTTGCACCCTGTGGCCTGCAGCAGCTATCCCCAGTGCTGGAGGGATTGATAACAGTGACCACCCCCAAGAGAGACTTTCTGAATTTGTCATCTTTTTCAGAGTGGTGAAAGAGTGGTGTCATCTGGTATTGTTCATTTTGTGTTCTGGGGAGTGCTGTGCATGATAAATAAACAGGTTCTTTCCACTTCTCTCCAAGGAATTCTTCCTGAACTGGTTGGGGGGAGGGGCCGTGTGGGTTTGCTTTCTGGAGGGGCCCCCTTTTGGAGATTCTCTTCCAAATTTGCCCTAAACCAGGACAGTCATGTTCTGAGTTTGCGTCCATGATTGGATCCTTGACCTCTGAAGACTCCTATACCTTGTTGCGTTTGCCATGCCCCCCATTAAAGTCTTTATGTTTTGGACAAGGCCACCATCACACCTGTTTCTTATTTTGCCAGTTCCCCCTGACTAAGCTGAACTATGGGTCACAGCAAGCAAAGCAAAGACTGCGATGGGGAGAGGGGGGGGGAGGGGGGGGGGGAATGAGTGAGTGACTCTTGTGGGTGCCTGGCATTGGGCCAGTGTCAAACCACAACACCAAGACATACAGGATTGCATAGAAATCTAAAAATATTTACGTGTCACTAAGATGGCTGTCATTTTAAATTTAGCTGCATTTTACTGACAAATAGATTGCTGTATTCTTCAGGGAATGCTGCCATCATCAAATCCCAAAGATATTAAGTACCAGAATTTGAAGTTGAGTTTAACTTTGAAGGTTTTTGAACTCTTTTGTTTTCTTCCATTTCCAGATGTGAAGAAACATATCCTTTGTCCCTGCCTTCATCTCCCTTTAAGTAAGAAGTAAATTCTTAATACATTTTTCTTCCTAAAATAAAAGCAAAGAAAAAAAATAGGATTTGGGGTACTCATAGTCAAAGGGTTTCAATCTGGCCTCATTACAAAGGGGTACATGTGAACTCTCAGAAACATGCTTGGCAGCAAGAGCAGCCGCGACCAGTTGATTTCAGTAGCAGAATCATATTATTCAGCTAGCAGTTAAGGCTTCTTGAAGCCCACATATCAGAAGATGTGATGTTCTCCTGTGTTGGATATTAGATGCAATACAGAACAGACTAATGAGAACACTGTTTCAGTGAAAGCTAAAGGCAGAGGAAGGTAGGCCAGGGGAATCAATGCACGTTAGTCCTCCATACAAATGTCACCGTACCCTTAGCATCAACACATCTTCTCCCTCTAAATCACCAAGATATAGTAGGTTGGGTAGCTGTTTTCCTGATTCCAATCCCTTGCACAAACACAAAGGTTATGCAAAGGTGACTTTTTATAGCCCTTTTGTTTAACATAACATTTACACTAATTCTTATCACTCTTCTGAGTCTCGACAATCACTTCTTCAGTCACACCTAAACTTTAGTTCTTGTCTTCAATATTAGATACATTTTCCATTTACCTCCCAATCAAGCATACCCAAATGTAATTTGAGGCATATTAGCACAGCAGAACCAGTTCATTAAGTCTGGAAAGGTAAAGAGCCCATCAAAACAAAAGTCATAGAAGCCTGACTATTATTTGAATGAATATCGATATTGGAAGGAGAAAATAAAGGCTCTGAACACATTAACTAAAAAGACAAGAACTGAATCACAGATGTGTGGTTAATGAATACATGTTTGACCAAAATTACCATTCAGCTCTCACAGTAGAGTATGTCATATAACTGAGGCTTTCAACATGTCAGAGGTGTGATGTGTTTTGTCTAGTATAGAGTTAATTTTCTTCACAGTAGCTAGTATGGGACTATGCTTTGGATTTGCCCTGAAAACAGTGCTGATGATGATGCCTAAAGATTTTTAGGTTTTTTCATATTTTTGTAACTTTGTAAATTTTTAATACATAGTTTTATGGCTTTTAGCACTTTCTTACCCTTTTTCACACTTTAGAACAAACAGTATCTATGTCATATTATTGAAAATCTGTTTAGTCTTATTTTCTAGAAAATAATTTCTAACAAGGACACTGTTTTGCACCAGAACTTGGGAGACATAACAAGAAATACAGCAAAGAAGCCCCTGGAGAGTCTCCAAGGGGCAGACCCAGGGGTGGGTTACCAGGACAAGTGTTCTATTGGATGCATCTGCTAGATATACTAATTAATTAATCCTATAAAAATTGTAGAAATCCTGTACCATGTGTGTGCATAGCTATATTTTGTGCACCTGAAAGCCTTCAATAAAGAACTGCTTTTTATATTGCTACTTTAATGTTGTTTGGAAAAGTTTTTTTTCTGATTCCAGGCAACAGTGATACAAGAATGTTTTCATTATTGCTGAGCAGCGCTCATACAGAGTCAAGACCTTTTCTGCTTCTCACACCACCAGTGAGTAGACTGGGGGTGCACAAGAAGTTGGGAGGAGACACATCCAGGACAGTTGACCCCAAAGAGATATTCCATACCATAGGACATCATAATCAGCATATAAAGCTAGGGGAAGAAGGAGAAAGGGGGGAACATTCGGAGTAATGGTGTTTGTCTTCCCAAATAACTGTTAAAACATGATAGAGCCCTGCTGAACACATGATGGAGATGGCTGAACATTCGCCTGCCAATGGGAAGTATTGAATGTATTCCTTGTTTTGCTTTGCTTGCGTGTACTGCATTTGCTTTACCTCTTGAACTGTCTTTATCTCAACTCATGCGTTTTTTCACTTCAACTCTTTGGATTCTCTCCCCCATCAGACTCAAGGGGGAGTGAACAAGCAGTTGTGTGATGCGTAGTTGCCAGCTGGGGCTAAACCAAGACAATAGGTTACGATTTTCATACCTAAAAGGTAGACAAAAGCTATACAACTAAAGCAAGCATGAGTGTCCTGGTTTGAAAAGGAAGTGAGTTTTTTGGGATGCTGTGGTCAAACCAATAGGTGCTCAGATTTGAATATTGGCACCTGGTGTAGCCACTTAGGGCATGGATGTGCCTCTGAGAACACAGAGGGTTAAAAGCAGGGAACTCCCAGGGGGAAGCTCTCTTGGGTTCCGGTCAGTGAAGGAAGTAAGACCTCCCCTGCCCAGCTGCGGACTGGGCGGGGGAGGGGAAGCCATGCAGCCAGGTGAGGAAGGCCAGAGCCTTGGACAGAGAAGGGAGGTGAAGGCCTTTGCAGGATGAAAGGGTGGAGGAGCACCGAGAGACATCGGGCAGCCGTCTCCTCCCCGCCCTCCTCCTCCCAGGAGAGAGAGAGAAAGAGAGAGCTGGTGCCTGTGCCTGTGCCAGTGCCATCTTGAAATTTGATAGCATGGCCGGCCGAGATGGAGAAGGGCGGAAGGGGAGAAAGTGTGCCGATAAGGTGCCCGGCAGGGCCATTGTGAGAGTTCTGGACAGGCAGAGCCTGAGATTTTTACCCCTTTCCTTGGATGATGGAAACCTTACAAATACTGATCCTCCTGGAGTTGAATGAGAAGAGAGATAGAGATGAGATAAGAGGAAATGGGCCACGAGAGAAGTTGAGAAGAATCTTGGGTGGGAGGAGATGATGGAGTGGCCTTTGGCTGGGCTTTTCATGTATAGCCATGGACAGAAACATTTTTCCTGTGACACAGAGACTGCATGCAGGGGGGAGGCAATGTCTTGGAGCCAAGAGACTGCAGTGATTTTATGTGAAGGAGTGTGCGAACAGAGACGACGGGTGAGGAGGGTAGTGGTGTCCTCAGTCTTCAGGAAAGAAGATCTCTGTTTTCGAGACCCCTCGGCCCCAGGGGATAAATTTGGGGGGGACACGTGTCCCAAAAGTGAGAGACTGTGCTTTTTTTTGAACTGGGCAAAACATCCTTAAAAGGGGAACCCTAGAAGCAGCTCTGGTCCATGTGCAGTGGTGAGAGCACTGGACATGGAAGGAAGACGTCACGATGGCAGATGTTCTCCGGGCGGTGCCACGTGTGACATGGAAACACAAGAGGTCTCAACTGTGTTTCCAGGGAAGCCTATGGTACAAGAAGAACTCTCTCCTAGATGAACTGAGAATTGAGTATCTGAAGGGTGGTGATAGACTGAAAGTTGGTGATCTGTGGGGTGGATGTATTGGAAATTTGGTGGGGGGGAGGAGGAAGGTTTTTTGGAAGGTTTTCATTTCGAGTTCTGTATGTGTTTCTCTTTGTATATAGTTGTAGGTTAATGAAGTTTTTTCTTCTTTATTCCTAAGTTGGAGCCTGCTTTGCTCTATTCCTGGTCCCATCTCACAGCAGACACCAGGAAGAATATATTTTCATGGGGGGCACTGGCATTGTGCCAGCGTCAAACCGTGACACAGTAGAAGTCCAGTTGTTCAGCCTTGAGTTGCTACTCTCCTTTACTGTCAATACAACAATCTAATATTGCCCCATCTAAAATAGCCTCAATTCGTTCGAGGAGATGGCTTGCATATTTCTGCTGATTCCTCACCAGTGTTTCACAAAGCTTTTTGCAGGGTATATATGTGTCTGGCATAGACATTACAGTTAGGTAGAGAACTGTCACAAATATATTTCATGAAAAATCCTTTCGTTAGGATTTTTTCTCCTGAGAAGCTGAGAGGCCTCAGAAACTAAATGTAAACAACAATTATCTGCTGCTGGGGAATGCAACAAGTATTACAGCATCCTGAGTGGGTCGCTGGAGGTGAGAGATGGACGGTGAATCTTGTTTCTTGATCAGAAGGCTGGATCTATTGATATATAATATATAATACATTAAGACTATACTAAATAGAAATAAAGAGAGAAGTTTGCAGAGGCTGCTAGCTAAGCTAAGAATAGCAAGAAAGAATCTATAACAAAGTTGTGTCCAGGGACTCTGTCCCTACCTTGCACCCATGATTGGCCTCCAATTATAAACATGGGAACATGAGCCAATCAAGATGCCCCTGTTGCATTCCACAGCAGCTGATAATAATTGTTTACATTCTCTTCTGAGGCCTCTGCCTTCCAGAAGACGCAGAAATCTGAAAGAAAGGATTTCTGTGAAAAAATGTCTGCGACAAACAGGTGCATGTTTTATTGGTCTCATGTAGTTGTTTTTAATTAATGGACAATCACAGTCCAGCTCTCTCGGACTGTCAGGTCAGCCACAAGATTTTATTATCATTTCATTTCTTTCCTTTCCTTGCCAGCCTTCTGATGAAATCCTTTCTTCTATTCTTGTAGTATAGTTTTAATATAATATAGATCATAAAATAATAAATCAGCCTTCTGAAACATGGAGTCAAGATTCTCGTCTCTTCCCTCGTCCTGGGACCCCTGTGAACACCACCACACAGAACAGCATTAATAAAGCTTACCTGCACTTTTTTATCACTTCTAATAAAGCAATTAGTCTTTTCTTGCCATGTTTTAACTGAAACTACAGCTTTGCTGAATAACAAGTTGTCTATACTCTGTGGCAAAAAAAACAACATTGCCGCCTTCACTGAACTAGTTGGAGAAATCATAATTTTGCCTAATTGCTGGGGTAATTAGAAGTTTTTTCCAATAACTATTCCAAACTTCAGATGGCTGTTGAATTAAACCAACTAGAATACATTTTGACACTTGATAATGAATGTTTGACGCTGGCGCAATGCTAGTGCCCCCCTGAAAGTATATTCTTTCTGGTGTCTACTGTGAGATGTGATCAGAAATAGGGCAAAGCAGGTTCCATCATAGGAATAAAGAAAAAAAACAAACTTTATTAACCTACAACTATATGTAAAGAGAAAACACACAGAACTCAGAATGAAAACCTTCCAAAACATTCCTCTTCCCCCTACCAAATTTCTTATACATCACCGTAGGACAAAACCTTGGATTCAATTCAGTTACCAACCCTCAGATTGTTAGCGTTCAAAAACACATAATCACGGGGGATTATATGCGGCGCTTTTTATTAAGAGCTCTGGGAATCGGGGTATATTCAACCCAAATCTGACTCCGACCATACATCCAAAATGATCATGTTTTATACTCTATCGTTACATAACTTTCATGTTAATTATTAAAATTATATTGTTCTATTGTATCCATAAATTTAGCCCCTCTCTGAATTTCCAACATAGTTTCTCACTATTCTTCTTATGGTTATATAATAATTACATTTAATTCCTAAACAATCATCACATCTAACAATTATATAATTTATCATACTGCTTATGCAGGTGCAGTTGATCTGGGAAAGCACAAAGCCTAACATTTTAGATTCTATCTTTAACTTTTTTCCAGGGTTCCACTATCAAGATCATCAACTCTCAGTCCATCACTACCCTTCAGATAATCAATTCTCAGTTCATCAAGAAGAGAGGAATCCCTCTCGTACTATAGGCTTCCCCAGGAAACACAGTTGAAACCTCTTGTGTTTCCATGTCACATGTGGCGCTGCCTGGAGAACATTTGCTATCCTCACATCTTCTTTCCATGTCCAGTGCTCTCACTACCGCACATGGACCAGAGCTGCTTCTAGGGTTCCTCTTTTAAGGATTCTTTGCCCAGTTCTAAAGAAAGCATAGTCTCTCACTTTTGGGACACATGTCCCTCCCATATTCACCTCCTGGGGCTGAGGGGTCTCAAGAACAGAGATCTTCTTCTTTGCTGAAGATCAAGGGCAACCACCACCCTCCTCACCCGTTGTCTCTGTTCACACCGCTCCTTCACATAACAACATTGCACTCTCTGGGCTCTAAGTCATTGCCTCTCCTTAAATGAAGTCTCTGTTTCACAGGGAAATATGTTTCTGTCCATGACTATACATGAAAAGTCCAGCCAAAGGCCACTCCATCATCTCCTCCCACCCAAGATTCTTCTCAACTCTTCTGACATCTTTCACTTGCACAGATTTTCATCACACTTGCCCATTTCCTCCTATTTCATCTCCATCTCTCTTCTCATTCAGATCCAGGAGGATCAGTATTTGTAAGGTTTCCATCATTCAAGAAAAGTGTTAAAAATCTCAGGCTCTGCCTGCCCAGAACTCTAACGATTGCCCTGCTGGGCACCTTCTCACTGCATCCTCACTGCCCCCCCCCCCCCCTTGTCCTTCTCAGCCGGCCCGTGCTGCCAGAACATAATATCAAATTTCAAGGTGGCACAAGCACAGGCACAGGCTCTCTTGCTCTCTCTCGCGGGGGAGGGGGGGCTGCCTGATGCCTCTCAGTGCTCCTCCACCCTTCTATCCTGCAGGGGTCTTCACCTCCCTTCTCTGTCCAAGGCCCCGGCCTACCTCACCCGGCCGCATGGCTTCCCCTCCCCCGCCCAGCCCGAAGTTGGTCAGGGGAAATCTCACCTCTTTCACCCACCGGAACCAAGAGAGCTTCCCCCTGAGAGTTCTCTACTTTTAACCCTCTGTGTTCTCAGAGGCATATCTCTGTCCTCAGTGGCCACACCAGGTGCTAATATTCAAATCTCAGTACCTATTGGTTTGACCACCAGACTCCCGAAAAACTCACTTCCTTTTTAAACCAAGACACTACCTTTTTTTTTTTAATGGAAGTTACACACCTTATGTCTACAGGATGAAATGTGTTAGAGAATCAGTCACTGATTAGCTACTAAAGCCCTTCAAAGTTGCTGTACAAATAACTCATCTGTACTTTTCTGTGGCAACACATTATAGAGCTACATAAATTTTAAAATTACTAAAACATTCATAAACAAGCAAAAGTTATTATAAAAATATCTACAAGATTTACAACTTCAGCTAAACAACCTTTATGAGCCTTTTTTTTTTTTCTTATTCACCCAGAACATGATGCCCTCCCAGTCTGGAAGTTTTGGTTAACTCAGCTGAAAAGGTATTAATTATATTAAATAAGAGACATTTCTTTTTTCCCTTGCTGAGTGCTCAGACATATTTATATAGACCTAAGAATATAAATGCACTTATGCCTATATAGAGCTGAGAGAGAAAGAAGAAAAGAACAACTTTAAATAAGAAAAAACAATCCTGTAAAAACAGCTATCAGTTCCTTACTCTTCCTTATCTTCCTCTTTCAGCTTTCTGTTACCATTCCTTCATTACCGTAAAGTATTTAGTGTTCATTAAAAACAATAGGATAGGAACTGAGACAAGAACTTGTCACTTACTACAAGAAGTAATTCCTTTTTCCAGATATATCCTGATGCTGAACAAAAAGACAAAAAACTAACAATGCCATAGTTACACAGTCTGACTATTAGAAATGTCTGCTCAAGTATGGCAGAAACAATAAAGCTAATATGCTGTTGTTCTTAATTCACCTTGACCATTGTAACGTTGCAGTCTAATGTAGACTATAAATATATAAGTGCTAAGTCCGCCTTGACTTAAGTGGGAATGTGAGTACTAAAGAAGGATAAGAAGTACCACTTAGGGAGGTAGTCACACCAGTTTTTGTTATTGATACAGAAATCCATTCATTGATACATAATCAGTCCTAGGTTAGGCTTAGGAGAAATGCCTGCGTACTAACAGCTGAATGAACAGTTTTCAACTCCTCTTTCCACTTCGACATTTTAACACATTCTTTTCAAGAAAATGTAGACTACCGAAGGGTTTCTTTCTCTACATGTGAGAATAAAGATTTCATAAAAACAGCTTACATTAGTAGAGAAGGTTAGTGTCCTAGGTTGACTATATGATGCTTTTATCCCAAATCATCTTGCTCTGTTTATGCTGAATAATAAGTTTTGCACCTTTAAGACTTGTTCCAGAGAGTGAAGGGGAGAGAGGAAAAGCACGCAGCTTGTTTTCACACACTGCACTCACTCCTCCACATTCCTGCCCCTGGACTGTGTTGTCTGCAGATAAACAGACAGCAGGACAGAGCTCTCCTTTGGTTTTAGTTAGTTTTAGCTAGCTGAAGGAAAAAAGTGCCCTAAACTGTGGGGAATTTTGTCCCTTTTCTTTAGACCTGTTTAAACCTGCTCTAGACTAAACACCCAGAAGAACACCGGCAACTCAAACCTGTAACCCACCAGGCCGGGCCTAGGCTGCAACATTTCCAGCACCGGAGGAACTGATAAGAAACTAAGTAAACCAAAACACAACCCAGAGAAGGGACTTTTCTAAGTTTGTAATCTTTTTTAGAGCAGCAAGAAGTTTTATTGTTTAATATTGTTTAGGTTTTATTGCTTAATAAACAGTTTTTTCCACTTTTCTCCAAACAAGTATTTTCCCCCGAACCAATTTTAAAAAACCCCATTTAAATCTGTTTCTAAAAAATACCCTTTAAAAATTCTCTCCCAAATTTACCCTAAACCAAAACAGTTAGAAAGAACCTTCCTTGCTAATCCGTAATTAACATTTGCTTTAAAAAAAAAATTCTTTGATGTGTCTGATACATCCAGATCATGCCAACACTAGCGCTCAAGACCTCCTTACTTCTTTCCCAACATGGTCTACCATGACTCCAGAGTAATTTTCATTGACATAATAGCTACAATTTCTCAAGGCTGGGATTCTGTTGTCTTAGTTATTGTAAAAAGACTAAGGCTACTGAAAAGAAGGTACAAACTTTTATAGTGTTAGTTGATGCCCTACTTGCTTCCCCTTTTGGTGTGTTAATGATGCTAAATAAATAAATAAATTACACACACACATATTGGGATAAATTGACAATGTTTTGGTAGTGAGGGTGCTGCACTGTGTGGGAGAAAGTCAGAGACAACCTTATGCAGACACAAGAACAGAGCAGGCTTTAGGCCAGAAAAAAAAAGACATGTTGGAGCAAAGAGCTGCCTGAGCAGGAGCAGAGGTGGGAGCAGGTCCAGCACTGTGGGGACTGTGGCCTGTAGTGTAGTTGTGCTAAAAAAAAAAAGACACCAGGCACTGAGCACCATCTCTTAATTGTCACCTGGGGCAAGGAGATGGGAGATCAGGTTGGGCACAGCAGGCCCTGCCATGTGGTAGTGTCGTGGGTTGACAGCCTTTATCCCAATATCGTGTGTTGTGTCTGGCAGCTGTGCCTTTTCTCTCTTCCCCCCCCCCCCGGCCGTCTTGCTGCGGCGGGGCGGGGAAGAGAGGGGGGGAGTGTTCTTTTGTTACTTGTAAATAAATAGGTTTTGTTTTCCACTTTGCTCCTCCGAGAAATTCCTTCCCGAACCCGGTGTTGGGGGAGGGGTGGTTGGAGGTTTGTTTTGTTTGGGGGGCTCCCTTTTGGAGATTTCCCCTAATTTGTCCTAAACCAGGACAATATACTTTTTGGTGCGTTGGCCGGGAAACGGAGACCAAAAAACAGTGGAAAAAAAACCTATAACAATAATATTTTGGTTTTGGCTATTTTGTGGGCATATTGGTGATTCATAATGTCATTTGGAGTGGAAGCTTGCCGGTATTTCTGGTCCCTAGGGGTTTTTGAAGTTTTAATACTTTTGTGGTCCCTGGGGTTATTTCCTTACCCAAAAATAGCTCTGATGTTGTCCCTAATAAGTAGCTTTTGTAAGCGGGGGGCACTAACCAGAATAGTCATTGTGCTGGTCTTATGTGTGATGATATGTCGGATAAAAATGCTGGACTTTATTTCAGGAATGTATGGATTGTTGTTATGGTTGTTTACTCAGTTTGTTTGGGGAGAAGAAGGGGAAGGGGCTTTTCAGCCTTTGTCTTCCTTCTTGTCCTCCAAATTGTTGACATCTCTATTAGAAAATACTGAATTTCCCCTGAGTTTGAAAGAAACCATCTTTCTGGCATTTAATTTATTAAGCCTTTTCTATACTGTCTGGAGTGTGTATAAAATGAAGACTGAGATTTCTAGAGGGGTTAGAGACACTCCTGACTTAGGAGTAAAACAAAGCAGGAAAAATCTTGACTGGAGTGGGAAATGGGAGGACATGGGCCAGACTTTAAAGGAATTTTCCGATCCTATAGACTGGGACTTTCCATCTGATCAAATTCAGGATCCAGTCGAGGTGGCAAAGTATTTGAGGGAGAAGTGCCATGGTAATACTAAGGAGGAAAGGGTTATTGCAGTGAGCTGGGCCTTGGCATTTGTTTACCGTACTCTGCTAGATACTGTGGAGCAGCAGATAGCAGAAAGGGAACAGGGAGATAAGTTAGTTACTATCCCAGTGACCCAGGCTGCAGGTAACATCCCAGGCTCCAGGCTAGCAGCTGAATCAGACAATAGGCCCCAAACCATGGCTGTTGCAGCTAATACAAGAGGTGGAAAGTGTAAAGGCAAGACTGATTGAAAGGTGGAGGATGATGATGATGATGCAGGAGAAGGACCCTCACCAAAATCAGAGGCCACATCAAGGGGCACAGAATCTGGAGCTAATATTGACTCCTTTTCTCTGAAGGACCTCAGAGGCCTAAGAAAGGATTACAGACGACAACCTGACGAATCTATAATTAGTTGGTTAGTCCGCCTTTGGGATGCTGCAGGGGAGGTTACGATTTTGGATGGTACTGAAGCGAGGCATTTGGGATCCCTGTCACATGATCCTGTCATCGATCAAGGTATGATGAGGGGGGCTAACCCTCACAGCCTCTGGGAACGGGTCCTAAGAAGTGTAGCAGAATGATACCTGTGTACGGATGATCTCTATATGCAGCAGACACGGTGGAAGACCATAGAACAGGGGATCCAATGCCTGAGAGAGATGGCGGTGGCAGAGCTCATTTTCTCAGATGATACAACAACTAGGAATCCGGACCTGGTACCATGCACACCTGTAATGTGGAGGAAACTTGTGCGACTTGGGCCACCTGAATACGCTTCTGCCCTAGCAATAATGAAGCGGGATGATACATATGAGACTGTGCTCGATATGGCGAAGAAGCTTCGAGCATATGCAGATGCTGTGCATGGCCCAACTCATGCCAGAATTGCAGCAGTGGAAACCCGACTGCAGAAACTAGAGAACAAAATAGAGGAGAATCATAAGAAACTCCGGGAAGAGATTAAGGAAGACCTTATTCAAATCTCAGCTGTACAAATTAGAGGCCCTGGTGTCCAACGCTGGCGCTCCTTTGATGGGGAGAGAAGGTACATCCCACGGGCTGAGTTATGGGCTTTTCTGCGTGAGTCTGGAGAAGACATGAGGAGATGGGATGGAAAACCCACCACTGCTTTGGCACAACGGGTGCGTGATTTGAAGAAAAGAGAAAGTATCACCAAAAGGATAGCAGCTCCGGTCGCTCGTAGCCGAGATGTTAAGTATGCTGATGACGATGACATGTCCGATCCCCTTGAAGGAACTTCTAAGGCATATGCCCAAGGAAAGAAGGACAATCTGGCTTAGAGGGGCCCTGCCTCCAGCCAGGAAGAGGCACGGGAGAACCGGGTTTTCTGGAAGGTGTGGATCAGATGGCCTGGCACATCAGAGCCACAAGACTATGAAGCATTGGTTGACACTGGATCACAGTGTACCTTAATGCCATCGGAACACGTGGGGACAGAACCTGTTTCCATTGCTGGAGTGACGGGGGGATCACAACAGTTGACTTTGTTGGAAGCTGAGGTGAGCTTGACTGGGAAGGAGTGGCAGGAACATCCGATTGTGACTGGCCCAGAGGCTCCGTGTATTTTGGGCATAGACTTCCTCCGGAATGGCTATTACAAAGATCCTAAGGGATTCAGGTGGGCTTTTGGAATAGCTGCAGTGGAGATAGAGGGTATTAAACAATTGAATACCTTGTCTGGACTATCAGAGAACCCATCTGCAGTAGGACTCTTGAAGGTAGAGGAACAACGAGTGCCAATTGCCACCTCAACAGTGCACCGCAGGCAGTACCGGACGAATCGAGATGCCGTGATCCCCATCCACAAAATGATCCGAGAGCTGGAGAGCCAAGGGGTGGTCAGTAAAACCCACTCACCCTTCAACAGCCCTATCTGGCCTGTGCGAAAATCTGATGGAGAATGGAGACTGACTGTGGACTATCGTGCCTTGAATGAAGTGACTCCACCACTGAGTGCGGCTGTACCGGACATACTGGAACTGCAGTACGAGCTGGAGTCCAAGGCAGCAAAGTGGTACGCGACCATCGATATTGCTAACGCGTTTTTCTCCATCCCTCTGGCAGCAGAATGCAGGCCCCAGTTTGCTTTTACATGGAGGGGAGTGCAGTATACCTGGAACCGACTGCCCCAGGGATGGAAACACAGTCCTACCATCTGTCATGGACTGATCCAGGCTGCACTAGAAGAGGGTGAGGCTCCAGAACATTTACAATATATTGATGATATCATTGTTTGGGGGAACACGGCAATAGAAGTGTTCGAGAAAGGAGAGAAGATAATTTATATTCTCTTGGAAGCTGGATTTGCCATTAAGAAGAGCAAAGTCAAGGGACCTGCCCGAGAAATTCAGTTCTTGGGGGTGAAGTGGCAAGATGGACGGCGTCAGATTCCTGCGGATGTTATTAACAAAATCACTGCTATGTCCCCACCAACTGATAAGAAGGAAACACAAGCTTTCTTAGGTGCTATAGGTTTCTGGAGGATGCACATCCCTGAGTATAGTCAGATTGTGAGACCCCTTTAACTGGTTACCCGCAAGAAGAACGACTTCCATTGGGGCCCTGAGCAGCAGCAAGCTTTCATCCAGATCAAGCAGGAGATCGCTCATGCTGTAGCCCTTGGTCCAGTCAGGACGGAACCAGATGTGAAGAACGTGCTCTACTCTGCAGCTGGGAGCCATGGTCTGTCCTGGAGCCTTTGGCAGAAGGTGCCTGGCGAGACCCGAGGCCGACCATTGGGATTTTGGAGTCGGAGCTACAGGGGGTCTGAAGATAACTATACCCCAACAGAAAAGGAAATCTTGGCTGCCTATGAAGGAGTCCAAGCCGCCTCGGAGGTGATTGGTACAGAGGCACAACTCCTTCTGGCACCCTGACTACCGGTGCTGGGATGGATGTTCAGAGGAAAGGTTCCCTCTACCCACCATGCCACCAATGCTACTTGGAGTAAGTGGATTGCCCTCATTACGCAGCGCGCTCGAATTGGGAAGTTAAATCGCCCTGGGATCCTGGAAATAATTACAAATTGGCCCGAAGGTGAAAGCTTTAGTGTCGCGGATGAGGAACAAGAGCCAGTGACCCGGGTTGAGGAAGCTCCGCCATACAATCAGTTACCAGCAGAAGAAACGCGTTACGCTCTATTCACCGATGGTTCTTGTCGCGTCATAGGGATGAAACGGAGGTGGAAAGCAGCTGTATGGAGTCCCACTCGACGAGTTGCAGAGGCTACTGAAGGAGAAGGCGAATCCAGTCAATTTGCTGAAATCAAAGCTATTCAGCTGGCCCTAGGTATTGCAGAGAGAGAGAAGTGGCCAAGGCTCTATTTGTATACCGATTCTTGGATGGTAGCCAACGCTCTATGGGGATGGCTGAAGAGATGGAAAGAGGCGAACTGGCAGCCAAGAGGAAAACCAATTTGGGCTGCGGAAGAGTGGAAAGATATCGCTACTCGGTTAGAGAAGTTACCTGTGAAGGTTCGCCATGTAGATGCCCATGTCCCCAGAAGTAGAGCTAATGAAGAGCAGCAAAACAACCAGCAAGTACATCAGGCTGCAAAGATAGGGGAGTTGAAGATAGATCTCGACTGGGAGCATAAGGGAGAGTTATTCTTAGCACGATGGGCCCATGATGCCTCAGGCCACCAGGGTAGAGATGCCACCTATAAGTGGGCACGAGACCGAGGGGTGGATCTAACCATGGACAGTATCTCTCAGGTTATTCGTGACTGTGAGACGTGTGCTGCCATTAAGCAGGCCAAGCGGGTGAAGACCCTCTGGTATGGGGGGCGGTGGTCTAAGTACAAATACGGGGAGGCCTGGCAGATTGATTACATCACACTGCCTCAAACCCGCCAGGGCAAGCGCTATGTACTAACCATGGTAGAAGCCACCACGGGATGGTTGGAAACCTACCCTGTGTTTCATGCCACAGCCCGTAACACTATCTTGGGCCTTGAAAAGCAGGTCCTTTGGAGGCACGGTACTCCCGAGAGAATTGAGTCGGATAATGGGACTCATTTTAAAAACAATCTTATTAATACTTGGGCTAGGGAACATGGCATCGAGTGGATATACCATATCCCCTATCATGCACCAGCTGCAGGGAAAGTGGAAAGGTATAATGGATTGTTAAAAACCACCTTAAAAGCATTGGGTGGGGGGTCTTTAAAAAAACTGGGAGCAGCATTTGGCAAAGGCTACCTAGTTAGTTAACACTCGAGGTTCCACCAACCGAGCGGGTCCTGCTCAGTCTGAGCTCCTTAATATAGTAGATGGGGATAAAGCCCCAGTGGCCCATGTCAGAGGTTTGTTGGGAAAGACAGTATGGATCAACCCTGCCTTGAGTACAGACAAACCCATCCGTGGGATTGTCTTTGCTCAAGGACCAGGTTATACATGGTGGATAATGCAGAAAGATGGAACAACACGGTGTGTACCTCAGGGAGACCTGATTGTGGGATGAGACTCATATATGAATGTCATTGTTTGTTGAATGTGAGACAGAAGGAAACTGTAAGGATCAAAGGTCTGAGCAAGTTAGATGAGAGGAATGCGTAAGTGTCAAAGGTGTGAGTAAGTGAAATGAAAGTTTTTATTGTATATTCACGATATGGGATAAGGGGTGGAGTGTCGTGGGTTGACAGCCTTTATCCCAATATCGTGTGTTGTGTCTGGCAGCTGTGCCTTTTCTCTCTTCCCCCCCCCCGACCGTCTTGCTGCGGCGGGGCGGGGAAGAGAGGGGGGGAGTGTTCTTTTGTTACTTGTAAATAAATAGGTTTTGTTTTCCACTTTGCTCCTCCGAGAAATTCCTTCCCAAACCCGGTGTTGGGGGAGGGGTGGTTGGAGGTTTGTTTTGTTTGGGGGGCTCCCTTTTGGAGATTTCCCTTAATTTGTCCTAAACCAGGACAGGTAGCCTGCATACTCAACACATGCACTCTGGCAGTCCCAAAGACTGCAAACTCTCAGTAGGTATCACACACACTTTTGCAGGTAGTAGTTATGCACACAGTGAGTTCCGAGCCTCTATATTTGTCATTCAAGTTGATTTCTCCCTTTATGAGACAACATGAATCCACTGCATGATCTCTTAGGTATTTGCTGATTTTCCTCGGATTTAGGATGGGATAAAGACCTTTTGCTTTTTCAAAATGACAACACACCTAGGCTACAGATTTCTCCCAGTGCTCAGCTACAGTCTAAAAAAAGACTCTCCCTAACTTGTTTTTAAAGCTTTAGCAAGCTTTTGTTACTCTGTGTGGCTTCATGAGGGATCCCTGAAAAGAAATAAGGAGAGTGAATAAAAAATGCAGCTATGGTCAAAACTAATTTGTTGACTATGGCATCCAAACATGATCAATGGTTTCACAAGAGTCTGAGTCAACAAACTCTGTAAACACAATTCAAAGCAATAGAAAAAAACCCCAGAATTTTCCTTATTCCTAAAAATGCTTTGAAGTCTGATAAATGCTATATGCAGTAGCTTGTGGGACAGTATTGCATATCATTGGCTTCTGTTATGGTTTTGAGACACTGACAGGAAGTAGGTGGTTTTTTTTTGGGGGATATGCTGTGGTTACCAATAGGTGTTCAGATTTTAATATTGGCACCTGGTGTAGTCAGTGAAGTTCGGACACACCTCTGAGAACACACAGGGGTTAAAAGCAGAGCTGCTCCCCTGGGAAGGTCTATTTGGATTTCTGTCGGGAAAGGCTTTGAATCTCTTCCTCCGTCCCAGCTGCCAGCTAGGCGGGGGGAGGGGAAAAGCCACGCGGCCATGAGGTAGGCCCGGCCCAAGGGTGGAGGAGAGGGAGAAGCACAGGGAGTTTGTACAGCCATGTACCGGGCAGCCCCCTCGGGGAGAGAGAGAGAGAGAGAGAGAGGAGAAAGCCGTGCTGGGGACTATCTCGAAATTTGATATCCTGTGCTGGCCGCACAGCCCGCCATTGGAGAAGGGGGGATGCCGTGTCCGGCCGCTTGGAGGAGTTTTTAACCCCTTTGTGGATAATGAAAACTTTGCAGAGCATTGACCTTTCCTGCAGAGGAAATGGAGCAGAAGACGGAGAAGGAACTGAGTAAGTGAGATGGAGGTCCGAGTAAGGGAGAGAGAAGAGATGATGGAGTAGCTTATGCTGGACTCTTTTTTGTGGAGCCATGGACAGAGCCATGTTTCCTTGTGATACAGAGACTGCGTCCAGGGGGGGCAATGCCCCAGAGCCAGAAGGGTTCAGAGTTGGTGCCCCTTGGCCCCAGGGGGTGGAAAATGTGGGGGGGGGGGGGGGACAGATGTCCCAAAGTTGAGACTGTGCCTTTTTGGAGTGGGATGAGGCATCCTTAAAAAGATGAGCCTGGAAGCAGCCCTGGTCCGTGTTCAGTGGTGAGAGCACTGGACATGAAGGAAGAGGTCACCATGGCACAAAGAAGGACTCCTTCTCCTCTTGATGAACTGAGGATTGAGTATTCTAAAGTGAAATAAACAAAAAGGGCTAGGAGACTTCTTCTCCTTTTTAATGCCTTTATTAAAAGTGATCAGCTCAGGATTGGGCAGCTCGACGGTCTGCAGCGTCCGTTGTCTCTCCCAAGGCAACTCAGAGGAGGAGGATATGCACAGCTCTGTCCACCAGGGGCAGAGCTGGGGATCAGATCCTCTTGGGAGCCTTTAAGGCCTCCTGATCCCATCAGATGGTGCCCCTCCCACTCTGTCAGCTTGGTCTCACCACCGGGGTCACCTCCCATGGTCAGGGCGAGAGGGTGCGAAGGTGTTCTGCGTCTCTGCAGGCTCAGCGCTCGGTTCCTCACATCCAGACATCACTCCAGTCTCTCAACTCTTAGGTGGCTCGTTGTTTTTGGGGTTTCTCCATGAGTTTGGAGATGGGGGTCCCACAAAGCATTCTGGTCTTGCGAGTCACTTTGCATAACCCCCCCCCCCACCTTCTCAGGTGTCTTCCCTATTCTGAGAAAGGTAAAACTTAGCTTCGGGCAAGGTCCCCACCCAGGAGAAGGGCTATTACCTCGCCCCAGCCAGGGCTTTTACTAATACAAAAACAACCATTAACGACAACGACCCGTGATTACAATAACAAAGGCAGCAGCCCAGCAGTAGTGGTAACTTTTTCTCACAGAAAAAAATATTAACCAAATTTTTGTTCATAACAGAAAGGGTGGTGCTGGACCGAAAGTTGGTGATTTCGAATATGTATTGTATTGAAAATTTGGTACGAGGGAGGAGGAAAATGCTTTTGTAAGGTTTTCATTTTCCTTGTGTTTTTTTTCTTTTCTTGTAGTTTAGTTAATACAGTTTTCTTTATTTCTAAGTAGGAGCCTGCTTTGCTTATTCCTAGTCACATCTCACAGCAGACACCAGGGAGAGGGTATTCTCATGGGGGCACTGGCATTGTGCCAGGGTCAAACCATGACAGAGAGACATTTAGAGAAGTGATGTAAAGCTTCTAGCTGGTGGAAGGTTGGATACGCCTCTGTGAAAGACACATGTTAAAGATAAAAGAAATGTGGGAACTTCTTTTTTTCATGGCTGGTAAGAAAATAACACACTCCTGTGGTAGTACACTAAATAGCTTATGTAGTTGGTGTTTTTACCCTGGTTTGTTCCCCCTTTCCCCATCACATGATTTGTCCCCATACCCCCCTTTTTTCCTTTGTGGTCTGTCCCACGGGTGGCCCCTCCCCTCGCCCGTCCCCAATGGCACCCCATTGGCCATGGTCCTCTTTCCCAGCCCCCTCTCCCTGGGGTATAAAACCCCCAGCAGGTAAGGGCCACGCCCTCTTTGCTTCCTGGGTGATCGCGGCCACAGAAGTGTCCTGTCTCAGCTAATGAACTGGATACTCTTCTCCACGTGGCATAGAGCGCTTCTCGGTCTTTTATCCTCCGTGTATGCAATTCCGTGTGGGCTTTAGTCCTTAGCAAGCCAGATTTGGACTTGTATAAAGCCCAGAGACCCACGGATTATGCACACTCCGGGACTGCTGGGTCCCATCCTGGCTGAGCCTGGGAAACCCACCAGGCTCCGTCCTAGGCTGGGCTGTGCATGGTCTGTCACAGAGGGCCAGGGTCCTCTCCGAAGTCTCCAGGGGACTCTGAGCCCTGTCCTGGCTGGGCCAGGCTCCAGCAGCTGCTAGGCAGGAAGGTGAGGGAGGCTGCGGAACCCTGGCTGGAGCAGGGTTGGCCACAACTGTTAAGATCTTACCATCAGGCCCCCTCCCTCCAGCGTGGCTGAGACCAGAGGCAGCCCTGCAGCCATGCAGAGTGGCTCTGTGGCCAGAATTGAATGAAGAGAAAACTGAAGACCAACCATGAAGCTGATCCTAACACAGCCCAACTGCAGCTCCTGCCTCAAGTTAGCAGTGGGTCAGGTGATCATTTGAAGAGCCTAGGCAACATGTTAACTCTTTCAGTATTTCTAGCCTCCTTCGAGTGAGAGAAAGGAACACGATGCAAGTATGAAAGGAACAACATGAAGACATCATAATCAGTGAGGAAGAAGTTAAGTCCCAGATGGGAGGGATGAGAAGATGCCTTGATTTTAGAATTAAAATCCTCTTGTAAGCTATAGAGAACAGATGTCACTATTGAGTAAGAAATAACACAGACTCATCAGAAGGCTGATTGGCATAACCTGCCGTGTATTTGGAACTGCTCCTTTTTATAAGCTGTTCCGATCCAGGTAGATTTGATTGGCCATTTAGTTAATACATTTCACCTGATTAGCTAATTTACAAGACACCCTTCTTATAAACAATCTTTGAGAAAAACAAGAAAACAGAGAGTAGGAAAACAACACCTGCAGGCTGTTTATAATAATAAGCTATCATTGTTCATCTTCAACTCCCTAAAGTCTCTCAGGCTGATTCTGGGAAAACTTATCTAGTTTTCTCACTCTCTGACCAGGTTGTCACATCCACAGGTCCTTTTTGTTTAAAGGAGGAGGCGGTGTTTGTAATCCTCTGCATGGCCCCTTGCAGAAAGGAGAACAAACACAACTCCAGAGGTTCCTCTAGCAGTTGCTAGTTATCAATCAGAACCTCAATCAGACGCCATTCTGAAATGGTTGGAGAGATCAAATCTTGTGATTTCCTCTTACAAGAAATACACTATTAATCTTAAAATCTGTTGCCTATTCTATTACACTACCAAAACTAATTCTAATATAGTAACAACTTATCTTTAGTCTGTTCAAAGAACTGAGAGTCTTAACTTGTCAACAGTCCTTTTCCAGAAACAAGGAAAGGATAGTATGTTCATTCCCCACTCGTGGAGGGCCCATCTGATTGATGGTCATCATCTTGATCATCATTCGGAGGTTGCCTGTTGGCCACATTCTGTTTTTGGATTCGCAAATCTGGGCGAACACACCTCGCAGGTACCCACCGTACCCCAGTATCTGTGGAAACACAGGCGTACCCACATCCCCAAATGATAAGGTCACACAGGCCCTCCCACTTATTAGGGGCTAGGTCCCATATCCAGACTTTTGCTCAAGGCAGGTGCATCTCACCTGAAGAGTGCAATGAGAGAAAAGTATTTAGAATGACAGGATTCTCTGAATTTTGTGGCACTGTAAGATTATTGATTGTATATAGAGCTTTTTCCAATTGACTGTGTGGGGTTTCTCCAGGCATTCCCCTTTTTTGTTGGTCCAGAACACACTTTAGATACCATGAGCGCATTCAACAATGGCCTGGCCCATTGGAGAGTGCACGATACCAAGTTTGTGTGACACTCCCCATAAGCACAAAAACTGCTGCATCTTCTGACACACAAAGTCCCTTATGACAAATCATGTCCCCACACTGTAAGGGTTACATGTTCTGGCACAGAAATCTAGATGCCCATTTTAAAGGCACCTTTTCCCAACTGCAAGCCCACCCCGGGTTGCAGGCAGTACTATGTTGGGAAAACTGTTCCCCGCCCCAGCTCTTAGGCTACGAGGGCAAAAACATGGTCCCGAGGTGTAGCAGCCACAGGGCCTGCAAGGCCTCCCTGGCAGTCTGTTGCCTAAGATAAGAAATGCCTAGTCGTGATGACTGGACCAAAAGACCCCTCTTCCGCCTCAGACCCTCGTTATCTCTCTGTGTAAGACCATTGGTCATATCCACCTTGACCTTTACTATTAAACTGTTTCCCAAAACCCACATACCCTATATAAACCCCTGCCTCTGACCAGCTTGGCTGAAGAACTGTCCCTGACACCCTTGGTAGAGGCTGCCAATAAAGACACATCTGTGGAACCTCACACAGCTCTTCTCTTTCATCCCTGTGTCTGCCGAGGCACTTAAGCAAGCAAAGAGCTGAAATGGCTAAAGAGCTGAATTCACCAAAGAGCTGATCTCACTTAAAGAGCCAAGCTGCTTGCTAAGGTTGCCTGCGGCTGGGAGCCTGCCTGGGACACCTGGACAGGATGTGCTTAGCGGGACTTCGCTATCCGGGACACCTATGGCAGCTGGGGTCAGACAGACCCCAAGAACCCAGACCATAATACTGAGGGACAGATCTTCTCCAGGAAAATATGGGGAAAGCTCATGTTACTTTTCTGGGGAAACAGAAAGTGTCCGGTTAGAAGCAGGCTGCACAGGGCATTGTGAGGTCCTAGTGAGGGTCTGACAGAGTCCCAGCGGAGTCCCAGTGGGGTCCCGAGGCGTCTCCACCCTTCCTGCGACTCCATGAAGGGTTGATCGATGTAACACACAGTGTGGTCACCAGTTGTCACTCTGATGGGCCCCCAGCCAGGTAATAATTAGCATTGACTCCATGATTCACAGAAGGCTGATCTATCTCTTTATTATAGTCTTATTATTGAGAAACCCTTTGCTTTTATAGACAATTACAATACACCTGGACCTAATTGGTCCTCCAATCCAAACACCATCACCATTGGCTAATTAAGAAACCACACTTGGGTAAACAAATCTCCATAACACTTTCCACATGTTCACAATACCAGGTGCAGCAAGTGAAGATAAGAATTGTTTCTCATTCTTTTCTCTGATCTTCTCACAGCCTTCCCCAGAAAGGCCTGGGAAAGTTATATGTTGCTCTCTGTGGCCAGAGAGCTGCTGCTACAAAAAGACTTTTTCCCTATAACACATAAAACTATGGGGAGATGAAGAGTTCAAAATAATACCGAGCAAAGGCCTCCATACTAAAGTAAGCAGATGTTAAAGTAGCTATGATGCCATGAGAAGTGTGAACAGAGAGAGAAGAGTAGTCCTGTGCCCCCAGGAGAAGATCTCTGTTCCAAGGGATGAAAATAATTTTTGAAATAGATAATAAGAATTTTACCTTTAACCAGCTCATCTTTAAACTAATACCCCATAAGTCAACATGGCCCATAAACAAGCTGTGAGAAGGCTTGTAGAAAATAGGAGGGACTTCACGATAGCAGATTTCTTCCAGGTGGCTACTATTCGTGACCAAATTAAAAACCACGCAAGAACTGTTTTTCCTCTTGTGGAGAAGTCTTCATAACATTAAGAAAAAAAACTTCTCTCCCTAAGTAAACTGAAGAAAGATTATTTTAGAGGTAGTAAACTGACTAGAAATTTTACATTTTGTTTCTTTACATTGTCAATAGAAAAGGTTGTAGGGGGAGGAGAAGTATTAGGAAGACTTTCTCTTGATTCTTACTACTTTTTTTCTTTTAATTAGTGTTAATAAAATTTTCTTTATACTCTTTAAAGTTTTGAACCTACTTTACCTTTTTCTAATCCTATGTCACAACAAGAAATAAGTACATTAATAATTAACCAACACCAAAACATACTACACTCTTTAGTACATTAGACCAAAAAATCTTAAAATGAAAAAAATATTAAATTAGCGAACCAAAACCACTACAGCTTCTTGTATGGAAACTGTTCTGAAATAAAACTATTTTTTTCTGGACAGAAAGTGACTGACAACACAATCAAAACATACTCAGCATACTTGTGAAATGAGTACATATTAAGAATTTACTTTCTATACTACATGCACATAATAAGAACTTTGATGTCTTAAAACAAGCAAGCAACCAGATCAAAATCCTTTCCATACCATCACCAGTTTATCTAGTTTTGCACTTACATTCTTAGACTTGCTTTTGCTGTTGTTTTGGGTTTCTGCTGGGTTCACTCATGGTCAGTAAAAGCTTAGGAAGTGTTTCCTAAAAAGCTTGGAAAGTTTTCTGTATTCAATTAGAAGTTAGTAGATATATACATCCATTTACATATAAAGTTCAGTTCATTAGTTTCTAGAATATGGATTATAGCTACATAATACTGCACAAAGCAATGCCTTCAAGCTGTTTCCTAAACTGTTTTTTTCTCATTTAACAATCAGCCTGTAGCATTAGACCTTTGACCACTTCTGAGTTAGTGTACCATCACAAAAAATATCAGCAATTTTTCAGGAGCTGAGGGGAGAAAAATGGGCTAGAACCTTTCGTGAAATCTGTAAGGTTAAGAAAAAAATACATTTACTTTTGTCAGTGTCTTGGTTTGAAAGACAGGTGTCTGCCAAGGGAGGTGAGAACCTCCCTTGGAATGGAGAATATTACCTCCTTCCCTCTGAATTATTATAACTTTGAAATTAAGAGGCTTTCAGGCAAAGATATGGGAAAAGGAATAACAGATCTTTACTAGTATGTATAACAAGGCAAACAAGAACAGAAAACCCAGTAAACAGTCTATTCCCACTCTTTAAGCACTTTCCCCTTTGGTGTAGTTACCATCACAGCAGGCAGGGGCACTGGCAGGCTACAAGTGGGCAGGACGGGTACGATGACTCCCTCTCGGCTGCAGGGGGCGCTGTGGGGCGAGTCTGGCAGTCTTTCTCCATGTGGATAATTGTGGACACAGTCGGCAGAAAGGGGTGGAGAAGGGGCTTCTTTTATGAAGCCCCAGAGGCAGCCGATCCCAGTGCCCACTCTGGATAGCAAAAGGAACTGTAGCAGGGATCTTGGAGTAGCAAGGGTAGAAGGCAGCAGAAGACATAACCCCGCAGTGGTGGTGAATTCTTCTCCCGGTGACTGCAACCTCTTTCCCCTCTGAATGCTGAGAGTGCAATAGAAATAGGAGCTGCACTCAACCCATTCCACCAGCCCAATTGTCACGGTGTCTCCACTCCTCCACAAGAAAAGCCCCAGATAAGAAAGAGAGTAGCCAGCTGTATCCCTCCACAGAGCTGTGGCAACTCTTTTCTCTCTGTTAAGTACCCAGTCATTATATTCTCCTAGCAGCACATATGGGACAAAATTCCAAGAGTCAAAGGAACAAAAGGACAAATCCTAAACCCCAACAGACAGAAACATCATTACATAATATATGTTAGATTTTCAAGGATCTGAAGTTTTGAGCAACTGAAGTGTGTCAGCTTGAAATCAGTTATCATGCAGTACTTTATGGACATAAGATACAGCAAGTCAAAACAAAGTGATTTAGACATCTACTCATATTTTTATTTCTATGAAATTTATGTATTGTCATGCATGATCAGAAAACAAGGCTTTCCTGATATGCCACAAGACAGCTGTTAGGCCTGCTGGCTTGATCAGCTTTGGCCAGCTCCAATACTTTGCTTTTCTGAGGGTAAGTTGTAGCCCATGTTTTCACCATTTATTTTTATAATTCTAAAATAGACATTTTGATACTCAGTATTGCCTGGTGTCCCGTTCCTCGGCTGTTCTAATGGCCTGGAAAGGCTCGGGATGGCCTTGGGGCAGCCCACGCTCCAAAGGACGAAAGGAGTCTTCAGGTTTTTCGGTCTTCAGTGTTGTTTATTAATTATTATCTACAATATTTTCTCCCGGCCCGACAGAGGTCCGCACAGCAAGCCAGCCATGAGCACACTGACTGCCCTCGGGGCGGTCACTTATCTTTATACCAAAAACTACGTGTAAGATGTTTACCTTTTCTCCCCAATACCTTTCACCCTTATTGACAAGTGCACTTTCAGTAAGAACCAGTCTCAAAGTGCCACCATCACCACCGAAGATGGATGACAAGAAGAAGAAGAAGAAGGACAGGACACGCCCTAATTCCTCCATCTTGTCCCCTTAGAACCCCCCTGTACCGAGATTCTAAAACCTGTGTTTCACACTATAATTAATCTATCCCTTCACCATTTATCCCCGTGTGATCCTCCCATCCTCATACAGGTGTTGTTTCCTGTGCAGGATCAAAGTCCAACCACCAAACACTTCTGGCAACGTTCCAGGACTTCCGAGCCCCCCCAAGGGTTGTCTCGGTGACTCTGCACATCAGGAATGTTGTGCTGAGTTCCCACAGCCTGGTTTCAGGAAGGAAAGGTTCAAAGCCCAGCCCATCAATTCTGTCCCTTCCCCTTTGCCCACACTAAGGCATCTATGCTTCATCCACATTTATTCTTTGCTCATTAACTCTGGTCTTACATGTGAACAAGGAAACTTCAAAGGCAGCAGAATTACAAAGCATGGTCTGAAATAATACAAAGCCAATGAAATTACAGATGGGACTTTGAAAATACCAAATAGCTATTCAAACATTAGATTTTTAAAGTTCCTTAAATTACAAATGACAAAACTTTAGAAGACAATGAGGGTATATAAATAACAAAAAGCATGCCTGGACTCCCCTCTAAGTCAACCTGAACAATGCTGACACTAATGTTAAACGGACTGAGTCATAGCTGGTTTTAGAATTCAAATTGACTTAATAGCTTTAGTGTACTGAATTGGAAATCACAAAATGCTCTAAATTGCTGTCCAAATTGTAAAAGTTGCTTACTATTGGAAATTATTCTGTGACTGGTTCATAAAGAAGTCCCTGGAAAATTTCTCTCCTGGTTTTGGCTGGAATATAGTAAATTTTCTTCCTAGTAGCTGGTACAGTGTTGTGTTTTGGACTTAGTATGAGAATGATGTCAATTGCAACAACTAAAACATCACTGCTCAGTCAGGAGGTGGTGAGCAATTGTATTATGCATTACTTGTTTTTCTGGGTCTTATTTCCCTCTGTCTTTTCCCTTTTCACTAATATTATTGTTCCTACATTGTACTTTATTTCAATTATTAAACTGTTCTCTGTGAGAAGATGTCAGAAACTTACCTTTTTGGATAGAGCCAATGCCATAAAGCTTCAAGATGGACCCACCACTGGCCAAGACAAAGCCCATTAGTGACACTGGTAGCACCTCTGTGATAACGTTTAAGAAGTGGAAAAGTTACCACACAACAGCAGCCAGAAACAGGAGTGAGAATATGTGAGAGAAACAACCCTGCAAATGAGACATGAGGTTAGGAATTAACTTGGGGTAGAAATCCATTTCAGATTTAGGTGAAGTGTACTGTTTTGAATTGTTTAGTCCGCAGCTTGCTCACATGGATGAAGTGTGTTGTTTTAACTTGTTTAGTCTGTTAAATTTGCTGTGCTTGCAAAAACGCCTGTAGCTCGCAAAACTGCCTCAAACAAGGGGAAAGGAATGTGAACTTCCAAGCTAGAGGGAGATAGAGGGGCCTTCTGAACCTTGAAACAAGAAGCAAACCAAAACCAAGGCTTCCAAGAGGCTGCCAAGATACGGAGAAGACAGACAATCAGAGAGCTCTCTGCACAAGGACTGATAAGAACTAATTGTAATGTGAAACAGGACTAGTAAATGAATATGCATAGACTTATAGTGAAACAATGCATATGCAACAGGTTGGGGGACAAAGGGGGATCTGAACTCTCGGAGGGCGTGCATGTTCTTTAAGGAGCTATCCTGCATGCGGCTGGTGCTGAATAAACATACATACCTACTTCACAACTTTTACAAGTTGTGGAGGTTTTTTTCCCGCAAATAACAGACTCCGAGGTCAATAAAGGGAGAGAGGAAGAGGTGGTCAAGGTGCCAGGTCAAAGATTCCGCTGCAGCCCATGGTGAGGCAGCTCTACCCCTGCAGCCCATGGAGGTAAACAGTGGAGCAGATATCCACATACAGTCCATGGTAGACCCCACAAAAAGGCAGGTGCACGTGCCTGAAGGTAGCTGGGACCCCATGGGAAGCTCACGTTGGAGCAGGCTCCTGGAAGGACCTGTGATCCCATGGAGAGAGGAGCCCATGCTGGAGCAGGTCTTTTGGGAAGACTTGGGACCTTGCTGGGGACCCACAGCAGAACAGCCTGTTCTTGAAGGACTGCACCCTGTTGAAGGGACCCATGCTAGAGCAGTTTGTAAAGAACTGCAGGCCATGGGAATAGCTCATGTTTGAGGAGTTAGTGAAGAACTGTCTCCTATGATGGGATCCCATGCTGGAGCAGGGGAAGAGGGTGAGGATGAAGGAACAGCAGAGAAATATGTCATGAACTGACCACAACCCCTATTCCCTATGCCCCTGTACCACTCAGGGGATTAGGTAGGTAGTCCAGTTGTGAAGTTGAGCCTGGGAAGAAGGGAGGGGTGGAGGGAAGGTGTTTTAAGATTTGGGTCTATTTCTCATTATCGTACTCTGATTTGATTGGCAATAAATTCAATAATTTCCCCAGATTGAGTCTGTTTTGCCCATAACAGTAGTTGATGAGTGATCTCCCTGTCCTTATCTTGACTCACAAGCCTTTCACCATATTTTATCTCCCTTGTCCAGTTGAGGAGGGGAGTGATAGAACAGCTTGGTGGGCACCTGACGTCTAGCCAAGGTCACCCCACCACAAATGTCATGTCCCTATAAAAATTAGTTGAAATATTAGTTTATATATTCAGGCAGGAAAGTGAACAGTTGCACTGCATTTGCATACCTTAAAACCCTAGGTTGGAAAAAAAAAAATTACATGGAAATCAGAAATCATGAACTTTCATTAGTAGAAAAACTGTCAACTTATGGTTGTTTTTATCAATGAGTAAAAATCTCTGTATGACACAGGAGGCAAGTCAGGAAAGCAGATAACTTTAAATGTAAGGCACAAAAGATGTTTTTGGGCACATTCACTGGTGTGGATGAACATGCAATCCTATAAAATAGTCCATTCAGGGTAAAAATTAACCACTATATAGATGCTAATCTCAACTAAATGTTCAGGAATCCCATACATAAGATGTTCCAGAGAGGGAACGAAACCAGTTATACCAATTCAGCTCCATATTTGGGAAGTAACACCAAGTTCATCAAACTTTGACATTGGTGACCACCAAGGACCACCAGAGGGATCTCTGGGATATGAGGAAGCATGAGCCAATGGCAGGGAAAATATGTTCATGGATTCTGAGAAATTATCATATGTATGTTTTTCTGGGAAAACCAAGGAATATGTATGTAAAATATAGTATATAAACAGCAGATTTTCTGTACTTGATATTCACAATAGGAGGAAGTAATCACTCATGCATCCAGCATTGAATCAGTGCCTGTTTCTTAATGCTACATTGGTGTTAAGGAGTTTTTTCTACCAATTTCAGTAACATCAACAACATAGAAGCTGTCAGAGTTGCAAAGCACAGGACAAATCAGTACCCAGGCTCTGACTCTCCACAGAGAATAAGAAAAGCCAAACAAGAGCTTATTGTCCAGACAGTGGTGGTGGCAGGAGTGGACACTGCTAGTGTTGGCACCTCCAGGTACCCAAGAATGAAGGGAGTCTTAGACTAGAATCCAAGTGACCTTGCTTTGATCTTTCTCTCAGACCTACCTTCCACCTGCTTCATTGCAAGTCATTCATTTGACCTGACCAACTCCACCTTGGCACCCTTTCTCTAAGAAAATGCACCTTTCCAATCTATTTCACCACTACTTCTGTTCAGGCATCTCACTGACTGTGAAACCCTACAAAACAGCAGGAACAGAGGTCCCCTACATAGCTGTCTTCTAAATATTTGTCTCTGATACTCTTCTTTGTCCTGCTTGCCACCACGGCCTTAAGGTCCCATTCATTTTTATATGCTCTGATTAATGTTTTTACATATATACATATACACACATATATAAATACACCTTTAAGATATTACACATGAAGTATTAAACATGCTATACAGACAAAACCAACCTATTTTTTTCAAATTTCTTCAAACAGCAAAAAGGACATACAAAATTCAAAATAAAGTTGTTCACTAATTCAATTAGCATACTTTGAGCACACCAGGACAACAGGCTCTGCCCTCAACATCTTATATTAAGAACCCCCTCCTCGCAGCCTTCTTTGGCACTGACCACATCACCAGGCGCAGACGAAGCTAAAGTGCTCAGAAGACAAGAATTGTCCTGCATCTTATCCTCTCTTCAGATGCCTAACATCAGGTAGGGAAGGCTTTAACATGTTATCCTAAAATTCACAAGACTGATGGAACAAATTATTTTTGGAGGTATTGTGGGTTGACCCAGGCCGGATACCAAGCAACCACCAAAGCCGCTCACTCCCCTCAGCAGCTGGACAGAGGAGAGAAAATTTAACAAAGTGTTCATGGGTTGAGATAAGGACCAGGACAGTTCACTCATAAATTACCATCACAGGCAAAACAGGCTCAACTTAGAGATATGAACTGAATTTATTACACTAACAAAATCAGAGCAGGATAATGAGAAGTAAAATAAGACCCTCACAAACACCTTCCCCTCACCCTTCCCTCCTTCCCAGCTCTACTTCTTACCCCAGCAGCGCAAGGAGACGGGGAATGGGCACTATGATCAGTTCATCACCTGCTGTTTCTCCTGCTGCTTAGGGAGAGGAGTCCTTCCCCTGCTGCACCATGGAGTCCCTCCCACAAGAGACAGTTCTCCACGAACTTATCTAATGGTGAGTCCATCTTGCAAGCAACAGCTCACTGCAAACTGCTGCAAGGTGAGTCCATCCCACAGGCAACAGTCCTCCCAAAACTGCTGCAGCATGGGTGACTTCCACAGGGTGCAGTCCTTCAAGGACAGGCTGCTCTAGCATCAGAGCAGGGCCCCTCTCTCCACGGGCCTCCCACTAGATCACAGCCTCCTCTCAGGCATCCCACTGCTCCAGAGTGGGGCTCCTCCATGGGCTGTGGGTGGATCTCTGCATCCACATGGATCTCCATGAGCTGCAGGGGAACAGCCTGATTCACCATGGGCTTCGCAATAGGCTGCAGAGGATTCTCAGCTCTGGTGCCTGAAGCACCTCCTCCCCCTCCTTTTGCATTGACCTTGGTATCTGCATAGTTGTTCTTCTTGCATGTTCTCACACTGCTCTTCTTTGGCCGCAACCATTTTTTGTTTTTCTTTCTTTTTAAATAGGTCATCACAGAGGTGATACTACCATTTCTAGTTGGCCCAGCCTTGACCAGCAGCACATCTATCTTTGGAGCTACCAGGGATTGGCTCTGCTGGACATGGAAGAAGATTCTAGCAGCTTCTCACAGAAGCCACCCCTGTAGCCTCCCTACTATCAAAACCAGGCCATGCAAAAACAGTACAGTAGGTCAGTGTTGACTTCACTGCATGACAGGTACTGAAATCAGATGGGTCTTACTAGATATGCTCAATGTCCAGATCAACAGCAAAAACTCACATTTTGCTTTCTCACAAATCTGAAAAAGCAAAAATTGAAACAAAAAGTATATGCACATTCTTCAGAGAAAGAACATGACAGAGTGCACAGGAGTCTGCAATAAAATTCAATTTAGATGTGAATCATAATGACACCTGTAGCTCAGGCATTTCATCTTGTCATCTAAGTAGTATCTCAACAGTCACTTGTTCCTGCCATACTGAACCTCAGCTAGAAGTCTGTCTCTTGACTGCACAAAACAGCTTGTAGTTTAGCACTGCTATTTTCTGGGGCTCCCCAGAAGGTAAAGGCACTTTGGGGGAAAGAGAGGTGGGGAAAAAGAGGAGGGAGGTGGGGGAAAGCATGGGTAGGGATGAAAGGGCCCAGCAGCCATCTCCTTATCAGAGGATGAGGAGGAAAGCTCTAACAGAACATGATTTTCAATCTCCTGCAATCTCCAGAATGCAAGTCTATTCCCATGTTTTCCTTGTCATGTTTCACAGACACTCAAATTAGTTCATGGACTCTGAGATATAAAGTTCAGTAGTTTCCTTTGCAAAAAAATTTTCAGACTGTGAGAAGGGCTGTTGCTGGCAAATGACTAATTAGACCAACTGATGCTGACTGATACTGAACAAGATGAGAATTAAGCCTAATTCGATGGGGCTACTTAGGTGGTGTTGCTGAGGCATAGATGGGGAGAAATAGTACCCTGCAAACATATGAAAACTCTCTGATGGTAATCATGCTGTTTGGTGGGATACAAGGGTCATAAGACAATGGTGGTAGAAGTACCACCCACAGTAGCGCATTCCAACAATTGACAGACAAAATCCCTGCTTTGTCCTGACATGAAAGCATGAGACTGTCCAAAAATCAACACCCACTGTTCTAAAGTTTTATTAGATCAATTTAGTTGCTGTAATGAACTCCTTCAGCAGCATCAACAAGCGCCACTGCACAGCTAGTGCAGCAAAGAGGAACCAATATTTGAGGGCTGGCACTAGGACTGGTGCTGTATTTCACAGGTATATGGCAACAGAGACAAAGCTGAGGCATTTGGCAATAGAGACAGATGAGAATTTTGGAACCTAAAAAGTAATAGAAGGTAGACAAAATCATAGAATCAATGATTAAGTGTTTCCAGTGAGATAAATCAACAACTATATTGTAAACAGTCGTAATATTTTTAAATAGTATTTTTAGATGAAGTTTAGCTGAAGCTTTTCAGATCATCTTTGAAAGAAAACACTCAACTAATACTAGTCATAATTTTATGTCCTGCGGTGACTTTATGATGCTGAATTATATCCCCATTCATCTGTTTAGCCCAGAAATAAGTTTTGCACCTTTAAAACTAGATCTTATAGTGAAGGCAGGGAGAAGGAGAAGTGGTAGAGGTGGAATGTCTGAGGCAGTTGTATTTGAAAACACAGAGATAAGAGCTTCAGCTTTCTTTCTCACAGACTGTGTTGTCTGCAGCACGGACATGCAGGAGAGAGCTCCCCTTTGCATTTTAGTTAGTTTTTAGCTAGCTGAGGCAGAGTTGTTCTTCGGAGAGTGGCTTTTCTTCTTCTTGGAACTGTCCAAACCTGCTCTGGACTGAAAACCCAGAAAAACACTGTGAGCTCACACCTGTAGCCTACCAGGGCCTGGGACGCAGCATTTTCCAGTGTAGGAGGCACTGATATGAGACTGAGCAAGCCAAGCTACACCCTATGAAAAGGACTTTCTGAATTTGCCATCTCTTCAGAACAGCGAGAGATTTTATTGTTTAATATTGTTTATTTTTTTATGCTTGTGAATATTTTGCTTGTTAAATAAACAGTTTTTTTCCACTTTTCCCCAAGGAAATAATTTCCTGAACCAGTTGGGGGAGGGGCTGCTTGAATTTGCTTTCTAGAGGGACCCCATTCGGAGGTTTCCTCCCAAATTTGCCCTAAACCAGGACATTTTGCTATTCTAAAGACTAGATCTCTCAGCAACTTTCACAACAAAAGAAGCCCTCAAGGAAAAACCCTCAAGGAATACACATCTTCCTTGTTTGTTATACAACACTTGGGATTTGTCACTAAGATATTTCTGCAGCAATATATGGTTTCCTGATTAGGCACCACAATCGTTAGCAAACTCTCCTTGTAATGCTTCTTACTACCTTGCTCTCTTACCTTCTTTCTTGGCTTTAAGCTTCCATTTGCTTCCTTTCAGGTCTTCATACCGAAATGATCACACCCTCTTACTACTTCTCACTCCATCAACCAAGTTCATCTCATTTTTCTCTGCATATCCAAGTTACTAATTTTGACATGCCTTCTGCATGTGAAAATGCTTTTTATTTTAGTGGGCCTGGAACTTTTGTCATTCCTTTAATTTCCAGTTTAAAACCCACAAATCCCTTATTCAACATTAAGAAGTTGTCAGTTAGCAGTTTTGAGAGCTTTTACACATCACCCTCAAAAATAAACACTTTAAAATAAATTATTAGCACAACCTGCACTTTGACTGCAGACAGCACAAAGCTGAAGTCCTGCCTTCACCAGAACCAGGGGAAGTATCAGAACTTATATACAGAGTGAGTGGAATGGACCACACTGAATAAACATGCATTTTATCACTATTACCATCAACTGATTTTTAGACAAATCTCAATCCCTTCGAGACTGCTACAGCTGCATGCTAAGTTTCAAACAGAATCATTAGTCCACATCACAAGATGAGAATTTAATTATTTCATTTGTAGCAAAGAACTGAATTAGATTCCTAGAAAGGTAAACAAAATCATTTTATCTTCATAAGCAACAAATCAATTTGAAACATCTCACTGATCACTGCAGGAACTATAAAGCCTCTAATTAGCATTGAGTATGCTATTACCATACCAGCAATTTGTCACAGCATATGTCGCAGTTTCGACAACCACAATACACCGACTATCATCATACAATTTCAGAAAGCTTCAACCCATACAGAGTAACACCATACCACATCAGAAGGCTTCAGTTGTTTGCCCATACAGAGTAACATCATATCACTTCAGAAGGCTGCAAGCATCTGCCCTTCTTGTTCTTTAGGCCAACCTTTTATACCCCTCATTGTTCAAGCATTGCACCTCTGTGCCTTCTGTTCTCTTTCATGATTGGTCAGTACACCTCAGCACTCCATGTCTCATTGCTTTTGATTTGCAGAAAAAAACTCCACAAATCGTAAAAGTCATGAAGTAGGTACGTATATTTATTCAGCGCCAGGTGCATGCAGAATCATTCCTTAAAGAACACGAACGCCCTCCTGCCCTTTGCTACCCTCCCCCCCTTCACTTTTCACAAGTCCAGACCCTCCTTTTCTCCTATCCTGTTGCATAGCATTAAGTTTCATTTACTAGTCCTGTTTCACATTACAATTAGTTCTTATCAGTCCTTGTGCAGAGAGCTCTCTGGTTGTCTGTCTTCTGGGTATCTTGGCAGCCTTGGTTTTGGTTTGCTTCTTGTTTCAAGGTTCAAGGGGCCCCTCTTATCTTCCTCTAGCTTGGAAGTTCCCATTCCTTTCCCCTTGTTTGAGGCAGTTTTGCGAGCTACAGGCATTTTTTCGAGCACAAGCTTTTTTGAGCACAGCAAATTAACAGACTAAACAAGTTAAACACACTTCATCCATGTGAGCAAGCTGCAGACTAAACAATTCAAAACAGCATACTTCATCTAAATATGAAATTGATTTCTACCCCAGGTTAATTTCCAATCCCATGTCTCACTTTCAGTCCTGTTCACCTGATTTTCACAGTTGTAGCCCATTAGGGATGAGGCTCAGCAGCAGCCCGACTCCCAATTACCACAAACTGTGTACCTACAGCAAGTTCCTTCTTTTTGATAATTTACAGCCTAGTAAGCATTATTGAATTTTGGAAGTAGCGGTTGAATCTATATTGAACTATAACTGGAAGCGACAGATCTCCGTTTCCTTGATTGCTCACACCACATATATGCCAAACATGTTCTGAGATTCCTCTTAAGGCTGGACACCCAAATCCTGTCCCTGATGGGCCTCTGCAGCAATTTCATTGTCAGATCACTCAAGGAATTTTTAGGATCACTCCAAATCCCATTTGCCCCAACTATTCCCCATCATAATGGTGAGATTCACAGCAAGCACACAGGGCACAATCCTTTTCTGGATATACTAGTATGACCATATGTCCTGGTTCAAGGCAAATTTGGGAGACAACCCCCAAAGGGCTCCTCTAGGAAAGCAGATTCAATCAGCCCCTCCTCCCAACTGGTCTGGGAGAAAATACCTCCTTGGAGAAAAGTGGAAAAAAACTGTTTATTAAACAATAAAACCTAAACAATATCAATCAATAAAACCCCTTGCTGCTCCAAAAGAGATGACAAACTGAGAAAGTCTCCTCCCTGGGTTGCAGCTCAGCTCACTCAGTCTCTTATCAGTCCCTCTAGTGCTGGAAATGCCGCGGCCCCGGCCCAGCCCAGTGGGCCACAGATGCGAGCTGCCAGTGCTCTTCTGGGTGTTCAGTCCAGAGCAAGTTTAAACACATCCAAAGAAAAGGGAAAAAAGGAAAAGCCCACAGTCCAGGGAACTTCTTTGCCTCAGCTAGCTAAACTAACTTAAAAGCAAAGGAGAGCTCTGTCCCGCTGTCTGTCCATTAGCAGACAACACAGTCCAGGAGCATGAATGTGGAGGAGTGAGTGCAGTGTCTGAAAACAAACTGTGCGCTTCTTCTCTCCCCCCTTCACTCTCTGGAACAAGTCTTAAAGGTGCAATACTTACTATTCAGCATAAACAGAACAAGACGATTGGGGATAAAAGCATCATATAGTCAACCTAGGACACCATACCATGTGCTTGGAGCAAATTATGCCCTGCACAGCTTGCTACAGAGGCTGACATGGGAATAGGTACACATTGTCACATTGCAGCTGATCTGAAACTGTCCCCTAAACTCAACGAGCCTAGAAGAAAACAAGTCCCCAGATAAGGTGGGGATAGGTTGGATTCAAACCCAAGCAAAGACCTCAGCCAACCCTGTTAAAGCTTAGATGCAGGCACACCACTGGCCAGAGATCTGGGTGGAGAGAGAACCCATCCAATCAGCTGACTTAAAACAGAAGATTCAAACCCTCTATATAAAGAGGGTCCAAACAATAAACAAAGCTGTTTGTCACAAGGACCTTTAAGAGTTCATGTCATTTGTATGCCTCCAATGAACAACCCCCACTGAAATACACAGGTCTGTGCAGTAAATGTCAGCCAAGGGATTTTGCCAAGTACTAGCGATAGAGACTGGCCTTGACTGCTGAAGAAAAATGGCCATACCTAGACTAGACTGTCTCACTGATGAGCAGCTCATAGGGAGGATGACCATGCTGAAAGCAGAATGGCTGCATCAGTACTACCCTTGGGCATTGCTATCCAATTTACAAAGAAACATTTCCTCACTGACAGCTCATGCCCTTGCTTTGATTGTACTGGTGGAGGCTGGAAAAAACAAAGTATCATATGTTTGTTGTATGGGAACTACATTAGCAACTAGTTGGCAAAGTATATTTTAAAATATAGTTTATACTTCAAAAAGGCACCTGTATTACTATAGTTCTAGCCCCAAGATAGCAGATAGGTATCAGGGCTTCACCCAGATGGAAGTTAATTTACTTGTTAGAAGTGCCATCACACAGCATATACAGGACAACCAAGGAATCAGACCCAGTGAGGAGGGGTTTAGGAAGGGCAAGTCCCTGCCAGATCAACCTGATCTCCTTTTATAACCAAGTGACTCGCGTAGTGGATAAGGGAAAGGCTGTGGATGTGTCTCCTGAGACTTCAGCAAAGCCCTTGACGCCATCTCTCACATCATTCTCTGGGAAAAACTGGCAGCCCATGGCTTCAATGAGTGCACGCTTCATTAGGTTAAGAACAGTCTGGACAGCTGGGCCCAGAGAGTGGTGGTGAATGGTGCTGCATCCAGTGAACAGCCAGTCACTAGTGGTGTCCCTCAGGTATCAGTGTTGGGCCCAGTCCTGTTTAATATCTTTACTGATGATCTGGATGAGGGGATGGAGTGCACCCACAGTAAATTTGAGGATGACACCAAGTTGCGTGGGAGTGTTGGTCTGCTGGAGGGTAGGAAGGCTCTGCAGAGGGATCTGGACAGGCTCTATCGATGGGCTGAGACCAACAGTATGAGGTTCAACACAACCAAGTGTGGGGCCCTGGCACATCAGATCGACTGAAGTATAAAGCTTTAGTAGATACTGGTACACAGTGTACAGATGCCATCAAGGCACAGGTATCATCTTATTGCGAAGCTCCCATACCTTCTTGGTGATTTCTCATGGGCACCTCCTCACAGCACTGACTCCTTCTTCTTCTGGGGATTTTTTTCTCTTTTCTTCCTGTTTAGTTTAGTTAGTTTTGCGGTTCTAAATGAAGATTGCATGTTGAATGTAGTTTTAATGATAATTCCTAAATATATGATTCACAGAGGAGAAAGGTGGAATGTGTTGGTTTTGCACAGCCTGGTTTTTGTTAGCAGGGGAGCCAAAGAGGTGGTTTCTGTGACAAGCTACTAGAAGCTTCCACCATGGCTGGCAGAGTCAATCCCTGATGGCTCTGAGGATGGACATCCTGCTGGCCAAAGCTGGGCCAATTAGAGAGGAAAATCAAAACAAAATCACACAGGTTTTGCTTCTAGTCAGAGAAGAGGAGTGTCATGGTTGGACCCTGGCACAATGCCAGCGCCCCCATGAGAATACCCTCTCCCTGGTGTCTGCTGTGAGATGTGACCAGGAATAAGCAAAACAGGCTCCTACTTAGAAATAAAGAAAACTTTATTAACTAAACTAGAAGAGGAAAAAAAAAACACAAGGAAAATGAAAACCTTACAAAAGCATTTTCCTCCTCCTCCCCACCAAATTTCCCAATGCAATACATTCCCCCAAATCACCAGCTCTCAGTCCAGCACCACCCTTTAGAATACTCAATCTTCAGTTCATGAAGAGGACAGGAGTCCTTCTTGCACCATAGGCTTCCCCTGGAAACACGTTGAAACCTCGTGTGCTTCCATGTCATTCATAGCACCATCCGGAAAGTCCTTTGCTATTGTGACACCTTCCTTCCATGCCCAGTGCTCTCACCACTGTGCATGGACCAGAGCTGCTTCTAGGGTTGTCTTTCAAGGATGCCTTGTCTCACTCCAAAAAAGGCACAGTCTCTCCTTCGGGATATCTGTCCCCCCCAAATTTTTCACCAACTGGGGCCGAGGGGTACCCACACTGAACCCTCCTGGTTCTGAGGCACTGCCTCCCCCTAAATGCAGTCTCTGTGTCACAGGAAAAAAAAAATTATTCAGTCTATGGCCACACAAGAAAAGTCCAGCCAAAAGGCCACTGCATCATCTCTCCCCCCACTCAAGAGTCATCTCCACTTCCCTCGTGGCCTATCCCCTCTTATCTCATCTCTTATTTCCCTTCTCATTCAGCTTCAGGAGGATCAGCATTTGCAAGGTTTCTATCACGCAAGAAAAGGGTTAAAAATTTCAGTCTCTGCCTGTCCCAGAGCTCCGGAACTCCCATGCTGCCCTGTCAGGCACCTTCTCACCACACTCCCCCCCTTCTCCTCCTGGGCCGGCTGCTATCAAATTCAGACGCCGGCTCTCCCTCTCTCTCTCTCCATGGGGGAAGGGGGGGGTGGCTGCCCGATGTCTCTTGGTGCTCCTCCACCCTTCCATCCTCAAGGGCCTCTTCACCCCACATCTCTGTCCAGGCCCAGGCCTACCACAGGGCTGCCCCTCCCCCCTCCAGCTGCTGCTGCTGGATAGGGGAGGGAGATCTGACCTCTTTCCCTTGAAGTCCCAAGAGAGCTTCCCGGGGGGCGCAGCTCTGGTTTTTAACCCCTGTGTGTTCTCACAGGTGTGTCCGAACCTCACTGGCTACATCAGGTGCCAATATTAAAATCTGAGCACCCATTGGTTTGACTACAGCATCCCAGAATTCCCATTTCCGGTCAAACCAGCACAAGGAGGAGGTGAGAATACGTGAGGGAAAACAACATGGTGATGTGGGATTCACATTCTTGTCGCTGACGGACACAAAAGAACACAAGCACACCACCTCTCTCAAGGTGAAGGAAAAAAGGGAAGTTTTATTCTCTGACTCCAATATTTATAGTTTTACAAAAGTGACAGTGGATTGGAAGGTGACAGTGACACCTCTGCAATGACACAGGTCAAACCAACAGTCCATCAACTCTCTCCTCCTCCATAAAGGAATGAAAAACAATGAGTTATTTACAGAAAGTGTGTGAGAAAGTTCACTACAAGAATGTCAACATCAGAAGGCTTAGAAAATCTCAAAAAAACAGGGCGACACATTCTGTGAACAGAGACAATTCTCTCTCTCAGGTTTTTCCCTGGAGAAGCAGAGAAAAGAATGATCAAAACAATTCTTATCTCATTTGCTGCGCCTGTGTTTGTGCACAAATGGAATGCATTATGGAAGATTGTTTACCTGAAGGGATTTGGTAATTGGATTTTGGTGTGAGTGTTTTGTTTTCTTAACCAATCTCTGAAAGCTGTGTCCTGACGGTCGGTCAGGAGACAGTCATGAGATTTTGTTCAGTTGCGTTCTTGTTCAGTTTCAATTTAGATGCAGTGTAATACAGTGTAATATAGTATAGAATAATATAGTATAATAAAGTAATTAATAAATCTTCTGATATCATGGAGTCCTGCTCATCATTCTTCCCGCCTGTTGGGCAACATTACACCGATATGGTGACACCAAAGTCAGTAGAGAAGGAGGGGGAGGAGGTGCTCCAGGCATCAGAGCCAAGATTCCTCTGCAGGCAGTGGTGATGACCATGGTGAAGCAGGCTGTCCCCATGCAGCCCATGGAGATCCATGGGGGATGCAGAGATCCACCCGCAGCCTGTGTGGGGGGGTGCTCATGCCGGAGTGGAGGCTGTGGTCTGGGGGGAGACCTAGTGGAGAGAGGGGGCACCTATTTCCAGGCTGGAGCAGCCTGTCCTTGGAGGACTGCACCCCGTGGAAGGGTGACCCACGCTGCAGCAGTTTTGGGAGAACTGTTTGCCCATGGGAGGGACTCGAGTTGCAGCAGCTTTGGGAAGACACTGCTCATGAAATTGGAGCCACGCTGGAGAAGTTCACCAAGAACTGTCTCCCATGGGAGGGACCCCATGGTCTCACAGGAGGACTCCTCTCCCTAAGCATCAGAAGAAAACCTCAGGTGATGAACTGACCAAACCCCCCCACATACCCTGTCTCCCTGTGCTTTCAGTGGGAAGGAGGGAGGGGCTGGGGAAAGAAAAGGTGTTTAAAGGGCTTATTTTAATTTATAATATCCTCTTCTGATTTTGTTTGTAATAAATTCACTTTGTACCTTTAAATTGAGCCTTTTTTGCCCCTTTGGAGTGTTTTCTTCCAGTCCTTATCTCAACTCATGAACCCTTTACTAATTTTTTTTTCTCTCCTCTGCCCAGCTGTGACAGGGGTGCATGAGTGAGCAACTTTCGTGGGTGCCTGGCATTTGGCCAGTGTCAAACCATGACAGGCCAAAACAACCCCCCGCAGAGCTACAGGCTGGGGGTAGAGTGGCTGAAAAGCAGCCCAGTGGAAAAAGACCTTGGTGTGTTGGTTGACAGCCAACTGAACATGAGCCAGCAGTGTGCTCATCTGGGCAAGAAGGCTAACAGCATTATGGCCTGTCTCAGGAATAGTGTGGCCAGCAGAACTAGGGGAGTGATTGTCCCTCTGTGCTGGGCACTGGTGAGGTCACACCTTGAGTCCTGTGTTGTCTTGGTTTGAAAGACAGGTACCTGCCAAGGAAGGCAGAAACCTCCCTCCCACTTCCCTCCAAATTATTATAATCTTGAAATTACAGGACTTTCAGGCAAAGATATGGGAAAATGAATAACGGTTCTTTACTAGGATATATATAAAAACAAGGCAAACAAACAACAAAAGCAGAAGCAACAACAAACAGAAAAAACAGAGACCCAAATAACAGCATTCTCTGAGCTGTCAAGCACTTTCCCCTTTGGTGTAATTATGGTCACAGCTGGCAGGGGTGCTGTTGACTCCTGACCAGGCAGGGCAGGTGTGAGGATTCCCCCACAGCTGCAGGAGGCGCTGTGTTGCGACAGGGTCTCAGCACTACTTCTTCCGAGTTAGTAGGGGTATAGTATGCTACTTTTATACCCTTGGCTCGGTTCCAATCCTGACCAATGGCAAAAGGTTAGAGGGAACATAAGTGATCAATAGTAGGGTTAACAAGATATTGCCTTACATGGCTATAGGGATAGGGTATAGGGTGGATGTCCCTGGAGTCAGGAAGCTTCTTTGTTGCTGTGTCAGCATTTTATTATTCAGATTCTCCACGGGGCCCTGGCTAAACCTGATGGTTTCACTACAACTCCACTTTCTGTTTTTACAAAAAATGCAGTCGCGATGGTTCTTTTGAAACAGTGAACAAGGCACAAGAATATAGCTAACACAATGACAACTACAAGGAGAATCAGCAACAATCCCTTAACCAAAGATGCAGCCCATCCTGTTAGTTCCCATTGCCTGAAAAGTTAATTGACCCAGTCTGGGATTCTTTCTACTTTCAAGTTTTTCACGAGATCTTTCAGTTTCTGGATGTTCGCATGGATGGACTCCGAATGCGAAGAGAGGTTGAAGCAGCACATTCCTTCGAAGTCCTCACAGCCATGTCCGTGGGCAAGCAGCAGGAAGTCGATTGCTGCTCGGTTTTGTAATGAAGCCTGTCTTGTGGTTTCTTCTTCCTTTAAGAGATCACTTAAGGCTGCTGATGATGTGGCGTTAGCTTGTTTACTGAGTGAGCACCCAAGGTGATTGATTTCACCGAGGGCTTTAGCTGCAGCTACCCAGGGTAAAAACAGGGAGACAGCAATCTTTTTTGGTCTGTTCCAATCGTATAATCTCGGATCACAATTTTCATCAAATTCATTGTAGGACCTTTTTTGTCGTTTTGATTCGCTTTTTTTTTTTTCCAATTATGTACCAGGGTGATGTTTGGAGTAAGGGCAGAAAGTTTTCCAAGGGTACAGGGACCTCCCTGGAGTCGGGAGGGGATCCCTGCCCATACTCTGCCACCACAAATGAGAAACATTCCCTTGGGTAATACTTTGGGATGGAGGGAGGACACAGAAATCACACGAGCTGTGTAATTGCACCAATCATGAGGATTATAGGCTTTGTTAATTGGTGATACATCTTTTCGATATGTGTTTTTGTGTTGGTCAATTTCTGGCCAATCGTTTTTCGGACGCCTAAAGTAAAATTTGACACAATATGTGGCCTTGGAGGATCCCAATAGATTCAATTCTTGGGGTTCCTCTCGAGCATCTGGCAGAATTTTTGTCCACTCGTCCCAAGTATCAGCCCCATTGGGTCTCTTACCTGTGGTGCGGAGAACCTCGGAGTTATAGACAGGCCAGTCGTCTGCTACAAAGGGAATTCCTACTAGACATGTAGAAAGTGGATTATCAATGCTTCCCATGGACAAGCACATGTCTTGTTTTAGTGTTTTTGCTAAGGTTACCTATTACAGCGACCTGATGAGGTCCCAAGGGTGAGAGAAGTGGAGAATCTTGTTTCATGATCAGAAGGCTGGATTTATTGATATATGATATATAATACATTATAACTATACTAAAAAGAATAAGGAGAGAAGTTGCAGAGGCTGCTAAGCTAAGAATAGAAAGAAAAGAATGAATAAAAAAGTTCTGTGTCCAGGGAATCTGTCCTCGAGCTTGCTCCTGTGATTGGCCCTTAATTATAAACACGGGACATGAGCCAATCACAGGGGCACCTGCTACATTTCACAGCAGCCGATAACAATTGTTTACATTCTTCTTCTGGGGCCTCAGCTTCCCAGAAGGGGTAATCCTAAAAGAAAAGATTTCTATGAAAAAATGTCTGCGACAGCTACCCAAACATTATGGCTAGGCTGTGGGCTAATCCAGCCAAAGGCACACGGTACGGTGTAGAGCATCCAGGCAGCAGTGAGGACAGCACTGATGGAGATATTCTTCATCTATGGACAGGAATAGGGTTTCTGATAGGGAATATAAGCAAAATTTGTTATCTTTATGATGAGAGGGATTTCTGCCTTGTTCTTTTCTGTGTTCCCCTCCTCCCCCCCCTTTTTCTTTTAATTTCTAAGCTACACTAAGGAAGGAGGAGCAGGTAGAAGGTTAAGGGGTTTTAAAGGTTAGGAAGAGGGAATAATAAGGTTTTTTAAAATACAAAACACAGTGTAATAACACAGAATTCAGAGAACACTTTTGTGCTAAGGCTATCTGTGGCCTGGTGCATAAGACTGTTGTTTAACTTTCTGTTTTGCCTGCTGCCTTGTAATGGGGCGGTCTGTTCTTGTGTTTGTGGGTGTTTGGCGGCGTCTTCGTCTCCAGGCTGAGCTGGTTTGGTTTTGAGGTGGTCTTGTGTTTGCCTCAGGAGAGTTCTTGTCTTCGTCTGCAGCAGTAGTGTTCGCAATGCCCAAGTATGGTTTGACGTATTTTCCTGGGTACCACCTTGGACCCGATGGTAGTAGCACGCACGCATACCCTCTACCCCAGGTAATCAACTGATGAGGCCCAGAAATTTGGTGTGTTTCAGGGTCCTTCACGAGCACAGATGGTTTCTCCGTGAGCTTTGCTTGGGTGGTATTTGCAAAGTGGCGGAGTATTGGTGGGTCAGGCTCTGACGCTGTGCAGTTCAGGAAGTTGATGACATAAAGAGCCTTGCAAAGTCTCTCCACTGGAGATGTGATTTTCGTGTCCCTGTTCTGTTGATCGAGGACTCTTTTGATGGTTTGATGTGTCCTTTCCACGATGGATTGTCCTGTGGGGTTTACAGGTATGCCCGTCTTGTGTGCTATGCCCCATTCATTGAAGAACTCCTTTAACTTGTTGGAGGTATAGGCTGGTCCATTATCTGTTTTAATCTCCTTTGGTACACCCAGGGTGGCAAAAGTGAGGAGAAAGTGTTTTATTGTGTGCATGGTCTTTTCTCCTGCATGTGATGATGCAAATACTGCTCCTGAGAATGTGTCAACCGAAACATGCACGTACTTTGACCTTCCAAAAGGTGCAAAGTGAGTTGCATCTGTCTGCCACAGCTGACAGCTATTCAGACCTCGGAGATTGACTCCCGTACCCATAGATGGTATCTGGTAGTTTTGACAGTTCGGACAGGTAGCCACAATAGCTTTTGCCTGATCCTTTGAGAGCTTAAACATTCTCATAAGGGCAGGTATATTTTGATGAAAAAACACGTGTGACAACTTTGCCTGAGCAAAGATGTTAAGAACATTAGCAGTTTCTGCTGCCATTGCTAATGCATCTGCTTTCCTGTTGCCTTCTGCAACAAAATCTGGGAGGCCCGTGTGACACCTCACATGCATTATGTGGTAAGGTTGCTTTCTGTGAGATATCAATTGTATTAATTTAGAGAGCAGTTGGTATAACTTTGGGTTAGAGACCTCTTTGAGAAGAGCATGTTCTGCTCTCATAGCTATACCAGCAACATAAGCTGAATCTGTGATCAGATTGAAAGGCTCGTTTTTAAATTTTTCAAAGGCTCTGACGACAGCTGCTAATTCTGCAATTTGTGGCGATCCTTCTACTGTTTCTACATCAGATTGCCAATCTTGTGTTTGGGGATGTCTCCAAGTAATCACCGACTTGTGGGAAGACCCTGAGCCATCTGTAAAGAGGGTTAGAGCCTTGAGAGGTTTTCTACTTTGGATTTGTTTTGGAATCAAATGGAAAGTTTCATTCTGGTTAAAAAGATCGTGTTGTGGGATCTCTGATGAAGTTTGACCCGTATAACTGTCCAGAGCAAACTGTAGACTCACATTGGTCTTGATCAAATCCTCAAAGTCTTTAAGGGTTATTGGCAAATATATGCATTCAAAATCACAACCTGAAAGGGAGCAAAGGCGAGTCCTAGCCTTTTTTATTAAGTGTGCTATAATCTCCTGGTAGGTGGTAAGTGTCTTTGTAGGCTGGCTACTTGTTAAAACCCATTCCAGTATCAACAAAGGATCTCGCAGCTGAGGGTCCCATTGGAAAATCAGTCCATGGAATCAAGGTGCTTTTCCCAGGATGATGAACTGGAAAGGCAGACTGGGCTCGTAGCGATGGGCTTTGCGTGAAGACAGGGCTTCCTGGACTTTGACGATGGCACCTCTGGTTTCCTCTGTGAGAGTGCAGGGAGAGTCCAGTTCCTTGGGTCCACGAACCAGGTTGAACAAGGGAGCAAGATCCTCTGATGTAATTCCTAGCAGTGGACGTACCCAGTTGATGGATCCGCACAGGCTGTGCAAGTCCCTGAGGGTTTTTGGGTCGTCGTTGATGACGATCTGCTGAGGTACGATGGTTCTTTCCCGGATCTGGACTCCAAGGTAAGTCCATGGCTCCGTGTACTGGATTTTGTCCTCACGAATTTCCATTCCTGCCTTTTCAATGGCTTCAATAGTCTTTTTAACTGTTTTGTCCAAGTAAGCTTTGTCTGAAGCACACACCGGAATGTCATCCATATAGTGATTGATGATGGCGTCTGGAAATTATTTCCGAATGGGAGACAGGATGTGAGACACGTACCACTGGCAAATAGTTGGGCTGTTTTTTAGTCTCTGAGGGAAAAAACGCCAATGATATCTTTTGAGCGGAGCTTCCTTGTTAATAGAGGGAATGACGAAAGCAAACCGTAGAGCATCCTCAGAGTGTAGAGGGATGCTGAAGAAACAGTCCTTAATGTCTATGATAGCAAGTGTCCAGTCTCTAGGCAGCATTGATGGGGAGGGCAGGACAGGCTGAAGAGGGCCCATGTCCTCGATGACTTCGTTGATTCTGCGAAGGTCATGGAGAAGCCTCCACTTGTTTGTCCCAGGCTTTGGTAGAACGAAGACTGGAGAGTTCCAAGGGCTGTCGGACTCCACTATGTGGCCTTTTTTGAGCTGTTCTTCCACGAGGGTGTTTAGGGCACGCAGCTTGGCTTTCTTTAGGGGCCACTGCTCAGTCCAGATTGGCTCGTGGCTTTTCCAGGTGAGACGGGGTATTTCTGGCAGCGCGCTCAACTCAGTGGCCCCAGTTAGAAATCCTGAATGGGGATACGTAGGGAAGCTCCCCACTGGGATAAAACGTCTCTGCCTCAAAGGGTGATGGGGGCCCTTACAACAAATGGACGGATGGTTGCCAGCTTGCCTTCAGGCCCTTCAACGAGGATGTTGTTCTTGCTTCTCATGGATACTGTAGCTCCACCAATCCCAGAAATCATGCCTGCAACAGGTTGTAGATTCCAGTGCGCTGGCCAATCTGAACGGGCGATGATGGTCACATCTGCACCGGTGTCTAGCATCCCTGGCAGGTAGGTCTTCTCTCCTTTGTGGGAGAGGCCACACTCGATGGTAGGCTTGGATGGTCCCATGACTTGTGCCCACATAGCTGTAGGGTTTAGAGGAATCTGTTCCCTGTGATTCTTTGGGAGTAAGAAGGCCTGAGCTATTGGAGTTCCCTTAGAAAGAAAAAATGGTAAGTCTATGCAGCATACCTGCACGAGGATCTCTTGTCCCGGCTGCACTGTCAGCACTTCCAGAACAATGAAGATTTCCTTTGGAGTTTTTAGAGAGTCACCTGTAATTAAAATGTCTGAAGGATTCCCTTTAGGTCCATATTTTCCTGGGGGAACACGGTGAACATTCTTATCATTAAAGTCAATGGACAAAGCAGTTACCAGTTGCCGGCGGGTACCCATCTGGGCTGTCCCGTGGGTTGGCGCTTCTTCTTTGGGTCTGGAGCAGCCTGGGTTTGTGCATGATTGGGTCTGGGTGGCCTTTGATTTATATTCTGCGCCCGAAGGTCCACCAGGCGGCTACAGGAGTTTAAAGGATGTGGCTGATAGCGTTGCTGATGTTGGGGTCTTTGATAATAATTACGATGGTATCGGGGAGGTGATCTCTCTGGGCAGTCCTTTATATAATGTCCAAGTTCTCCACAGTGATAGCATTTAGCTTGTTCTTTAGAGGTTATGACTGCGTGTGCACCCAAAACTCCTTCAGCAATACCCTTAGCAACTGCTTGGGCCACTGTATATTCAGTGGACATGTGACGTGTACAGCATTCTAGCATTTGCTTTATAGTAGGGTTTGAATCCACGGGTAAAGATCTCAAAATGGCCTTACATTTCTCATTTGAGTTGCTGAGAGCAAGCTTACATAAGAGTTTCTTCCTTGCCTCTGCACTCTCTGTCTCTTTCTCCAAAGCATCTCTAAGTCTGTCCACAAATTTTATAAAGCTTTCCTCAATGCCTTGTTTAATGGTAGAAAAATGCATTGTTGGCATTGACTCATCCTGCATAAGAAGCAAGGAGGTTTTAGCTGGGATTGCTACATCCTGCAGCGCTTCTTTATTCAGAGTTTCCATTTGTTCCGCTGGCTTTTGTAAGTCTCCATCGCTGGCTAGCTGGTCTACTGTGAAGTTGGTCTTAGTAGCATTGGCAGTATATGAATCTGATAACATTTTTAACTGTTTCTTCCAATGCCTATCCCATAACAAATATTCTGCCAGGGACAGGAGGCATTGTGAAATATTTTTTACATTGTGAGGAATCAAGACATGTGCAGAGAACATGGCTTCTAGGAAATTTCTAAAGATATGTGAACTACGTCCATGTTCTTTGGCTATATTTCTCAATTGCACTAGTTCCTTATTAGAAATTGGTTTCCATGTCTTGATATTAGATTCCCCACCATTCCTTCCTTGCCTATACTCGACCGGAAAGGCTGTGATTTTCTGTGCTAGGTCCCAATTCCCAGACTTCGTAGCTTCTATCTTAATAAGAGCCCATGGGTCTATGTTAATCGTATCAAAATCAGATTCATCGGAGGAGCTCTCATTGTCTGAGGAAAGCTGTGAGGGATTTGCTACCCGTGAATTCCTTTTTTTCATTTAGAAGCGTTTCTCAAGGTTTTCAATGACTGGCCAGGAGTTGGCGCTATTGGGTGAGGGGTAGCAGCACAGCAGGGACCGGATTGGGTGGGGGGGGTATCGCCACGGGTGGTCTCTGATCCGTTCGGGTGGCAGGAGGGTTGGATCAAGGGTTGGAGGGATGCATGGGGGCAGGGAGGGTGGGTGGGCTAGGGATGCACGCCTGGAGGGTTTGGGGGTGTGCAAACAGTGCCGCTGGTTTGGGATACTACAGGTATAGGGAGAGCTGGTGTTACTGTGCATGTGTGAGGCTGGGTGCAGGGGGATAGGGTGTGGGCGTGGCTCGGGAAAGCGGCAGGAGGGGCCGGCCCGCTCTCAGCCGGGGCCGGGAGGGCCGGAGCTTTCTCGGGAGGGGCGGGAGCGGGGGTGGTGACGGCGGGGAGGGCGGCCATGGGAGCGGGGGGGAGCAGTGCGGGATTGGGGGGGGCAGCGGCGATAACGGGGCCCGGGGGCATGGCAAGTGCGGCGAGGGGGGCGGGGGCCAGGGCAGGGACAGCAGCGGGAGTGGGGAATACGGCGATGGAGAAAGCGGGGGCGGGGAACGGCGGTGCGGGGTTAGGGGGGACCAGAATCGCGGCGATGGGAGGCGATAAAGGCAGCACGGGGGCGGGGGGAATGAGGAGGGGGTAGATCAGCGCAAGGGGAGGGGTGGCCTCAGCGGGGGCTACGGCGGCAGGGGCAGGGAGCGGGCCCCCTGGGGCCAGCAGCGGGAAGGAAGCGGGGCAGGGGGGATGGGGGGCTACAGCCGGAAACGGGGAGTTGGGCAGCGTGGGTCCCGCGAGGGGGGAGGATGTGGGGGGGGGGACCGTGGTGGCTCTGGGGCAAGGGAGAGGGGGTCCGGGGGGGACTGCTTGGCCTCTGCCTGCGAGGTGGTATCTGCAGGAAGTACTGCAGAGCCCAGGGGCTCTCTGGCATGCAAGGCACATACCTCTGTTATCTTATCAGCACAATTAGCATATGAAGAGGAGAGATCTGTTAGTGTGCAGCTTTTTTCAGAATTTAATTTTTCAATTGTCTTTGTTATTATATGAAATAAAGGTAAGAAGTTAGTGACAGAAAAGTCCTGTTTTGTTTGAAACATATAAATGGTGTTTCCAACTGTATCCCAGAAAGAATTTTCAGTAATTGTGGTCTTATCAGTTTAAGGGAAATGCAGCACAATCCAAGTTACAAATTTTTTAGGAGTCTTTTTTGACAGACTACCTTTAGAAAAAGAGAAATTGTTAACAGATAAGGTTTTGTGGTGGTTTGACCAGGAAGAAGTGGGAATTCTGGGATGTTGTGGTCAAACCAATGGGTGCTTGGATTTTGATATTGGCACCTGGGGTAGCCAGTGGGTTTTAGGACACACCTCCGAGAACACCCAGGGGTTAAAAGCAGAGCTTCGGCCCTGGGACGCTCTCTTGGGACTTTGAGGGACGCAGGTCGGATCTCTCCCCTGTCCAGCCACTGCTGCTGGGCGGGGGAGGGGCAGCCATGCGGTAGGCCTGGGCCTGGACAGAGATGGGAGTGAGGAGGCCTTGGAGGATGGAAGGGTGGAGAGCAACAAGAGACATCGGGCAGCCATTCCCCCCCCTTGGAGACAGAGAGAGAGAGAGAGAGAGAGAGAGAGAGAGTGCAGCCTGTGTTACCTTGAAATTCAGTAAATATGTGCTGGCAGCAGGCAGCCCAGCTGAGGAGATGGGGGGGGGTGTGCAGCCAGGAGTCCAGCCGCCTGGAGGAGTTTTTTAACCCTTTTTTTTGGACAATGAAAGCCTTACAGAACATTAACCCTTCCTAGACGAGTGATAAGAGTGGAGGAGGATGAAGGAAATGAACGAGTGATGGAGGTCTGGACCAGAGAGAGAGAGTGAGAGATGTTGAAAGAATGGAGAAGATGGAGTGGCATTTTATGCTGGACTCTTTTGTGTAGTCATGGACAGAGCCATGTTTCCGTGTGATACAGAGACTGAGTCCAGGGGGAGAAATGTCCCAGAGCCAAAGAAGAGTCAGTGTGGGGACCCCTCGGCCCCAGGGGGTATATAAAATATGGGGGGGACAGATGTCCCAGAGGTGAGAAGGTGAGATACTGTGCTTTTCTGGAACTGGACAAAGCATCCTTAAAAAAAAGACAACCCTGGAAGCAGCCCTGATCCCTGTTCGGTGGTGAGAGCACCGGAACAAGGACGGAAAAGGCCACCACGACACATGGAAGGACTCCCTCTCCTCTTGAGGAGTTGAAAGTTTGAGCAATCTAAAGGGTGGTGTTGGACCTAGAATTGGTGATTTTGGAGGATGTATTGTATTGGGAATTTAGGGGGGAGGAGGGGGAGAGTGTTTTTTTGTGAGGTTTTCATTTTCCTCGTGTTATTTTTTTTCCCTCTTTTGTGTGTAGTTTTGTAGTTTAGTAATTGTTTGTGTGTAGCTTAGTTAATAAACTTTTCTGTATGTTGAAGTTGGAGCCTGCTTTGTTTATTCCTGGTCACATCTCGCAGCAGACACCGGGGAGAAGGTGTCCTCATGGGGGCTCTGGCTTTGCCAGGCCCAAACCATAACAGGTTTCTACAATGGTTAAATATAACTCTCTCTCAAGTGTGGTTAGTTTCAGGGTGCTTAAAGAAGTACCCATATTTTTCAAGCCCTTTCCACAGAAAAATGAGAAAAAAAGAAAAAACAAGCAAAAAAGATTTTTTAGAGCACCCAAAGGCATGCGCGCAATCTTAAGTAATACTTACGTCCTTTGGGGTCAGGGGTCTGTGGAAGGGGTCTGCTGCTCAATTCTCCTCGGACGTTATCTCTCCCAGATGTGTGTGTTGAGGGTCGAATCGAGCCTTCCGCAGAGAGGATTTTCTAAAACGAAAAGTCCATTCGCAGAAGGAGCGGCTTCCCGAACAGGCAATAACAGGAGACCCCAAAAGGCTCCGATGCTCCGGTGACGCTTCGCTCCTGGGGGCCAGGGTCCGACGACGATCACATTTGGGCAGCCACTTAAATGAGCCTTAATTTGTCTTATCATAGGGCAAGCTATTACAGCTCCAGAGCTCAGCCCCCAAGGGGACTGAGTGCCAGAGGCCAGCTCGCTCAGACCAAGGCTGCGGGTCAGCCCCTAGCAAGCAGGGGGATATTCAGCTCTTATAGTGATTAGCCAGCTCTTATGATTTCAGCTTTGCTTGCTAGGTAGCTTGCCCTTGGCTTGAGGCTCCAGCATATGGTAGAGAGAGGAGAAGGAGAAGACACCGGCTGTTCCACGAGTATGGCTTTATTGGAGGGGTCCGTGAAGGGTCTCAGCTCTTCTTCTTCCGAGTTAGTAGGGGTACAGTATGCTACTTTTATACCCTTGGCCCGGATCCAATCCTGACCAATGGCAAAAGGTTAGAAGGACCATAAGTGACCAATAGTAGGGTTAACAAGATATTGCTTACATGGCTATAGGGATAGTGAAATAAACAAAAAGAGGGCCAGGAGACTTCTTCTCCTGTGTAATGCCTTTATTAAAAAGTGATCAGCTCAGGATTGGGCGGCTCGACGGTCTGCAGCGTCCGTCGTCTCCCAGGGCGACTCAGAGGAGGAGGATATGCGCAGCTTTGTCCACCCGGGGCAGAGCTGGGGATCAGATCCTCTTGGGAGCCTTCAGGGCTTGATCCCATAAGATGTTACCCCTCCCACTCTGTCAACTTGCTCTCACCGCCGGGGTCACCTCCCGTGGTCAGGGCGAGAGGGTCCGAAGGTGTTCCGCGTCTCTGCAGGCTCAGCACTTGGTTCCTCACGTCCAGACATCACTCCAGTCTCTCAACTCTTAGGTGGCTCGTTGTTTTTGGGGTTTCTCCATGAGTTTGGAGATGGGGGTCCCACAAAGCATTCTGGTCTTGCGAGTCACTTTGCATAACCCCCCCCCACCTTCTCAGGTGTCTTCCCTATTCTGAGAAAGGTAAAACTTAGCTTCGGGCAAGGTCCCCACCCAGGAGAAGGGCCATTACCTCGTCCCAGCCAGGGCTTTTACTAATACAAAAACAACCATTAACGACAATGACCCGTGATTACAATAACAAAGGCCGCAGCCCAGCAGTAGTGGTAACTTTTTAAAACAAAAAAATATTAACCAAATTTTTGTTCATAACAGTCCCCCCTCTTTTTTCTTTGATCGAGCTTAAATTCTAAGCTCGCATCAACTCCCAATTTTTTGTTTTGAATCTACTATAAATCCCTTGTGCACTTTGGTAATCATGGTTACTTAACTTTGTTACTTTCCCTGGTTTCTTCAGGTTGGTCTGCACGGCCAGTACTATTTTACTAAAACAGATAAACAAGCATAGTAAAAAGAGCAATCCTCCAAGTACACACACAGTGAGAAAAACTACCTTCTCCCATACATCTTTTTTGAAAATCTTTAGGTTCTCCCACCCACTGGGATCAAGTGTAGGAGTTTGTTCCTCATTATTTACACATGCTAACCTTTTTATTTCGTTTGAAATGTTCCTAATAATTGAATTCTTTATTTTTAATACTGCCTGGAGCCGAATAACTTTGTTTAACATAGATATTGGGATCCGAATTTGGCTTTTACAATTTTGGATTTTCTCAATTTCTATTCCACTTTGCTTGTTCTGTTTAATTTCTCCCAACAAATCATTATATATAGGAACTCCCAAACTTGATCCAATTTCTTTGGGTAATAAGAAAATAGGTTTTATCACTCTAGCGGCGCAGCTGCCAGACAAGATCGAATCTAGGGGTTTAAGGCTCCCCTGAAATGTGTTCCAAGAGGAGTTTATCTCTTTTCCAGTATACCCATATAGAGACTTGTAACAAACAATTTTTCTTACCATTTTCACCATTTCTTTGCTTTTTACTAGATCTGCTGAGCTTGTTTCAGCAGCATCCCATTCAAAGCACAACCAGGCTTCCCCTATAGGGCACTCTCCTAGGAGTGGCTGCCTAAAAGTGGCAGTATTGTATACTATCCAATACACTCTCTTATTTTTTTGATAAAAGACCAATTGGGAGAGGTTAACACAATCAGGGTTAGAACTGATGTGGACTCTCGACAAGGAGCTCACTTCCTCCTCACAGAGGGGTTGGTAGCATTCATTGCACGGCTCAGCTGGGCTCCCCTGAGCACCACCAGCAATCAGAGCCATCATTACTACCCTTCCCAAGAGTCCGGTATGGGTCATCTCACACAGCCTGCCCACCCGGCCTTGCCTCTTGGGGAACTTTACTGAGGAAAAGCTTCCAAGCTCTTTAGAGTCCCTTCTACCCATTTCTCTGGTTGAACCTCTCTTGGTCTGTTCCCTACCAATTTTGGTTTCCCCTCCCAAGGGAGTGTTCTGTAGAGGATTAACCTGGAGTCTTTAGAAATAAATTGGGGAACTTAACCAGAATTACTTATTTACAGTCCTAAACTTTTTACCAACATAATTTACACAGAACAGTCTTAAAACATTTTAAGCAATATTAGAACTCTTAACAAACAATTTTTTCCCACACAGTTCAGTCTTTTTGACTCTTCCTTCTGAGAGTCAACTTTAAATCCTTTGGTCCTTTTACCACAGTGTACTCAGGTGATTTAGCTTGTGAAGCAGATGAATCTCGTCCAGTGCCGGGGGGTGAGAGTGGTGTAGACTCTGGTCCAATGCCAGAGGGGGAAGCTGATGTTGGATCTAGTCTCGTACCTGGGGGTGAGACTGGCCCTTTTATTCTTGTGATAGGAGTCCAACCTTTTTCTTTGGTCCGCACAGCTGAATTTGTGATCAGGAGCACCTGGAAGGGGCCTTCAAATTTAGGCATTAATGTTCCCGTAGTCCATGATTTTATCAAAACCCAATCTCCTGGACTAATGTTGTGAACTTTTGTGTCGAGAGGGGAAGTTTGAGGAAGGTATCCTTTCTTTCTAAGTCCCTCCAGAGTTCTTCCAATTATTTCTAAATACTTTCTGGTAGCTTCTTCCCCTTCCAGATAGTCTCCTGTGCTATAAGGTGTTAACAAGAATGGCAGCCCAAACATCATTTCATAAGGTGAAATTCTTATGTCAGCCCGAGGTCTTGTTCTGATGCGCAATAGCGCTAGGGGCAAACACTTCAGCCAATTCATCTTTGTTTCTTCAATCAATTTAGTTAATACATTTTTGAGAGTTTTGTTCATTCGCTCCACCCTCCCAGAACTCTGGGGGTGCCACGGAGTATGCAACCTCCATTTCATTCCTAAAGCCTCAATTATATTTTGTAATGTTTGGGACACAAAATGTGGACCTCGGTCTGAGTCTATGGTGTTCACAATACCATATCTGGGGATAATATTCTCTAGGATTGCTTTTGCCACGACTTGAGCTGTTTCTCTCCTGGTCGGGAAGGCTTCTAACCAGTGTGTGAGATGATCAACTATAACCAGTAAATATCTGTATCCTTGCACTGGGGGCATTTCAGTGAAATCTATCTGTATGCTTTGGAAGGGTCTCAAGGCTAATTCCCTTCCTCCAGGTGCTACTTTTCTCATAACTTTCTGGTTCACTTTTTGACAAATGATACACCCTCTGGTAACAGCTTTAGCCAGGCTATATACCCCGATGCATAGGTTATTTCTTAGGAAATGATCACATAGTCCTTGGACTCCCCAGTGAGTTAATTTATGTAGTTCTGTTAGCACTGTCCGAGCCAGTGCTTTATTCAAAAACACCCGTCCATCTGAGGTTAACCACTCTCCCTGTTGTCCTTGATGTAACTTTAAATCCTTTATTGCCTCTAATTCTTCTTCACTAAATATAGGTTCCTCCCCTTTTTCAGGTGTCATTTTTGTCTTCAAAATTTTTACTGGATCCCCTGGTTCCAGAGCTGCTTCTTTGGCTATCTGATCAGCCAGTCGGTTTCCTTTAACTTCTAAACTGTCTCCTCTTTGGTGCCCCTTTATATGGACCACTGCTATTTCTATAGGTTTTTGTAGGGCCTCTAGTACTGATCGGACTAGGTTCTCATGGGCTAAGCTCTTTCCCTTTGAACTTAGATACCCACGTTCCTCCCATATTTTCCCAAATGTATGAACTGTCCCATACGCATATTGGGAGTCCGTATAAATGGTTCCCCGGTCCCCCTCCAGTAAGTCCAGTCCCCTTTTCAGGGCATATATTTCACAACTTTGGGCTGACCAGCTTGGGGATAGTTTCCCTTTTTCTGCAATTTGTAATGTTTCTCAATCTATAATGGCATAACCTGAAGCTCTTTTTCCATTTACTACCCTCGAAGAGCCATCTATGAATAAGCTTCTTCCAGTTGCTAGAGGCTGATATTCCAAATCTTCTCTTACTTTTGTTTGGAGATAAACCAATTCTAGACAATCATGTTCTAAATTCTCTATAGGCTCTCCCATTAGGAATTGTGCTGGATTGAGGGCATTTGATGTGATAAATTCTAAGTCCTCTGCATTCATTAGTATTATCTCATATCTTAATATTCTAGCATCGGTTAACCACTGCGGAGCTCTCTGTCTCAGTACTGCCTTAAGATCATGAGGAGTATGCACTTTAATTTTTCCCTGTAAGGTCAATTTTTGAGTCTCTTCTATCAGGATTGCAGTTGCTGCTACTGCCTGTATACAAACTGGCCAGCCTCTAGCCACTGGATCTAACAATTTGGATATGTAAGCCACGGGTTTCCTGCACCCTCCCCACTCTTGAGTTAATACTCCATAGGCTATACCTCCTTCTGCACTCACAAACAGGTCAAAGCCCTTCCTGAGGTCTGGTAAGCTTAGGACCGGGGCAGAAGACAATTTGTTTTTTAAGTTTTCAAATTGTTGATCATCTTCAGCTGTCCAAATTAGGGGTTCTGGATCTACTAGTTTATTATACAGAAATTTCACACTCTGTGTGTATTGATCCAACCATAACTTACAATACCCGAACAAGCCCAGGAGTTTTCTCACATCTCTTTTCGTTTTTGGGGCCGGGAGAGATAAAATACCTGAAATTCTGTCAGGGCTTAGTTTCTTATACCCTCCCCCTATTATGTGCCCCAAGTATGTTACTTATGATTGCACAAATTGTAGTTTCCCTTGGGAAACTTTTAGTCCTTTCTCTCCCAGAAAATTCAAAAGTTTAATACTAGTTTGTCTGACCTGATCTTTTTCCTTTCCTGATACCATCAGGTCATCAACATACTGCAAGATCTGCACTTCTTGTTCAGGGACAAATTGTTCCAACAAACTCTCTAAAGCTTGTCCAAAGAGATTGGGGGATTCAGTGAACCCCTGTGGTAATCGGGTCCACCTTAGCTGTTGTCTCCTTTTCGTACTCGGGTCCTCCCATTCAAAGGCAAACCAATCCCTACATTCTGTTGCCAGGGGACACGCCCAGAAAGCATCCTTCAAATCTATGACAGTGAACCAAGCATGTTCTCTTGGAATTCTGCTTAGGAGACTATATGGGTTGGGCACAACTGGATGTCTGGCAATGGTTCTTTTGTTGACTTCCCTCAAATCTTGTACCAGCCTATATTTCCCTTCAGCCTTTTTAACTGCCAGTATAGGGGTATTATGTGGTGACATGCAGGGTTCTAAAATTCCTTCCTGCAACAGTTGCTCAATAACTATAGCAAGCCCCTTCTTTCCTTCTAGGGAAATCGGATACTGTTTAACCCGTATGGGTGAGGTATCATCCTGCATTTTTATTGTTATCGGTGGAATGTCTAATAAGCCTCTCTTTCCCCCCTCAGCCCATACCTCAGGATTTATTTCTGCAACATCTCCTTGAGACAGCTTCATCACTTGTACTACTATCTTCTCTTCTCTTGGAACAATCCTAACTCCCAAATGGACTTGCAGATCTCTTCCTAACAAACTTTTTTCTAAGTTAGGCAGATAAAGAAAATTAGCTTTACACTGCCTTGAGTTTCCAATTATTTTCACTTCTTCAATCACCGATGCTCTAAATGGTCTCCCCTCTGCACCCAATACTTCACAAAATTGTCTCCCAATTTCCATATCTTGTGGTATTTTGTTGAGACAGGACTGATCTGCCCCTGTATCAACCAAAAATTCAAATTCCTCATTTAGGGGTCCCACTTCAAAATTTACCAAGGGCTCTTCTAGATGTTTCATCGGGTCCCCTATAGTAAAAAGCCCTTGACACCCCTAGTCCTTCCCCTTAAGAATCCTTCCTAAATTGTCCTGTTCCTTGGCTATTGCCTCATCGAGACTGAGCTTTTTACAAAACCTCCTGATGTGTCCTGCCTCCCCACAGTAATAACACTGTCGTCCTCTCAAAGGGACTTCTTGAGGTCTCTCAACCCTTCGTGCACCGGTCACTACTGGCCTACCTCTGCCTCCTCCTGGTGGTGGACCTGCCCACCCTGCACTTTCTCTAGCTACAGCAACCATGATCTTAGCCTTGGCCTTTACTTTTTCTTCCTCCCTCCTTAAATACACCTTCAATGCCTCCTTTAATAACTCATTAATGTCCTTCTCTTGCCAATCTTCCATCTTTTTCAGTTTTCTCCGTATATCAGGCCAAGATTTGGTAACAAATTGGACTTTTAGTAGCATTTGACCTTCCGGGGTGTCTGGGTCTATTCTAGAGTACAACTGGAAATTCCGCCTTAGGCGATTAAGCCAGGCAGCAGGAGCTTCATCTTTCTCCTGTGTACCCTCAAATGCCAATTGGGTATTAGTTCCTTTGGGAACTGACTCTTTGATCCCCCGTATTATCAAAGACCTATATTCCCTCATGGCCTTCCTCCCCTCCTCCTGATTAGGGTTCCAGTTGGGCTCTGTTAGTGGCAATTTCTGTTCACCTGATGGCACCTGGGGTCCTGGACTGTTATCTTTCTCCCAAATTTTTATGCCAGCCGCCCTTATCATCTGGACCTCTTCTGGAGAAAATAATATACTCAGGATGGAATTCATCTCCCCCCAGGTGTAGATATTTGGACCTAGAAATTGATCCACTTGGTTGGCTATGCCCACTGGGTCCTCAACTAAATGCCCCAACTCTTTCTTGAATCCTCTCACCTCAGAAGCAGTTAGGGGAGCATTCACAAAGCCAACACCTCCCGCCACTCCTCCCATAGGAACCTCTCTGAGGGGAAAGAGTCTCTCTGCCTTGGAGGTCTTGGATCTGGTGCTACAGTACGGCCCATCTTCAGATGCCAAACTACTTTGAGGGTTTTCTGAGTTACCCTGAATGTTCTGCCCATCAGCAGGTGTATTTGCTGATAGCTGTTTACTGGGCAAGGAGGCATTTGTGTCCCAACTAGGAGGAGGTAAAGGGACAGCAATAGGAGGGGGAGAAGAGCCTGAGTAGATATTAATCGGAGCTGGAGAAGGTGTGGAGAATACAGCAGGTGGAGTAGGCGCTTGTGGTGGTGCAGAAGGGACTGGAGGAGATACTGGGTTTATCATAGCAGAAGCTGAAGAGGTAGAAGGAGGAGTTTGAGCAGGTGGTAATGAGATGGCAGCCGGGGGAGGAACCGGACCTGCCATTTGAGGTGCTTGAAGAAGAGGATCATAAGGTGGAGGGGTAGAAGGAGGCAAATAATCCAGGGGGTCCCATCTTTTACTAGTTCTATCATCCCCTCCTTCATTCCCCTCTTTCTTCCTCTGTACCTTACAAATTCGCACCACTTCATCCCCAACAGCGCTCTTTAACCAGCAAGCCACATACAATAATTGCTCAGGATCAGTATCCCCTCGAGCTCTCAGATAATTATTTAATTGTTGGCACATCCACTTATCCTTGGTCCCACACCAAGGCCATCCTCCTTGCACCTCTAATTCTGGCCATGCTTCCATACAATAATGGATCATTTTCACTTTAACTAATCCCTCCGTGGCCTCTATAGAATCCCATTTTACTAACAGTTCTCCTAAGGGACTATTGGGATGTATATACCTCAGTCTCTTGCCGGTCTTTTTACTACTACAACATCCCATTTTTCAGGTCTCAATAGTAAAAATCCCAAAGGTGCCTCTACTGACCGGGAATTTCAATAAAAACCTTCTTTGAGGAGCTCCAGCCTCCTCCACTGAACTTCAAATTTCTGCCTGATGCTCAGGACTTTATACTGAAACAACTGCCCAATCTCTTGATTGCCCAACTTCCCAGCGTCAGGTCTTACATCTATCGGGACTTAAACACATGAAGCCCCGGCCAAGAATCCGGGTCGTGCCTGACATCCTCAGTCAGGAAAAACAACTGCCTGATTTTTAGTTTGCCTAACCTGCCAATTTTTAGGCTTCACCATATGAGGACTTAAAAGCAAACCGCAGCCTCCTTCGCTGGGGTTTGTGCCTGACTCCTTTGTCAGGACTTACTTTGCCTACAGGGCTTGTGAAACACCCGAATCCTTCTCGGGACTGACAAATCTTACTCGAATCCTTCTCGAGACCTACAAAAGTGCCTGACCTCCCTTTGTCAGGACTTTGGGGTGCGTGCCACTCATACACAGTAATTCACTCCGCACGCCCGGAGTGGGGGGGCCCTTTATTCCCCCTTGGGAGACGACTTCGCTCACGCTAATTCCACTCGCGTCCCCCTGTTCCTGGCCGCTTTTCTCGCGAAAAGACGGAACCGCAGTACTGAGGGGTCCACTCTCGCTTCGAAGGTCCAGCTGCCGGCCCTCGTCTCACACACACCTGCGCACGTCTCCCACTCCTGCCACCGAGTTTCTCACCAGTCCGGTGCTCCGGTGCTCCTCTGCGTCGCTGTCCTGAGCTGGTCCCTCTGGTCCTGGTAGCCAGCTGTCCTCTGAAGATCCAAGATGGCCAGTCCTGAGTCCTCTTGCGGCGTGGCTATCCCGGACGAGAGCCCCCAGCTGAAATAAACAAAAAGAGGGCCAGGAGACTTCTTCTCCTGTGTAATGCCTTTATTAAAAAGTGATCAGCTCAGGATTGGGCGGCTCGACGGGTCTGCAGCATCCGTCGTCTCCCAGGGCGACTCAGAGGAGGAGGATATGCGCAGCTTTGTCCACCAGGGGCAGAGCTGGGGATCAGATCCTCTTGGGAGCCTTCAGGGCTTGATCCCATAAGATGTTACCCCTCCCACTCTGTCAACTTGCTCTCACTGCCGGGGTCACCTCCCATGGTCAGGGCGAGAGGGTCCGAAGGTGTTCCGCGTCTCTGCAGGCTCAGCACTTGGTTCCTCACGTCCAGACATCACTCCAGTCTCTCAACTCTTAGGTGGCTCGTTGTTTTTGGGGTTTCTCCATGAGTTTGGAGATGGGGGTCCCACAAAGCATTCTGGTCTTGCGAGTCACTTTGCATAACCCCCCCCACCTTCTCAGGTGTCTTCCCTATTCTGAGAAAGGTAAAACTTAGCTTCGGGCAAGGTCCCCACCCAGGAGAAGGGCCATTACCTCGCCCCAGCCAGGGCTTTTACTAATACAAAAACAACCATTAACGACAACGACCCGTGATTACAATAACAAAGGCCGCAGCCCAGCAGTAGTGGTAACTTTTTAAAACAAAAAAATATTAACCAAATTTTTGTTCATAACAGATAGGGTATAGAGCGAATGTCCCTGGAGTTAGGAAGCTTCTTTGTTGCTGTGTCAGCGTTCTGTTATTCAGATCCTCCACGGGGCCCTGGCTAAACCTGATGGTTTCACTACATGTGTTGGGTTAAAGTGTAGCAAAAAGCTCAAAGCAGCAGCAGAAAACAGTGGGGCTGGACAGCAGCAGCAGGGGTCCCACAAACAGCTAGGAGACACTCCCTCCAGAGAGGCTCCAGGTCCTGGGTTTTTCCCCAAGGCACCCGAGTAGATGGTGAGGGTCCTTTCCAGTGAGATCGGCTGTTGATAAGGTCCCAGTTCAACAGTTGCTTTTATGAGCAGTCTCACTCATGGCAGGAGAAGGAGTAAAGGATGGAACTCTGCAGTGGCAGCAAATTCTCCCCACAGCAAATTCTCCCCACAGCAACCCAACTGTTCCCCTCCAGTCCTGAGACTGAGAGAGAGCACGGAGCTGAGCCCAGCTCCTCACCTTCCAGCCAAAATCTCGCACATGGCATCTCTGCACCTCCCAAGAGAAAGCCCCAAAGCTAAGAGAATGAAGCCAGCTGCACGCCTTCCCCCCATCTTGGCCACATCCTTTGTCTCTCTTAAGTCTCGTCTTCCACTCTCTAAGGCAACAAATAGGAGAAAAATTCCATAAGAGAAAGAAAAACAAAAAAGGAACAAATCCTAACCTCCAACACGTGTCTAGTTCTGGGTCCCCTCAATTCACAGAGGACATTCAAGTGCTGGAGCAAGTCCAGAGAAGGGCAACAAAGCTGGTGAAAGGTCTAGAGAGTAAGTCTGATGAGAAGCAGCTGAGGGAGCTGGGGGTGTTTAGTCTTGAGAAAAAAGAGGTTCATGGGTGATATTATTGCTCTCTACAACTATCTGAAAGGTGGTTGTAGCAAAATGGGCTTCAGCCTCTTCTCCCAGTCAACTAATGACAGGACAAGGGTCATACCCTCACGCTGAACCAGGGGAGGTTTGGGTTGGACAGGAGGAGGATATTTTTCAAAGAAAGAGTTGTTAAACACTAGAATGAACTGCCCAGGGAGGTGGTGGAGAAAAGACTGGAGTTGGCACTTAGTACTGTGGTCTAGTTGAAATGATGGTGTTCCATCATAGGTTGGACTCAATCATCTCTGAGGTATTTCCCAACCTAATTCATTCTGTGATTCTGAGTGTAATTATAGGACATCATTGTATCTCAGGAAACTTCCTGGCATTTTGACAAACTAAAAAAAATGCATATCTTGAATTTTGTGCATAAGTGTTTGCTCAAGTGCCTGTGTGACAGATAAAACTGGAATTTTCTTTTTTCACACAAAATTGGAATTGCCTACATTAAAAGCCTACATTTCATAGATCAATGAACATATTCAATACATATTACTACAGTTAGGAAACAGTCAATCAAAGGCCAGGAAACAATGCTTTTTAAGACCTAGTTAGTTATTTCAGTATGGCATCTTTTTATGAACAGGAACTGTGACTGTGGTCACAAGGGTTTTCAGGATGAGAGAGAGACAAGAATGTTGATTCCATGATCAGAAGGCTTGATTTATTATTTTATGATATATATACTACATTATAACTATACTAAAAGGAATAGAAGGAAAGTTCTCAGAAGGCTAGCTAAGCTAAGAATAGAATAGAGAAGAATGATAACAAAGGACCTCTCTCCGACTCTGTCCGAGAGAGCTCAGTCCTTGATTGGCCATTAATTGTAAACATCCAACATGGGCCAATCACAGGTGCACCTGTTGCATTCCACAGCAGCAGATAACCATTGTCTACATTCTTTTTCTGGGGCCTCAGCTTCCCAGAAGGGAAAATCCTAAAGAAAGGATTTTTATGAAAAGATGTCAGCGACACAGGAACTATTTTCCTTACATGGTACCTGAAGGAACTGTATGTGACACTGTGTCCCTACCCCCCACCAACCTGACTCTTATTTCCTGTAACTTCTCCAGTCATAACCACCAGTGGCGGTCTGTTGCAGCATAGGGTTTGGATGGTGGATGCTGCTACCTATACTTATTCCCCAATAAGCATCTCCTGTGGAAAAGCCACTTGGGTAAGCATTCAGGCAAAGCAGTCAAGTCCACAAACCACACTCACCATGGCTAGCTCAGCGAAGAGAGGCAGAAGGGCCTTTTGTATGATTCTGTTACATCAAAGGTTTATTGCAGTGTGCGAAAGGGAAATCAGGGACAATAGACGAGGCCATGTGGTCTGCACAAGGTTAAGTATGGGAGGGCACAGGGGCGGTACAAAGGGCAGGGCAAAGGGCATTAGCATACAGGGAAGACGGGGCCAGCCACCAAGGATACCACAACCAATAAGGAAACAGGAAAAGGAGAAACCACTAGAATTTGGGACATACGGGCAAAAGAACTGGGATGGATCATGGTGCTGAGTAAGACTCTGTGGGGTAGTCTTTTCTGTCTGCAAAACTCTATGGTAAATTCTTCCAAGGCAAGGCACTGGGGATTTGCCTTATGGGGAAAGATTCAGAGGATTCCACAGCAGTTGGGTCATGTTGGGAGAAATGGATTGAAATGGTGTCCTGGTTCTGGCTAGAACAGGGTTAATTTTTGCAATAGCCAGGAGGGGGCATGGCCAGGACCCAGAGGTTATTCTATACCACCTTAAGTCTTTGCCAGGGGAGGGGAAATGGACTCTCTGCTGGGGAAAAGGGGTTCCTTCCAGTCAAGTAAATGTGACAGATGGGCACCATCTGGTATTGTTTATTGTTGCAGGCTCTGCAGTGAACATTTTTGCATGTGAATCACTTTCTCATTTGTATGATTTTGTTATTAATATTGTTGCTGTGACTCTTGGTTTTCTTATTTTTGTTTCCAGCAAATTGTTCTTATCTCAAACCATGATCTTTGCCTTTTGGGCCTCCAACCAGGTGGGGGGGTGGGGGATCAGTGTTTGGGGTTATTTTAGTGGGAGGACTAAATTGGAGAATATGATTCCTAAACCATGACAAAGGGGAAGACTGTTGAGGAGGATTGTAAATACATTCAAGTGACCTTGCAGCTGGGAATAATCCTTAATAAAATTGTGTGAACAGCATCCAGTGATCCTCTAGCATGGACTGAGTTAAACAGTGCCTGTATCTCCACTTATGTGCCTCTGACTGGGTGTTGCTTCAGGAATCCCCTGGTTATTGAGGTAACAGAAATAGATTTACCCTGTGGTTTAGGCATGGGTTTGTGACAAGAGTAACAAGACAAGCAAGAAGCTGAAGCAAACGGCAATCTTTAAAAGATCTAAACATGGGTCCTATCTGCAACATCTGAGTTAGTGCAAGCGATTAGAAGATTACCGTGAGCACTCAAGATGTCCTGGTTTAGGGCAATTTTGGGAGAAAAACCTCAAAAGAGGTTTCCTCTAGAAAGCAAATTCAAGTAGTTCCTCCACCAACTGGTTTGGGAAAAAGATTTCCTTGGAGAAAAGTGGAAAAAACTGTTTATATAACAGGCAAAGCATTCACCAGCACAAAAAATGAACAATATTAAACAATAAAACCTCTTGCCACTCCAGAAGAGATGACAAACTCAGAAAGTCCCCTTTGTGGGCTGTAACTCGGCTGACCCAGTCTCTTATCAGTCCTTCTGCCATTGGAAATGCTGCGTCCCAGGCCCGACCTGGTGGGCCACAGGTGAGAGCTGTGGATGCTTGTCCCAGACTGCAAGGCAAGATGTATTCTATTCTACAACCACTCATCCCTGGGGGGAGGGGGGGTGGGAAATGGGGGGACATCTGCTGATAATAGGCTATTGAATGTCACTGCCTGACTGATAAGAACTATAACATCCCATTGTGAGATGCTCCGCCCAGAGGGAAGAGCCAAGCATTCCTACCAGAGATATAATCTGGAAATTCTGGAATACCAGCATAGCTTCTCCACTGGATTTCCCAGAGGAACAGCAGCTGCCTCTTCCACTACTGGATCTTCAAAGGAAGACTACACCCTTTTCTACAAAATCCCTGCTCCAACAGAACCACACCTGACACTCCAGGAGGACTGCAGCCACATTTCCAATTGGATTGCTGCCAACACCCTGACCAACAGGGTGTCAGGTTGAGTTCTGACTCTGTCAGTGTTGTTTTAGTTTACTGCATTGTTTATTATATCCTTTTATTTTCTTCCCTATTAAAGAACTGTTATTTCCTGCTCCCAAGTTTTTTGCCTGAGAGCCCCTTAATTTAAAATTTATAGCAATTCTGGGAGGGTGTTTACATTCTCCATTTCAGGGGAGGCTCCTGCCTTCCTTAGCAGGCACTTGTTTCCCAAAGACAGATTTTGGAGCCCAACGTGAGGCTCGAGGGCACAGAAACAAAAGGGGAATAACAGTTCTTGAGTAATCTAATTTTTTGTGTGCAGCTATAGAAATCTCATTAAGCAACACCATGTGGTCCAGCTTACCCTGGTTTGGGCGGCACGTGATCATGGCTGTATTTCTCCCATTTGTAGGCCCTTATCTAAACATGTGTCCTATAACCAAGGCTACTGTGGTTGTTATCCGGTTTGCTTTATGGGTGAATAAGGTGAGGAATTAATGGATTTTTAACTTCCTCTGGAAAGCAGGCACATGGATTCACAGCTATCACACACTAACTGTATGTTTTTGGGGTTACTTTAATAATGGCATCTGCTGTAAGGAAATGACACCAGGGGAAATTTTCTTCAACCCTTTGACCATCTCTTTGGGTCTGCCCCAGCAGTTTTTGAAGGGTTCAGATCAACTCTAAATACTAATGATATCATACAGTGGCTGGTGTTGCTGATAGGCCTGTTCTATTTAGCATTTAGAGAGAAGGGAAGAGTAACCTGGATAACCACCCTGACACCTACCCCAGAACCTGACATGGCACCAGAGCCTAGGGATGCTGCTGCCCCAGAGCCTGACCCTACCCCACAGCCCATCCCAGATATGAACTACCCTGACTGGGTAGGGGGTCTGGTGAGGGAGATGCATGAGATAGGCCAGATGCTGAAGGAATACACTTCCACAGCTGGTGAGAAGGCCTCCCCCTGCCTCGAAGAGGGAGAATCTAATAGTGCAGCAGCAGAACCCACAGATATTACAACTGTCCAGGTTCCAGCTGAACTGCAAAGGCAGTCACAGCCAGCAGCAGTTGCCCTTAGAAACAAGGAGATCTAAGATGAAAGCAGAGCACCCAGATAGGGGAGGGCCCTCACAACCAACAGGGGAGCCAGAGGTTGTAATCATCACCGAGTCCCTGATGTATGAAAGTCTCTGTAATCTGCAACAAGACATTGTACGATGGGGACGTGAGGCTTATACAACCTGGTTACTCCGCGTCTGGGACCCTATGGGTACAGGTGTCCAGCTGGATGGTGGTGAGGCAAGGAATCTGGGACCCTTGACCCAGGACTCAGGTATGAATCAGATTTTTGTCAAGGAGCCAGGGTCCCTTTCCCTCTGGGAGTGGCTTTTAATAAGTGTCAGAGAGAGGTTTGTCCACAGGGAGATAATGCAGGAGCATCACCATAGAATGCACTGGAAGACCCTTGAGGAAGGGATCCAACAGCTGAGAGAAGTGGCAGTATTGGAGGTACTCTTTGGGAGGAATGGACAGCATGATAATGACCCCGACAAGGTCAGGTGCACAGGGCAAATGTTGAGGAGCCTGGCAAATCTAGGGCCATCTCAATACACCACCTTCATTGCAATAATTAATGCCAATGCCAGCCGAGAGACAGTGGGTTCTGTTGCAAACAAGCTTAGAAATTATGAGAGTATAATCAGTGGCCCGATGCAGGCTCATGTCTCTGCTGTGATTAAGGACCTCAAAGAGGAGATGAGGGAGGTGGTGAGGGAGGAGGTGAGGAGGAACAGTTCCCATATCGCACCAGTGTGAGTCACAGGCCCCAAAGTCAGAGCCCAACATTCCCCAGCTAGACAGAGAAGGTACACCCACGGGCTGACCTATGGTTCTTTCGGCGTGACCGTAGGGAAGACATGAGAAGGTGGGATGGAAAACTTACTTCTGTCCTGGCAGCACGGGTGCGTCAACTCAAGGAGGAAAACACTAACCGAGGGAACTCCAGTAAAGTGAAGGTAGCCTAAACTTCCCATGACCGAGCTGCCAAATATGATCTGTCAGATCCCCTTGAGGGTACCTCTACCATGTATGCCCAGGAAACAAATAATAACCAGGGTTAGAGGGGCCCTGCCTCTAGCCAGGGAGAGGCACGGGAAAACCAGATCTTCTCGACAGTGTGGATCCGATGGCCTGGCACATCAGAATCACAAAAATACGATGCCTTAGTTGATACTGGTGCGCAGTGTGCCCTGATACCATCGGACATGTGTGGGCGGAACCTGTTTCCATTGCCAGGGTGACGGGGGGATCAAAGCAATTGACCCTGTTGGAAGCTGAGGTGAGCCTGACTGGGAAAGAGTGGAAGAAATATCCTATTGTGATCGGCCCAGAGGCCCTGTGTATTCTAGGCATAGACTTTGTCCAGAATGTATATTACAAAGATCCAAAGGGACTCAGATGGGCTTTTGGCATAGCTGCTGTAGAGGCAGAGAACATTAAGCAGTTGAACACTTTGGCTGGACTATCAGAAAACCCATCTGCAGTAGGTCTCCTGAAGGTAGAAGAGCAATGAGTGCCAATTGCCACCTCGACAGTGCACCATCGCCAGTATTGGACCACTCGAGATGCCGTGATCCCCATCCACAAAATGATCCGTGAACTGGAGAACCAAGGGATGGTCAGCAAAACACATTCACCCTTCAACAGCCCCATTTGGCCTGTGTGCAAGTCTGACAGAGAATGGAGATTGACTGTGGACTATCATGGCTTGAATGAAGTGACTCCACCACTGAGCGCTGCTGTGCCAGACATGCTAGAACTCCAGTACGAGCTGGAGTCCAAGGCAGCAAAGTGGTACGCCACTAATAACATTGCTAATGCATTTTTCTCCATTCCTCTGGCAGCAGAATACAGGTATCAGTTTGCCTCCACCTGGAGAGGCGTGCAGTACACCTGGAACCAACTGCCCCAGGGGTGGAAGCACAGCCCTACCATCTGCCATGGACTGATCCAGGCTGCACTGGAAAAGGGTGAAGCTCCAGAACACCTGCAGTACATCGATGACATCACTGTGTGGGGGAACATGGCAATAGTAGTATTTGAGAAAGGAGAAAGGATCATCCAGATTCTGCTAGAAGCCAGCTTCACCATCATGAAGAGCAAAGCCAAGGGACCTGCCTGGGAGATCCAGTTTCTGGGAGTGAAGTGGCAAGATGGACAGCGTCAGATTCCCGCTGAGGTCATCAACAAGATCACCGCGATGTCTCCACCAACCATCAAGAAGGAAACACAAGCTTTCCTAGGCGCCATAGGTTTTTGGAGAATGCACATTTCCGAGTACAGTCAGATTGTGAGCCCTCTTTTACCTGGTCACCCACAAGAAGAATGAGTTCCACTGGGGCCCTGGGCAGCAACAAGCTTTTGCCCAGATCAAGCAGGAGATCACTCATGCAGTAGCTCTTGGCCCAGTCAGGACAGGACCAGAGGTAAAGAACATGCTTTATTCTGCAGCCGGGAACAATGACTTGTCCTGGAGCCTTTGGCAGAAGGTGCCTGGAGACTCGAGGCCAACCACTAGGATTTTGGAGTCGAAGCTACAGAGGGTCTGAAGCCAACTATACTCCTATGTAGTAAAACCCACAAGTTTAGCCAGGGCCCTGTGGAGAATCTGAATAATAGAAATGCTGACATAACAGCAAAGAAGCTTCCTGACTCCAGGGACAGCCACCCTATAACCTATCTCTATAACCATGTAAGGCAATATCTTGTTAACCCTACTATTGGTCACTTATGTTCCCTCTAACCTTTTGCCATTGGTCAAGATTGGAACCGGGCCAAGGCTATAAAAGTAGCATCCTGTACCCCTGTTACCGGGCTTGCAAGGGTTCCTCAGGGGTGAAGAGATAGACGAGAATCTTGACTTCATGATCAGAAGGCTGGATTTATTAATTTATGATATATGTTACATTATGACTATGCTAATAGGAATAGAGAGAAAAGTTCAGAAGCTTGCTATGCTAAGAATAGAAAAAGAGTGAATCAACAAAGGACCTCTCTCTGATTCTGTCCCAGAGAGCTTGGCCCCTGATTGGCCCTTAATTGTAAACATGCAACATGGGCCAATCACAGGTGCACCTGTTGCATTCCACAGCAGCAGATAACCATTGATTACATTCTCTTTCTGGGGCCTCAGCCTTCCAGAAGAGGGAAAAATCCTGAAGAAAGGATTTTTCACAAAAGAGGTCTGTGACATACCCCTACTAACTCGGAAGAAGAAGTGATGAGACCCTTCACGGACCCCTCCAATAAAGCCATACTCGTGGAACAGCCGGCGTCTTCTCCTTCTCCTCTCTCTACCATATGCTGGAGCCTCAAGCCAAGGGCAAGCTACCTAGCAAGCAAAGCTGAAATCATAAGAGCTGGCTAATCACTATAAGAGCTGAATATCCCCCTGCTTGCTAGGGGCTGACCCGCAGCCTTGGTCTGAGCGAGCTGGCCTCTGGCACTCAGTCCCCTTGGGGGCTGAGCTCTGGAGCTGTAATAGCTTGCCCTATGATAAGACAAATTAAGGCTCATCACTCCTACAGAGAAAGAAATCTTGGTGGCCTATGAAGGAGTTCAAGCTGCCTCAGAGGTGATTGACACAGAAGCGCAACTCCTCCTGGCACCCCGACTACCGGTGCTATGGTGGATATTTAAAGCAGAGGTTCCCACTACCAACCACGCCGCTTGACGCCACATGGAGCAAACGGATTGCCCTGATCACACAGCGCGCCCATAATGGAAACCTGAATTGCCCTGGGATTTTGGAGATAATTACAAACTGGCCATAAGGTGGAAACTGTGGTCTCACTGATGAAGAGGAACAAGAGCAAGTGACACGTGCTGAAGAAGCTCCACCATAGACAAAATTGTACCTGTGAATCATTTCCAAGTATATGGAAGAAGAAGAACCTGAGAGTATTGGAATATGCTCCCAATATTACCAGTTGGATTGTGCCTGGGCCAGTCTGACCCTTGCTGCTGGGCCAAAGGCAGCAACTGCGGTGTATCACCCCAGAGATACCTTGGCTTGCTGGAGATTGCAGCTGGGCACAGAACAAGTCCAGGCTTGTTAGGAACCCCGTTTACCTCAGGAGGAGAACTTCAGGCAATGGTGAAGAGAAAAGGAGATGATTCTGCTGGAGGGTTTAATGTCCAGAGGATTATTCCATGGTTACAGAGGTCTGAACATGAGCAACTGCTCCAACAGAATCTCGGCCGCATGGTCTGATTCACCTTTTAAGCTCAGGGACAGGGGGAGGGGAGGTACAGGTGAGCCACCAACCAGGTGAGAGGGGCAGGGTCTCAGGGGAAGATGACACCCAGACAGGCCAATGACTTCTGGGCATAGGGGCATCCTTTGAACTTGACCAACCACACGACGCCTTGCTGGAATGTTAAGCTTGATTGACAGGACTCACTCAGCATGGGGGCAAGGGGGAAGGGAGAGAGGTATAGGCACACCTGGGGAAGTGACGTGGAAGTCCAAAATGGGACATTACAGCACACCACAACATCTCCCCCTAGTTTTGTTTAAAAAGAAGAGGACTGTGTTTGTGGTGCAGAATAATTGCCAAACCATGGTTGGTAAATCAATTCTTCCTCTACAGGAGGGTCAGTGTTTTCCACTGAGGCTTCCAGGTCATCCATTGGAGCACTGAGGGCTTCTAAATGGTAGACTTCAGGAGGGGGAGATGAGCTTGAAATTAACTTGAGCACCATGCGTTTGATTAGTCCAAAAACAATGCTAAAAACTACAATAACTATAACTAAAATAAACAGCACTAAAAACACAGTTTTCAGAATAGATCCCAACCAGCCCGAGAGTCCCCAGCCATTGAACAGTCCACTCAGCCAGTTGTCAGTTTATCTCTTGATGTCGCTCTCCATGGTTTTCATCTTGTCAATTGTGGCATGTACGTTCTCTGCCTTTGATGACAAGTCAAGACAGCAGAGTCCTTCAAATTCTTCACAGCGATGGTTGTGCGGAAGGAGCAGATAGTCTATGGCTGCCCTATTTTGAATGGTGGCTTGCCTGGTAATTTCCTCATCTGATAAGAGGTCACTCAGGGCAGTAGAAGTGAGGTTTGCCTGTTTTGCAACCCAACATTCCAATCGGCCTAATTCTCCCATGGTTTTTGCTGCCGAGATCCACGGCAAAAGGACTGTAATTGCGGTGGCCTTAAGTCTGGACCAGTGAACAATTTCTGAATTACAGTCAGGGTCTAATTGCCTTAGGTCTCTTTTTTTGATAGCCAATGTATGTGTGTTGTTTTTAGTTTGCCAATGTATTAGGTTTGTTCGATTTGGTGTTAACAGGCTCAGCTTGCCAAAGGTACATGGACCTCCGAGCAGACGAGGAGGGAGACCTGCCCATGCTCTGTCTCCACATATTAAAAACACACCCTTTGGGAGTTCACGAGGCTTGTAATCACCACCAGATGAGTGCATGACTAAGACTAAATTTTCACACCAGTTCTTGTCTGTGTAGTGTGGGTTGCTAGGGTCAGAATAGGTGTTTGGTTTAGCTTCTTGATATGGTAAGTGGGAATTGAATTTAAAGTGAATGCAAAAGGTTGCATTCATGGAGCCTAAGAGATGGAACTCTTGTGGCTCCCTTTTTGACGCTGGTAACTTTCTCGCCCACTCCTGCCAAAACAGTAAAGGATTGTCAGCAGGGTAACAGCCAGGGGAAGGTGCGAGTAAGTTAACTTCATTTAAGGCACTCCACATTTCATTTGGGAACTCTGAGGATTTAAAAGGAACTCCCACCAGGCAAGTTGACAGAGTGTCAGAGGCTGTCGCGGTGGAGAGGCAAATGTGATCTTGTCCAAGGGCTCTGGCCAGAGTGGTCCATACATTCGCTTTGGGCTGAGGGACTAACCAGGAGGTCGCTGGAGAAATGATCGCAAGTAGGACGAGAAGCAGGCTCGGTCTCATGGCGTCTCGAGACTGCACACGAACATCAGGATCTAAACCGGTAAAAGGAAACTTAAGACAAACATATATTACAAACTATTCCAGATAGGAGGCTTAAATGGAATTTCCTCCAGAGAATGCGTGCGGCGTTTTCTTCTCCAGGCAGCATGAGCAACCTGGGGTGCTTCTGTAGGTTTCTCTGAGACCTTGGGAACATAGGGCTTTACCCATTTGGAAGGAACCCACCTTAAACCAGAGGGGGTGGACACACAGGCGTATCCACGTCCCCAAGTAACCAATTTGTAAGGTTCCACCATTTTCCAAGTCTCAGGGTCCTTTACTAAAACCGGAGGTTTTTCTTTCATCAGCCTATGATTGCTCCCCCCAAAGTGGCGTAGGATGGGTGGGTTCAGGCTGTCAAAAGAACAATTCAGAAAATTGATCGTGAATAGCGCCCTGGATAACCGGATATGAGGAGGTTCTACCTTCAGAACCTGTTGTTGCTGGTCCAGGACCCTTTTAATATCACGGTGAGTTCTTTCTACAATGGCTTGACCTGTAGGGGAGTAAGGGATGCCAGTTTTGTGCTCTACTCCCCATTGCTGCAGGAAGCTCCCGAATTCCTTGGATTTATAAGCAGGCCCATTATCAGTTTTCAGCTCCTTGGGGATGCCCATGAAAGAAAAAGCTTGTAAGAGGTGCTTAATAGCATCGATAGATGATTCTCCTGTGTGGGCAGAAGCATAGACCGCTCCAGAAAAGGTATCTACACTAACGTGAACATATTTCTGCCGCCCAAAAGACTGTATGTGTGTTACGTCTGTTTGCCACAGTTCACAACTGTTCAGTCCCCTTGGGTTTGCTCCTGTACTCACTGTAAGGAGTGCATGTTGTTGGCAATTTGGGCATGTGGCCACAATCGCTTTGGCCTGTTCTCGAGTGATGTTAAACTGACAAACCAGGCCAGGTGCATTTTGGTGGAAAAGCTGGTGGCTGATTTTTGCCTGTTCAAAAACATTTGGGAGAGTGGCCATCACTGCAGGTGCAGCAAGAGCATCTGCCCTTCTGTTGCCTTCAGCGATAAACCCTGGCAAGTCAGTGTGTGACCTGACATGCATCACATAAAATGGTTGCTCTCGGTGAGTGACTAACTTTACCAGTTTTGAGAGCAATTCGAAAAGTGCGATGTTAGACACATCTTGCAGTATTGCTTGATCTGCCCTGGATACTACTCCTGCCACATATGCAGAGTCTGTAATCAGATTAAATGGTTCTGAGAACCTTTCAAAAGCCCTAACAACCGCAGCCAATTCAGCAACCTGAGGTGAACCTTCCACCTCAGCAATGTCTGTCTCCTACTGCTGGGTTTGAGGATCCTTCCAAGTCATAACGGACTTGTGGGACCTCCCGGATGCATCTGTGAAGACAGTTAGAGCCCTTTTTAAAGGTCTCCTACTTAAAGCACTTCTCAATTTTAAGGTAAATTGAACATCTTGTTCGAACAATTTGTGAGCGGGCCGCGCTACCGAAATTTGTCCTGAGTAGGAATCCAGAGAAAACTGCAACACTTCATTTTCTTGAAACAATTGTTCCAGTATTTTCATAGTATTTTGACCTGATTTTAACTCAACTGGAATGTGAATGCACTTAAAATCACATCCTGCTAACTCCCTGATCCGGGTCCTTGCTTTCCGGATCAGTTCCGCTACCAGCTCCTGAGGCTTTGTCAGTCTCTTGGACCTTTTGTGACTAAGGAAAACCCATTCTATGATCAAGAGAGGGTCCCTCTAGTCCCGGTCCTTTTTTGGTGTGTCCTTTGCCTTAGGTGTTTGTTTTTCCTCCCACTGAAAAATAATTCCATGGAGGTGTGGCAACTTACCTAGAATGATAAATTTGAATGGCAGGTCAGGCCGGCATCGATTGGCCTGTCTTGTGGACATTGCAATCTGAACCTTTTCTAGAGCTTTCCGTGCCTCTGGGGTAATAGACCTAGGAGCACCTGGGTCCTCTCCCCCTTTCAAAAAATTGAAAAGAGGGGCAAGGTCTTCATTAGTCAGACCGAGCCACGGCCTTACCCAATTCAAAGACCCACACAACTTGTGGACATCTGCAAGGGTCTTGATCCTTGGATTGATTTCTAGTTTTTGAGGAACAATGGTCCTATTTCCAATTTCTAAGCCCAAATACTTCCAAGGTGGCATCTTTTGAATTTTCTTTTCCTGGAGCTCGAACCCTGCAACAATCAATGCATCGATCGTTAGGTCAAGCGCATGTGTGAGTAAATCATCATTGGGGGCACACACAAGGATATCATTCATATAATGATAGATGATGGCCTTCTCTGCGGCTGCACGTACTGGGGAAAGCAGGGAAGAGACATACCACTGGCAGATAGCTGGAGATACCTTTAATCCCTGAGGAAGAACGGTCCAATGGTACCTTTTCATAGGGGCTTCTAAATTAATAGAAGGGACGGAGAATGCAAAACGCGGTGCATCGTCAGGGTGCAAGGGGATTTGGAAAAAACAATCTTTAATATCAATAACAGCTAATTTCCAATCTTGGGGAAGCATTGTTGGGGATGGCATACCAGGTTGGGGAGAACCCATATCTTCAATTACATTATTAATTTGTCGGAGGTCGCAGCGGAGTCGACATCTCTTTTTGTCAGCTTTTTGGATGACAAACACTGGAGAGTTCCATGGGGACATGGTCTCCACAATGTGGCCCTTTTTTAGTTGCTCTTCCACTAGTTCCTCAAGCACCTTTAGTTTTTGTTTACTGAGCGGCCACTGTTTTACATCAACTGGTTTGTCTGTTTTCCACTTCAGTTTTTGGGTGGGGCGCTGTTGTTCAATGACTGCTGTACAAATATGCTGTGGAGCGTCTGGAATATCAATTGTGACACCCCACTGAGCCATTAAATCTCTCCCTAACAAAGGTTCCGAATAATCCAACACAAATGGACGGATATTTGCCAATTGTCCGTTTGGTCCCTCAAATTGAATAATGCTTTTGGATTGTCTTGCCAATTGCAGACCTCCTACACCTCGAAGATGACCTGCAACATTTTGCAAAGGCCAATGTGCTGGCCAGTCTTGTACTGGAATCACTGTGCAGTGTGCACCTGTGTCTACAAGCATCTCAATGCGTTTAGACTCCCCACCCCCACTGACATTACACCATAATTTGCGCTTGTCTTTCCCAATAACTTGTACTGGGGCGACTGTGGGCCGTTGTTTTTTGATATTTTCAGGTAAAGATGGCACAGGGATAGCTTGTGCAACAATTTTTCCCTTGGGAAGAAACAGGGGTGGGTGGAAACAATGCAGGCCGAGAACGAATTGCTCAGGATCTGATGTTGTCATTCCTGGAGCAATTCTGAATCTCTTGTGGTGTGTGTTTGGTGTCCCCAATGACGATGTACTTAGAATGAATTCGGTTCCAAGTACCCTTCTGTTCAGGATTGACAGAGACAAAATGCCAGGCAGTGTCCTCCAGGTGGAGTGACTCAGTCAGCTGCAACCTGTAAGGCTCATTGACAGAAGACATGGTTAACACAGGATCACCTAAATCATACACAGTCTTTGAAGCACCTGCTTCACTTACACAAATATTAATATTATTGCACGCTTGGTTTGTTTTGCTACCCTTATTCCCTTGGCCTGCTCTTTTTGTGTCTGCACACCTGGCAGGCCGGCGCTCCCTTTTCAGTTTTTTTGTTGTTGTTGACCCCCAGGGAGGGCTTGTAGTTCTCCTCCCCTGCCATTTCTAAATTCATCAAATTCCCTTTTCAGGGGGCACTGGTTACTCCAGTGCCCTAGGTTGTTACAAAGCAGGCATGGCTTTGTGGGCTCAACCATTGCTGGTCTCCGCTGCTGCCCAGGGTACTGCTGTGATGAGGGGAAAGGCGCAGGGCTTGCAACGGCGACACGCTGAGGTGGTCTTGGCAGCAGCCTTGGTCTGGTGTCTTCAGCCACACTCATCAGAGGCACTTTCCTGTAACAGACTAGAAGCATATCTTTTAATGTGGGGGGAGGTTCTATAGGAAGGCTCAGGATTGCCGCTTGACACTGTTTATTTGCATTTGTAAATGCCATTTCCTCTGAAATTGCTTCCCTAGCATTCTCTTTTTTAACTTGTATTTCAATGGCTCTAGTTAACCTTTCTACAAATTTCAAAAAAGGCTCTGATGATAGCTGTTTAATTTTACTATAGGGCTCAAAAGGCCCCTCAGGTTGTAGGGAAAAGAATGCATTTTCAGCTGCTTCCTTTACTTTCTCGAGTGTTTCTGCAGGAATTGCAGTAGCTTGGATTGAGGGAGAAGACCATTGGCCCTCACCACAGAGGTGCTCAATGGTGATAGGGTTACCACTGTTGTCTTTGGCTGTGTTTGGATCAGCATGCAAGCCTGGGAGAGCATAATTTAGCATTTGTTTCCATGCTATTTCCCATAATTTGAATTCCGTGGAGGTCATGAGACAGGAAAAAAGCTGTTTTAAATCATGTGGAATCACTACAGTCCTACTCAATTCAGAATTTAAAAGGCCACGGAAACATGGACTGTGTCGACCATATTCTTCATGAGATTTACAGGTCTCTTTAATCAATTGTCGTCCAAAAGAACTCCAATTAGCAGTTGGAGCTGCTCCCCCCTGAGCAGCAGGCTGAAAGGTAACAGGAGCCAGTGACAACATGGGACTATGCATTGAATCTGCTGTTCCCTGCTCTGGTATCCCTTGAATTGGAAGCATTGGGATCACAGATACAGGTTTGGGGAAAGGCAGTGGGTGTGTCCCCACCGTGGGAACCTCGGGAGGGGGCGGGGACGCAACGGGTACAGGGGGTGGGGACAGGGGGCTGGCAAGGGGCGGGGAAACCGTGGGAACAAGGGGCGGGATCAAGGGGCTGGCAGGAGGCGGGGACACCTGGTGACATCACGTCAGCAGACGCCCCCTGGGAGGAGTAGAGGGGCGGAGCTGAGGGTATTGCAGGAAAGGGAGGGGGAGGGGGGAAGGTATCACGAGGAACAGGAGGAGAGGGGGATGGGGCTGGAGTTTTGGGATAGTTAAGGGGATTTTGGGAAGAAGAAGACCAGGTTTGGGAAGATACCACGTGGCATCCACCATCTTGTGGACCCCCTAGGGACTGGGGGCCATTTTGGGCATCACTGTTCTCTGGAAAGCTGACACCTGCTCTGGGTTTCAGAGGAGGGGACACAGGGGATTGGGAAAGGTTCCACACAGCCTGGCCAGGGCCTTGTGGACAGGGAAACTCAGGCATTTTAACAGACTCTGGGAGTCGACTTCCCAATGAGTGTGCTCTCTTTAAAATACCAAGTTTTGGGGAAAGAGGTTTAGGGATTTTAGAACTAGGAGAGGGAGAAACAGGGAAAGCAGAGGTACATGGCTTTACATTTGACTTTTTCTCCATTTCGTTTTGTTTGAGCAATGCTGTTCGAATTTGTAAACTCCAAAACACAAATTTAGCTGAGGGTGCATTGCCAGATTGTCCTAAGGTTATCAGTTCATTCCCAACTTTATCCCAGATTTGAATATTGTGGATTTCTTCAGGGGAAATTTTTGGGAAGTGCAGGAAAAGCCATCTTATAAACTGTTTCAATTTTCCTTTAGAGAACTTAACATTACCACTGTCTAAAATGCTAACAATATTATAATACATCCCTTTTTGTACAATGCTGAGTTTCGAACCCATGTTAGATGTAAAAAAGCAAAGTACTAAATCCTGCCTGACCAAAAACAAAGCCAAAATCAGCTACCGATTTCAAAAAAAAAAGCACAGATAGGAAAGCGATAACGAACAGACAAAAGCTTCACAATGCAGCTGTATATACTGCTTTTAAAATTCCCGGGCAGCAGCAGCAGGGCACGCCCTGCCGAGCTGAGGCAGAAACAAAGGCTCCCCCGCCGTGGAATGCAGCCCCCCCGCGGAGCAGAGAGAGCAGCCACGCCATGTGGCAAGCCGAAACCGGGGCCCCCCGGCGCTGTGTGTGCAGAGAACCCCCCTCTCCCGCACAGAGAGAGAGAGAGAGAGAGATATCCCTTGACCACGTGGAGAGCCCCCCCTCCCCCGCACAGAGAGAGAGAGAGAGAAAGATCTCCCGACCACGTGGAGAGAGCCGAGCACGCTGCGCTGCAGAGCCGGGGGGAAGGGCAGAGAGCACTCCCGCTCCGGCACGAATTCCAAAAGAGAGTAACACACGCAGCAGAAAGCTAAAAGCTAGAACGCAATGAATTGCCGTTTGTGGGGCTGCGCAGCCAAAAATGCAAAGGCAAAAAAAGGAGCAGAACTCACGGCAGAGTCTGTTTTTGAGCTCCTGCTCTACTGAGAGCAGAGATACTCACCCAAAATGGAAGCTGTAGCTGGCTGGGTACAGGCAGGTCTCTTCACCAGAACAGGACCTCTCTGTGGGCGAGAGAGCCTACCCTGTCCTCCCTTTGGAAAATCTGCTCACCAGAAAGGAGCTGGGCTTTCCAGAGGCACCGAACAGTCCACGAAACTTCTTCTGGGAATATTCCCAAAGCCTCTAGCTGAGGGCGATGCAACCAAAGCCCTTTTCAGCTGGATGCACGGCTGCCAGAAGCTTCTCCGAGGTACTGTGAGTCCGTCTCGGACTGCAGAGTCGCTTTGCCCGCCTCAGGGACGCCAAATATTGAAATACGGCTCCCAATATTACCAGTTGGATTGTGCCTGGGCCAGTCTGACCCTCGCTGCTGGGCCAAAGGCAGCAACTGCGGTGTATCACCCCAGAGATACCTTGGCTTGCTGGAGATTGCAGCTGGGCACTGAACAAGTCCAGGCTTGTTAGGAACCCCGTTTACCTCAGGAGGAGAACTTCAGGCAATGGTGAAGAGAAAAAGGATGGATTCTGCTGGAGGGTTTAATGTCCAGAGGTTTACTCCATGGTTACAGAGTCTGAACATGAGCAACTGCTCCAACAGAATCTCGACCGCATGGTCTGATTCACCTTTTAAGCTCAGGGACAGGGGGAGGGGAGGTACAGGTGAGCCACCAACCAGGTGAGAGGGGCAGGGTCTCAGGGGAAGATGACACCCAGACAGGCCAATGACTTCTGGGCATAGGGGCATCCTTTGAACTTGACCAACCACACGACGCCTTGCTGGAATGTTAAGCCTGATTGACAGGACTCACTCAGCATGGGGGCAAGGGGGAAGGGAGAGAGGTATAGGCACACCTGGGGAAGTGACCTGGAAGTCTAAAATGGGACATTACAGCACACCACAACAAAAGGGACATGTAGTAGGCATTTCAGGAAGTCTGTACCAACCAAGTACCTCAGCCAATGGGTAAAGAGAGACGGAAATGTGGCTGGGAAATGACGCTGCATTTTGACAGATCCCGGGGCCTCTCCCTTTATTTGAAGAAAGTAACAGGACTCCTCTGTCTCTTTTTTGGGCATAAATGCCTGGTGTTGTGATATTTTTCCAGGCAAGTGGGGACTTGTCTGGGATCCTTCCACTATTACCATTAATAACCCGTAATGTTCGTATGTCTGAGACATAATACACGACAAACTCCCATTGGTCATCAGCAAACAGCCCGATTTATTGTTCAGGGTTTTCTTTTATAGCCCATTCAAAACTCTTGGGTCGGGACAGGTCATTGGTCTATCTGTGTGCCCCCAGACTCTGAACCAATAAGATGCCTGTGTCCTAGGAGAGCTTCCATTGGCTGTGAGCTTCTGTCAGTCAGCCCAGAGGATGGTTCATGGAGCTGAGCTGGGCTCCTTATTATAACTTGACTAATGCTAATGCAACACTTCCACCATCTAAGAACAGCACACGGCAAGCGGAACTGAAGGTGTGCTTCACCCAGTTTCAGTGAGCAGCTCCCTTGGGTGGTGGCTGGCATCGGGTGATTGATTGGGTTCCTGAGACTGTCCTAGAGACACACAAGTGGCTGACTTGAGGGGGTCCGTGAAGAGTCCACATGGAAGGACCACTGAAAATCTCATCAGAGAGTACAGTGAGATCTTTGGGGAGTGTACTGGGGTGACTGCATGATGCTCATATCCCCATTCATCTGTTTAGGCCAAAAATAAGTTTTAGACCTTAAAGACTTAAAGACTGGTTTCAAGAGTGAAGGGGGTGTTTTGCGGAGATAAACAAAACTCCACAACTTTATGAAAGTTGTAAAGCCAGTATGTTTATTACAGCACTGGACGCATGTGGAGAAAACTCTCATTAAAAGACATGCATACTTCTGGGAACTTCAGGTCCCTTTTTATCCTCCTCTCAAATACATATGCATACAATTTCCCAATAAGTTCATACATATTCATTTTTACGAATTTCACGTGACATTCGCCGCTAGTTCTTCTTTATCAGAAAGAATTCTTAGGTCAGGTTGACCTGCTCTCACAGCAGTCTCTGTCTCTCTCTATCACCCTCTGTCTCTCCCCCCCCCCCCCCTTATCTCTGTCCTTCAGTGAAGCAGTTTCTCTGAGACTAGGCTTTTTGCAGTCAGGCTAAATAGCTATGTTTTCAAACTACAGACTTAACTCAAAGATGTACATTTCATCTAAATCAGAATGGATTTCTACTCTGGAGAATTTCTACTCTGTCTCAGGGGGGAGAGGAGAAGCTTGGAGTTTGTTATCAGAAATTGCACTTGCTCACCCACATCCTTCTGCTAGACTGTGTTGTGTGCATCACGGACAGATGACTGGAGAAAGCTTTCCTTTGCTTTTGGATAGCTTTTAGCTAGTTGAGGCAGAGAAGTTGCCTGAACTGTGGTTTTTCTTTTTCTTTGAACTGTTTAAACCTACTCTGGACTGAAGACTCCGAAGAACACTGGCAGCTCACACCTGTGGCTCACCAGGGCTGAGCCTGGGCCGCGGCATTTCCAACACTGGAGGGACTGATAACAGACTGGGTGAGCCGAGCTGCAATCCACAAAAAGGACTTTCTGAGTTTGCTATCTCTTCAGATTGGCAAGAGGTTTTATTGTTTAGTATTGTTCATTTTTTGTGCTGGTGAATGCTTTGCCTGTTAAATAAACAGTTTTTTCTCCCTTTTCTCCTAGGAAATCTTTTTCTGAACCAGTTGGGGGAGGGGCCACTTGAATTTGCTTTCTAGAGGAACCCCTTTGGCAGTTTTCTCTCAAATTTGCCCTAAACCAGGACAGGGAGTAAACCTGAGAAGGCACCTATGGAGGGTAGCACAGTAAAGCTGGGAAAGGGTCCTGGTAAAAAGGATGACGATTCTGAAATATCTCTTAAGTGTCTCTAGGGAGAATGTTGAGGTAGTTTGCACATTCTGACAGAGGTAATTAAGGACATGGATGCCCAAGGAGGCTGTCACGATCCGTCCTTACGAATGGGTTTTCTGATGGTTTGTGGATTTGATCTCAGGGTGCAAAAAACTGACAAGGTACAAGGGATTTGCAGAGATAATCAAAACAAATGCGCCTTTATTGAATGACCACAGCAAAATGTGATCGAGGGATTAAGGGAGAGAAAAAGATAGAGAAAAGAGAGAGAAAAGAGAGAGAAAAGAGGGAGAGAGAGAGAGGGGGAGATATAGCTACCAAATGTAGAGACAAAGTCCTTTGGTCCAGTCCAGCCAAGGATCTACCTGTTACGTCAGGGAGATCTCAAAATCTCTAGCTAACTCAGAGGTTTTTATTATGATAACTCTATTGGAAATTGTGAGGGGCAGGGGGTGGAACAGATACAATAAGGAATAGATGTAACAGGTAGTCCATGTGAGCAGCAGTAAGCGAGAGCCATTGTTTTCTTAGTCCAGTGGTCACAACTTGAAGGCAAACATCTCGCTTTGGTCCGCTTGCCTCCCCCATAAACCTCTCCTAGGTTAGGGTTTTCAGTCCCAGTCCTTGGAAGGAGGAGAGAGGCCTTTTCACATGGGGGTTTCATGTCTCAGTCTTTGATGGAGAGGCTTCTTACATTTCAGTTTGTCTGTCATGGTGGTTGCAAACGAGTGAGAGGGGTCTTCTGTGGGGCACCACCCAGAACTCAGGAGAAGTCCAGCCGGCCCGAGAGGTGGGACAACTTCCAAGGCTATTATTGCAAAAAGGGCATGGTGCCCCCCTCTTCTTCTCATAGGGCTCAGTGTAGCATACAGCAAACAACACCTGTGAACAATAGCTTAGCACTGTGCTCAGGTCGCAGGGCCCTTGGCGTGTGTAACTTTCTCCCACAGACCCAGAGATTTAAGACGGGGGGTCTTCTCTTCAGTGGTCCCCAAATGACGATCGTGAGGCAGATGAGGGAAAATTCGGACAGACTCACACAGAGGCCAGTAAGGGAAAGTTGAGAAAGGGTCTCCAAAATCCATGCCAGGAGGGGCAATAAAGGGAGTCAAGAAAGGGTCTCAGCAATCCATGCCCAGGGGGGCAGTTGTCAGGGGCTGGAATGGTTCATGCCTTAAACATTGTTACAAAGGAGTTTTGCCCATTTTAGCAAAAACTGTATAAAGAAGCTTCAACCACAGAAGCCCACCCCTCCTTGAAGATGCCTGATTGGATCTTTGGACTATGAGTTAAGTTGCCTAGATAAGATAAAGGAGACACTATTTTTCAGTCATCTCAGGCTGAGGGAGAAGAATGCATCCACAAGAAAGCCAAACCCAGCAGCTTCGATGAGAATCATCTCCAGCTGGGTCTGGAGTGGAGGGGACACCACAGTCCACAGAGGCCAGGTTTACACAGACTCCCCCCCAACCACAGGCAGCGGGGGGAGGTTTCGGGTGTATGGTGTAGCCTCTGATCAGAGGCACTGAACACCCATCCTTCCTTGCACAATCTGGCCCAGCTGTGAAACTCCCAACCCCACAGGCCACATCCACAGAACATTCCTGCAGGAAGCAGCTGAGGGGGTGTCATAATCCATTAAAGATGCCCCCAAAGTGCTCCCCAGACTCATTACTCAGGCCTTGTACCACGGGATTGCATGTGATGAAAAGTGATGCAACAGGCCCAGCGTGTGCTGCAAGACACTGTGTCAAACTGCCTCCCCCCTGCCCCAGGGGGAGGTACCTGGGCATTCCCACCTGGCCTGAGCGTATCTTAAACACATCAGATTCTGCGCTTTTTGGAGGACCTTCACAACTGTAATTGTTTTGGTTCACCAATTTGATATTTCGCCAATTTTAAGATTTCCTGGCCAATGCAGCAATGAGTGTGGTGGGTTCAGTACTGGTCAATCACCAATGAACTCACTTCCTGCTGTGAGATAAGATTAGGAAAAAGGCAAAGCAGGCTCAAAACTTTTAAAGGGTATAAAGAAAAAATTTTTAACAGTAATGTTATATGTAGTAGAGATAATTCATGCTATAGAAATAGGTATATGTATGTATAAAATATTAGTAAAGCTTAAACCTATGCTTGTGAAACCACCCTGTCCAGGAACAGAAGCTATTCACATTATAACTGGTTCCCAGACAGAGTTAAAATAAAATCAAACCCTGTTCTCATATGAACAGAGTAGCCCTGAGTCATGGTGTCTGCAATTGTCCTTGTTGGGGCTAGAGGTATCCACATGGTAACCAGTTCCCGGACAGGCTCTGGGATTATACTGGACATGTTATCAGATGTAGGAGACCAGCTGGAGCCATCAGAGAGGATTTTCTCTGCACCTGGAAGATATCATCTGGAATTTCCTGGGTGATGATCAACGGGACATCTCAGGAAACCCACGAGATCATACACATGGATTTGATGGAATCTCTACTACTCAAGAGATGGCATCATCTACTACATGTGAATAGCTCTTCCTCTTGGGCACTCAGACATTCATCTAGACTTTGGACACTCTCTTTGTCTGTTTCTACACATGTATGGATCCAACTTTACATGCAAAGAGAGACAAAGAATTATGTGGTCATCTCTGCCTCAGGCAGAATAAACTGTATATAAGCAGGCTGCTGGAAGCACTCGGGGTGTACCTTCGGGGGAACACTGTTGCTCTGTCAGCAGGATCCCAAGGGCACCCAGCGGCTGCACCCGGGGCTGACGCTGTCTTGGTTGTGGTGGGATTTCAAATTTTCTATTTTTGTTAATTGACTTAATAAATCTTTGTCAAATTTTTTTTATAAATTTGGCTCCCAATTTGATAATTTATAACAGTAACTAAAAGAAAGAGTAATAAGAATCAGAACAGAACCTTCAGAACATCTCTCCTCACCCCTCAACCTTTTCTTTCCCTCTTGTTAATGTTTTGGAGACTTCTCCACGAGGAAAAACCAGTTCTCTCATGGCTCTCAATATGTCACAAATAGCAGCTGCCTGGAGAAATCTGCAATTGTGAAGTCCCTCCCATTTTCCACAAGCTTTTTCCACAGCTGTGTTTATGGGCCATGTCAACTTATGGGGTACTGTTTTAAAGATGAGCTGTTCAAAGGCAAAAGTTCTCATTATCTATCTCTAAAATCATCTTCATCTCTGGGAACAGAGGTCGTCTTCTCTTCCTGTGGGCACAGGACCACTCGTCTCCTTCTCTGTTCAAACTCCTCATAGGATCACAGCTACTTTAACATCTGCTTACTTTGGCATAGAGGCCTTTGCTCGATATCAAAATGAACCCTTCATCTCCCCATGGCTTTCATGTGTTACAGGGAAAAAGAGTCCTTCTCCATAGCTATTACAAGAGGATTTCAGCCCCACGATTAAGGCATCTCCTCCTCCCTCCCATCTGAGACTTGACTTCTTCTACACTGACCTTGATGTCTTCATGTTGCTCCTTTACATGCTTGCATCTTGTTCCTTTCTCCCACTTGAGGGAGTATTGAAGCACTGAAAGAGTTAACATCTTGCCCAGGGCCTGCAGATGGTCACTCAGTGCTTGCAGGGGGGAAACTGCGGCTGGGGCTGTCAGGATCATCTGCATGGCTTGTCTTTGGGTTTTGCTGCATTAAATTCCAGCCGCAGGGCCACTTTGCACAGGCTGAAGGACTGCCTCTGGCCTCAGCCACATGATCTTGTGCAGCAGCCGCTCTGTGGTGGGAAAGGGGCGGGGGGACGCTAGCAGCAAGATGTTATCAGCCACGGCCCAGGCCTGCTTTGGCCAGGGCACTGCATCCTCCCCGCCTTCCTGCCTGTCAGCTGCTGAGGCTTGGCCTGTCCAGGACTGGGCTCAGTGAGCTACCTGGAAAGGGCCTGGCCACACAGCAGAGACTGCCCAGCCCAGCCGAGTCAGGGACCAGGTTGGCCTTGTTACCTCTTCCCAAATGGGAAGGAAAAGAGGAAGTTCCCAGGTTTCTTTCATCTTTAACATGTGTTTTCCACAGAGGCATGTCCAGCTTTCTAGTGGCTGGAAGCTTTGCATCACTTCCCTAAGTGTCTCCCAGGCAAAACCATGAAAAACACCAAGAAGACCATTTGGAGAGGACCAATGGAACACCATTGGGATCCACGGAGTGGTGATTTTTTTTTTTTTTTTTTTGTAGAAAGCTTGGCACCTGTGGGAAAATGAGAACCCACAGGCATCACTGGGGGGGGGGGGGGGGGGGAAGGCTGGAGGAATGAAGAATAAGCCCTTGGAGGAGCTGGTTAGAAAGATACAGCAAGTGTATGCAAGAAGGGGTGAGGAAAAGGTGAATGTGAAGACAAAGGCAAGGGCAGAGTTTCTACAGCACCTGAGGGATGAACCACAGGGTTCAAGGGGGCCCCCAGGACCGAGGGGCCGGGGCTGGCCACTAGGATGTGGCAGAGGCATTTCCCTTGTGAGAAAGGACTGCTCACTTTTAAAATTTCAAAGGTTTATTAAACCTTAACAAAAATACCACAAAAGGACTGAATAAGGAAAAATTACAGCACTTGGAATCTCCATGACTATCTGCCACAGGCTCATCTACAAAATGGATGCTCTTTTTTATCCTTAGCCCCTCCCTAAGTTTTGTCAGTCAACTCCTTCTCTGCCGTCTATTGGTGGAGATTACCTTCTTACATCTTGATTGGAGGTCAGGTGTTGTTACATTGCGCCTCCTGGTAATAAGCTGGCCCTCTCCAAATGTCCTGTCTACTAAGGCTATTACAAGGGGGAGGGGAAAGAGGACTATGGGAGGACATATTACAATAGCATTGCTATACATTTTAACATCCACATAATATCTACCTCTTAATTGTAAGAACAAATTATTACATTACTCATCTATAACACCCTCCTCCTCAGGGAAGAGCAAACGAAAACAGCAGTTGGGAAGGAATCATTGTGCTATCTGCAGGTCAGAGGGTCACTGGAAGCAGAGACAGGTGGACCCTCAGGAGGAGGAAGTCTATGGGTTAATGGAAATGGATTATTATGGCTGTCGGGGATTCCCATTATACCAGGGACCCATAACAGTGGAGGCCTTGATAACATTTAGTGTGGGTCCAGGCTGAGAGGTGTTTCTTGATAGACACAGGGGCCTCTCGAGCCACTTTGAATTTTATACCTAGAGGAGGAAAATTGTCAAGAAGTTCTTTGATTATTCAGGGGGTAAGTGGAAAAGATGAGTGAACGTGTTTTATTCAACCACTGTTAGTAGATGTGGGAGATTGATTTGAAATGCATTAATTTCTGTTTGTTTCTTATTGTGATTGCAATTTCCTGGGAAGAGATTTGATGGCTAAATTTGGACTGAAAATTAGTAATGTAAAAGGTGATACAAAGGCCAATACTCTTGTACTTTGTGTAAAATGTCTGAGAAGGCCTATGCTGAACTGAATGCAGAAGTGTGGACAGCCCCAGGGAAATATGGAAAATTAGATATGAAGACTCGACTCTCCAAATTACTCAAAGACAACCAGGCCAAGTGGTGTCTAAAAAGCAATACCCTATTTAAGGGGAGGGAAGAAAGGGGTTACAGCCACTTTCTGAGTCCCAGTTAACGTTGGGTCTTTTGGAGCAGTGTGTCTCCTTATAACATTCCTATCCTGCCAGTTAAGAAACTGAATGAATGGACATCAGAAGGAAAGGCAAAACTTTGAAGTGTTAAAAAGCAGATTAATTGAGGCTCTTGCCCTAGCCCTTCCAGACAGGGAAAAATAATTTAAATTGTATGTGGTATGTTAAACAGAGCCATGCCAAATGTTGCCGCATAAAATTACAGTACAAGCTGGCTTGTACTGAACATTAATCCGGTTATAAATAAGAAACCCAGCCCAGCTTCATAAACCGGCCCCTGGGCTGAGTGACAGGGGCTTCAACCAATAACATCTTTCCTAAGGTGCAAGCATTTCACTGGTTCATGGTCTAGGGGGCGTAAAGATTAGACCAATGGGCTGCCTATACCCAGGAGTTTTGAATTGCCTATAAAAGTAAGCTCTGAACAATAAAGCACGCTGTTTGCTGATGACCAAGGGAGGTTTGTCGGGTGTGCTGTCTCACACACCTAACCGCCACATGTAAAGTGGAGCCCCCGATTGTGAGGATGAACAGTCCAAGGATTGACCCGTGGGCAGAGCAGAGAGACACAGGGCAGTGCCTGCAAAGCCTGTCCCCACAGCGAAAAGCCAGAAATGAAACAGAGGCGAGTACAGCCCACCCTGCAGGAAAGGCTGCAAAAAATCACGGTCAAAGGGCTGTGTAAAACAAAAAACCAGAGAAGCTGAAAATTGAAGAAAAACTCCACCCAAGATATGGGAAACTTTCTCTGCAGGACCACCCAGTACTAAAGTTATGGAAACTTCTTGTTGAGAAATGGGATATAGATTATGATGAAAAAGTATTATTAGCATTGGTAACGTGGCCTAAAAACCAGATTAGACACAACTAAAGAAGCTGCTTTTGACTTTAATACCAGGGCATGAACTGGACAATTTATAATTCAAGCAGCCTCCAGAGGCGAGAAAAACTTGATAAGAGTTATAAAACCATGTGAAAAATGCATATTTTATGATTGGCTTTTGGCAAATATTAAAATGAATATTTTATGTGTTGTGTTAGAAACTTATGCTGTATGAATTCTCTTAAGTAATATGTTAAATATAGTTTTAGGTAGGTTATAACATAATGTTAAAATAGAAACTATGCCATGTAAGATACTTTTTTTTTCTAAAGAAAGGACTTGCACTGTGATAGCAGCCACAGGACACCTAAATCTTTCAGAGAAAGAATTTATTGCTCCATTATCAGGAGAAACGAACTTCCTGCCTCGCTCGGGCAGGACGATGCCATTAGTATTATGAGGAAGAGGTTGACGATGACCAGACAGAATCCTGTATTTGAATGGAATTTATGCATCATGTATGAGATGTATGAATATGCAACAGGCTATTGCTTTTAAGGGTTAATCGTTTGTTAATGTGCGTCCTTTTTTGGGCTTATGCTGCCCAGCAAAAGGTACCTCGAGGTCCGTAACTCTTTGTTTCTATTGTCTCATATTGTCCTAATTCAAATTGTCCAAATTATTATTACTCTAATTGTATTGCTATTTTTATAACCATTTTATTACGATTAAACATTTAAAATTTTAAAAACAAGTGATTGGTATTTTTCACAATTATGGTAGCAGATGATGGTTAATGTAATATATGTTATGAAATAATTCATGCTATAGAAAGATTGTATTTTATAAAAATTGTGAGATCCAAACGAGTCTCTGACCACAAGCAGCCCAAAGGTAGACGTCTACTTGAATTCCGATATTCCTGGAGGCGGCAGGAGAACAATCAGCAGTTAACTTATGAGACAGAGTAAAGATCCATTCTGAATTAGGTGAAGTGTCTAAGAGAAGTGAAAAGTCTGTGAGGCCAAAGCTGAAAGAAGAACTCGCATGCCGAGACAGCAAGGAGACAGAGAAAGAAAAACAGAAAAGACCACAAGGTCGATTTGCCCCCGACTTAGAAATTCCTTTGATAAAGAAGAACTAGTGCTAAATGTCACACGGAATGAATATGTATGAACTTATTGTGAAACTGTATGCATATGCATTTAGAAGGGAGATAAAAGAAGACTCGAGGTCTTCAGAGGCACGCATGCCTTGTTGAGGGACTTGCGTCCCGGCGCGCGTCGTAAATAAACATACCGGGCTTTACAACTTTTATAAAGTTGTGAGGTTTCTTCTTTTCTCCGCAAAACACTTATGAATAGACATGCCCAGCGCGAACTATTCAGAGTCATCGGAAGACGCCTAGGAGCGATCATTGCCCTGTTGATAACATCAATCAAGATAGCTGGAGTTGCCAGAAAGATACATCTGAATACGTGACTTCCCCCGACTCCTCGATTAACACCGACTATCGACCAGGAAACAGCAATTGCCCAGTTCTGCACAGTGGAAGAACCAGCTTTGAATATGCAGAGTTACAAAAGCAACAGACTGCTCTGCCTTGGGCATAATAAACTCTATAAAACAACCCCGCAAGAAGCGGCTCTCGTGAACAGGGAAGGGTCCGATGCAATAGAGGTCGGATCTAGGTTGACCCAGCGCCAATCCCAGGCTTGACGCTCTTTGGCTGTGGTGGTTTTGAGGACCTTATTTAGGTCGCAGAAAAAGATAAATAAAATCTTTTCACGTTTTTGATAATTTGACTTCTCAATTGATCATTTATAACACTTAACACCTCGCTGCTTGCGCTTTAGGAGAGTCAGAGTGGGGAAGGCACCCCCTGCCCTATTTGGCAGCCTCGCTCTGTTTCCCCTGGGGTGACTGACAAATGCAGGTTACGATTGGTGGACAAAGTGAGGCAATAGAACAGAGAAGGGAAAAAGGCTCCCTAAAACCGCAGTAATTGGGCCCCTAAGACTAGTAGTGCGCACGAAGAACCCGGGAAGGAAAAGGGATTAGTAAGTACTTTTTCTGAGGCACGGGTACGGGAGGATGAATGTGTGTGAATGAGAGGCGGGCTGGTTGTCCCAGACCTGCCAAGTAAGCGCTGGAGTCTCCCATGCTGCGTTTCCGACTTTCCACGAGCAAAGTGGCCAGTAAAGAGACGAAGCGAGTGATAAAAGGAGTGAGAGAATCCCCTGGAGTAACTGGGACTGGGTCTCAGGGCAGGATTGGACCCCTCGGAGGTAGGGAGCAATGTTTCCTAGCCCAATCCACCAGGAAACGGGACAGGAGGGGCCCCTAAAAACCTGCTGGGTTGAGGGATTTACATTTCAATAGCATCCAGGGCTTTACATTCAATAGCATCCAGTGCTGAGCAGAATTCTGCCGGAGTAAGGATATGCCCAAGAGCATCCAGGGTTGGACAACACAGCTAGATTGAGGGATGAAAATTTTGCCCAAGAGCATCCGGGGTTGGACAACACAGCTGGGTTGAGGGATATCCAAGAGCACTGGGACTGGCCAGTAACACCTAAACTTGTAATAGGTGATGTGAAAGTAAAAGGTACCTTATAATTGTCTTATTTTGTGTGTGAGAGTGAGTCACAGACAAAATCACCCTCAACTTCCCGGGCGGGTGGGAAGGGGGGGCAGTGGAAAAGGAGTGTGTGACCTGCAAATAAGCCATTGTGTCCCCTAGGCAGGTGGGGGCTGTGGAATAATGTATAGGTGACCTACAAAACAGGCCATTGTTTCCCCGGGCGGGTGAGGGGGCCATATCTGAAGAGTGTAAGTGACACGCAGACAGGCTCACAGGTGAACGGGCACCAGAGGCAAGGAGAGTCAGAGCCCATCCAGGAGGCCCGGCAATACTGAGACCTGGAGGCCAACCCCAAGGCGAGGGGGGGCCACAGGGACCCATGATTTTCTGGCGACAGGGATACACTTTGTGTCTTGAGGGTGTGAAAGAATGTGTGAAAGTGAATGAGAAATAAAAGTGAGTGAATGTAGACGAATGGAAGTATATGTAATGTAGAAGCCTTACCATGTCTCCTCGGAGGGAGGCGTATTGTATTGAAAAGTAGTGTGAGAAAAAGGGTTTTTATTTTTGGGGTAGAGTAGTTGAAAGAAAAGTGGTATTTAAGCTGTTAGTGAAAGTGAGAAACAGAGGGAGGGGATGAATAGATAAGATCTTGAAAATGGAACAGAAAACCAGGAAGTTGGATACAGGAAAAAAAAGGGGGAATAAAAGCATACTAGAAGACACAACCCCAAGATAGCCCTTTTGGAGTTATGTTAGCTAACAGAAATACAACTCCTTGCAAAATACAGGGTATGCAGAAGTTGATGAGAAAAACATGCAAACTATGGAAAAAGGGAAATTAACCTTAAACTAGAAGGCTAAAACTTGTGAATTATATACTTTAAAAAGAGCACTAGAATATTTATCACAAAAGAAAGGAGTTATATATTGATTCAAGGTATGCCTTTAGAGTAGTAGTACATACTTTAAGAAAAATTTTAAAAGGGACATTACTTAATTGGAGAGGAAAAGTATTAGTACATGAGAAATTTATTTTAGAGGTTTTAGAGGCATTACAATTACCTAAGAGAGATAGCTATAGTACATATTAAGGGACACCAGAAGGTAAAGACCCCAGAAATAAGAGGAAATAATTTGGCAGATCAGGAAACTAAAGACACAGCAGAAAATTGAGTTGAAAGAGTTAATATTAAATCCAAATGAGGAAAAATTGGAAATTTCCAAGTTTAGGGAAGCAGAGAAAAAAGGACTTAAACAAGATAGGGGGTGAACAAGATAGATCAGGGAAATAGAAACATCTTGATAGAAGACAGTTAATAAAATGCTTACTAGGGAATATTAGAAGACATGCATCAGAAAACCCAGTGGGATACTCAGGCTTTGTGTAATCATTTTTTTAAGGAACCATGGGTGCATTGGGATTTTTGGAGTAGAAAAGTAAGTAACTGAAAGATGTATAATTTGCCAAAGGATAAATAAAAGGATGATGAGAAAAACATGAGGTCGTGAGTTATCTCGTCGACCATTTCAAAGTATCCAAGCATAAGTTTAGATTTGTTAAGCTCTAGATTTATTTGTAAAAATACCGTTTAATCAAGAAGAAAATGAATATACCAAATTGCCCAGGTTTAGAGCAAATTTGGGGAAGAATCCCCCAAAGGAGCTCCGGTGGGAAAAGCAGATTCAATCGGCCCCTCCCCCCAACTGGTCCGGGAGGGAAAAAATACCTCCTTGGAGAAAGGTGGAAGAAAACTGTTTATTAAACAATAAAACCAAAACAATATCAAACAATGAGACCCCTTGCCACTCTAAAAGAGATGACAAACTGAGAAAACCCCGGGTTGAAGCTCAGCTCACTCAGTGTCTGATCAGTCCCTCCGGTGCTGGAATTGTCGCAGGCCAGGCCTGGCCTGGTGGGCCACAGCTGCAGCTGCCGGTGCTCTCCTGGGTGTTCAGTCCAGAGCAGTTTCAAGAGGTCCAAAGAAAAAGGGGAAAAAAACAGTCCAGGGAACTTCTTTGCCTCAGCTAGCTAAAAACTAACTAAAAAGCAAAAGAGCTCTCTGTCCCGCTGTCTGTTCATCCACAGACAACACAGTCCAGGAGCAGGAATGTGGAGGTGTGAGTGCAGTGTCTGAAAACAAACTGTGCACTATTTCTCTCCCCCCCCCCCCTTCACTCTCTGGAACACTCTTAAAGGTGCAAAACTTATTATTCAACATAAACAGAATGAGACGATTGGAGATAAAAGCATCATATAGTCAACCCAGGACACCCATGCTGGAGGGGTGGGGGGAGATTGTAAGAAAATAACATCTTTAAACATATCAAAAAACCCCAATGTTATGAACAAAAATTCTGCCAATTTTTTTCTGTGAGAAAAAGGTTACCACTGTTGCTGCTGGGGTGCTGCTTGTGTTATGGTAATTACGGGTCGTTGTTGTTAATAGTTGTTTTTGTATCAGTAAAAGCCCTAGCTGGGGCGAATTAATGGCCCTTCTCTGAGACAGTGAAGGGTGGGGACCTCCTGGACAGTGAAGAGACTTGAGGGGAGGGATATGCAAAATAACTCCAAGGACCAGCATGCCATGAGAAGCTACTGCTTCTAGCTTGCTAAAAAAAGACCCCAAAAACAACGAGCCACCTAAGAGTTGAGAGATTGGAGTGATGTCTCGACGTGAGGAGCGGAGTGCTGGGCCTGCAGAGACGCTGAAAACCTTCGTTGTTCCTCACCCTGTGTTCGAGAGCCCCCGGGCCGGGTCTCGGAGGAGGCGAGATTAAGACCAATTTAACATCGGAAGGGGTCACCACGCTTTACAGGCTCCCACGAGGACCAGACCCCCAGCTCTGCCCCTAATAAACAAAGCTGCGCATATCCTCCTCCTCCTCGTCGCCCTTGGAGACACGACGGGAGACTGCAGCCCTGCCGAGCTGCCCAATCCTGAGCTGATCACTTTTAATAAAGGCATTAAAAGGAGAAAAAGTCTCCTTGCCCTATTTATTTCACCCAAGAAAAAGGCTGAGAACAAAAGATAACCTCCTCCGCTCCATTTCTTCACCCACTCGCTCGCAGCTGCACACCCCCCTCCCCCCCAGCCCCTGTGCCGGCTCCGGCACAGTCCGTCTGCCTCAGTCCCGGCCGCCTGGCCCGCGGCTGCTCCGCTGGCCATGCTGGCGGGGGTGGGGGTCTGTCGTGCCGCGTGGACCGTGGTCACTGCGCTGACCGCACCGAGAGGGGGTCCCGTCTGTCCCATCCCCAGCTGCCCTGCCCGGGCCGGCTACGGGCGCAGCAGCGGGCTCTGTCGCCGGCTTTGTCTCTGCCGGATCAGCCGCCATTAGCCATGTAATGGCCTATCCACGCTCTACCTCGGTCGGAACCGGAAGATCCCCCTCTAGCGATTCCGCCTGCAGACCCCGCCTTTGGAAGACCGAGACTCGGCACTATGCTGAGTCCCACCGGGCCTGCCCCGAGCTCCGTTCCCTTGGTAACCACAGCTCCGGCTGATCAGGGGAACTCTCTCTCTAAAGGAAGCACTTTATCGAAACACTAAAAGTTCAGTTAAAAGAAAGCCCTCTCCTGATTCTTCCTAAAAATACGGGAGAAAGGCTATAGAAGATAAAAATCCAAAATGAATGGGATAAAGGGATTGGTCTATTTCCATTAAGAGAGGTTCCCATAGGAGGGGGCGGACTGGGGTTTGTAAATGCCCCTTAGACTTCGTCTGAGGTCAGAAATTTAAAGAAATAAATGAAAGCGATATTTGGAGGATCCCATGGGCATAGCTGAACAATTAGACCAATTTTTAGGTCCAAACATTTATACTTGAGAAGAGATGCAGTCTATAATGAAAATAATATTATGTCAGGAAGAAAAGCAAGTAATCAGAGCAGCTGAAATAAAAGCTTGGGAAAAAAGATAATCCGCAGGGACCCCCAGAGAAGACAAAATGCCAACTGTACCTTCTGAGTGAGGTCAAAATAATGAGGAGGGGAGGAAACACATGAATAAATATCGTAATTACATAATCAAGGGAATAAATGAGACAGCATATCAAGGCGAAATGCAAGAAGAAGGTTTTTTAGGGACAGCTTTTTAGAGGGAAAAGAAGAAACTCCAACTATATAGGTAAACAAACTTAAAAAAAATAGGAAAATTGTCCTCAGCAAGCGGAAGATCTGAAAATCTTTAAAGAGATGGGCACAGAGGAGGAATAGGGAGGTCATAAGCTCTATTTTTTAGGGGACAAATACCATCTGGAGCCTGCGATAACTTTAAAAGTGGGTGCCCAAAAAGAAGAATTGGAATTTGTAGTAGACACAGGGGCAGAAAGAACCTGCCTGTTAAATATTCCAAAAGGTTATAGTGTGAGCAAACATACAGTGAAAGTAACAGACCCAAAAGGAGAAAGTTTTACAGTTCCGTTCATTAAAGATGTGGCAATTGAGGGGGAAAATAAATTTAGATGAGTGATATCTTATTGGTCCCAGGGGCAGGTAGCAATTTATTGGGGAGAGACAAGTGCAATTAGGAATAGGGGTTATAACAGAAGATGGGAAAATGACAGCTAGAGTTTTAATATTAGGCCAAGACGACAAAGAAAAAAATCAACAAGGAAGTTTAGTCTGGGGAAGGAAATAGGGGAAGATTAGATATTGACCCCATAAGGGTTACAACTGAGAGAGAAGATTGTCCTATACGTGTACGTCAGTATTCTATTTTTTTTAGAAGGAAGGGAAGGTTTGAAGCCAGTAATAGAAGGACTAATAAAGGATGGGACATCAGAACCTTGTATGTTGTATGTCTCCTCATAATACCCCTATTCTCCTAGTAAAGAAGTCCGATGGGAATTATAGATTAGTACAAGACTTAAGGGAGGTTAATAAAAGAACTCAGACTCGCTACCCAGTGGTACCAAACCCTTATACTCCTCTAAGTAAAGTCCCACCCCAGCATCAGTGGTTTAGTGTGGTGGATCTTAAAGATGCTTTTTGGGCTTGCCCACTAGCCAAGGAGAGCCAAGATATTTTTGCCTTCGAATGGGAGGATCCAAAAACTGGGAGAAAGCAGCAATTAAGATGGACAAAATTACCACAGGGGTTTACAGAATCCCCAAACTTATTTGGGCAAGCTTTAGAAACAATACTACAAGATTTCCCTACTCTTCCTGGAATACAAATTATCCAATATGTGGATGAACTTTTACTGTCTGGGGAAGCTGAAGTGAGAGAGGCTACTATACAACTTTTAAATTTTCTCACGGAAAAAAGGATTAAGGCTATCAAAAGGGAAACTGTGATTTGTAGAACCAGAGGTAAAATATTTAGACACTTAATAAATAAAGGTAGCTTGTTGTGGTGTGCTGTGATGTCCCATTTTGGCCTTCCAGGTCACTTTCCCAGGTGTGCCTATACTCTTTCCCTTCCCCCTTACCCCCATGCTGAGTGAGTCCTGTCAATCAGACTTAACATTCCAGCAAGGTGTCGTGTGGTTGGTCAAGTTCAAAGGATGCCCCTCAGGCCTGGGGGTCATTGGCCTGTCTGGGTGTCATCTTCCCCTGAGACCCTGCCCCTCTCACCTGGTTGGTGGCTCACCTGTACCTCCCCTCCCCCTGTCCCTGAGCTTAAAAAGGTGATCAGAGCATGCGGTCCCGGTTCTGTTGGAGCAGTTGCTCATGTTCAGACCTCTGTAACCATGGAATAAACCTCTGGACATTAAACCCTCCAGCAGAATCTTCTCCTTTTTCTCTTCACCATCGCCTGAAGCTATCCTCCTGAGGTAACGGGGTTCCTTACAAGCCTGGACTTGTTCAGTGCCCAGCTGCAACCACCAGCAAGCCAAGGTATCTCTGGGGTGATACACCGCGGTTGCTGCCTTTGGCCCAGCAGCGAGGGTCAGACTGGCCCAGGCACAATATAACTGATAATATTGGGAGCCTTTTTTCCAATAGTAGCTGGAAACCCAACCATGAGAGAATTGCAGGAATTTTATCCCCTCTCCCTCCCTCTTCAAATAGGGAGATCAGAAAACTACTTGGATTATTGAAATATTATAGATTATGGATTGAGGGGTACACAAAGGCAGTAAAATTTGTGTATGAAAAATTGACAGAGGGAGATGATATAAAACGGACCAAGGAAGATATTGTTAAATTAAATGAGTTGAAGTTAAAACTAGCCTAAGTACCAGCTTTAAGCTTACCATTGTTAGAAAAATCCTTTATCATTTATATATAAATACAGAAAATGAAGTAGCTCATAAAATTTTAATTCAGGAGTGAGGAAAGTAAAAAAAACTAGTAACTTGTATATCAAATATGTTAGACCCAGTAAGCCACAGCAAGCCAGTATGTATTTAAGCTATAACAGCTACTGCAATCCAAGTAAAAGAAAGTTGTAAGCTTACTTTAGGAAGTAAGCTAGTTGGGTATACCTCATGCCATCTGAGGTGTGTTGAATCAAAGACAAAAGAAAGAAAGAAGAGAAGAAAGAGAGAAGTTGAAGTAGGGGGGTGGTTAGCAGACTGAGATGTTGGAATGTGGAGTGATGACATCTTGGTGCTAGATGAGAGCAGAAGTGTGAATGCAGTTTTTTTTCTTTTTTTGCATGAAAGGCAGGGAAATGTCTTAACACATGGTTGTTAAGTGTGACCCTGATTTTTTAAGATTTTCTAAGCCTTCTGATGTTGACATTCTTGTAGTGAACTTTCTCACACACTTTCTGTAAATAACTCATTGTTTTGCATTCCTTGATGGAGGAGGAGTGAGTTGATGGACTGTTGGTTTGACCTGTGTCATTGGAGAGGTGTCACTGTCACCCTCCAATCCGCTGTCACTTTAGTAAAACTATAAATATTGGAGTCAGAAAATAAACTTCCCTTTTTTCCTTCGAGAGCAGTGGTGTGCTTGTTTTCTTTCGTGTCCTATAGCAACATCTGGTGACCCCGACATGATTACAGCCTAGACTGAGACACGGACTGCGGATTTTGGTGAGGTCTCTGCCCCCCTCTTTGGTGCTTTGCCTGCTGTTCTTGGGGTAATGGCAACCTCTGTGACTTTTGAGGACGATTTCCTTGTTTTGGATCTCTGGAGGGGGGTCCTGGAGTGGAAACAGATTTCTGTTTCCTGGAGTGATTTTGAGAGATTGTTTCTGTGGGCCCAAGAGCGAGGGTTCTTTTCAGTCCTTATGAAGGCATTCTCCAGGGAGGAGTGGTCTCTCATGGGGGTCCGCCTCATGGAGGCCCTCTTTGATGATTGCACCGCTGGCATCGCTGCTGGTGCAGTGGAAAAGATGTGAGGAGGTTTGGCAGGGGTCTGGTTCTTGTAGCCCTCGGAGTTTCAAGGTTTGAAAAATGCATGTATTTTATGATTGGCTTTTCACAAATATTAAAATGAATATTATATGTGTTGTGTTAGAAAGCAATACTGTATTAATTTTCTTAACCAGTGTGTTAAATATAGATTTAGGTTATAAAAATTGTTGAAATAGAAACGATGCTATGTAAGATGCTTTGTTTAAAAGAAAGGACTTGCAACGAGATAGCAGCCACAGGACACCTAAATCTTTCAGAGAAAAAGAATTTATTGCCTTCTTATCAGAAGAAACAAACTTCTTCCTGCCTCGAATTAGGATTAGAGGGAAGAAGTTGACACTGACCAGACAGAATCCTGTGTTTGAATGGAATTTATACATCATGTATGAAGTGTATGAATATGCAACAGGCTATTGTTTTTAATGGTTAATCCTTTTTTAACGGGTGTCCTTTTTCGGGCTCGTGATGCCCAGAAAAAGGTACCCAGACATCCGTAACTCTTTGCTTTTAATGTCTCATATTGTCCTAATTCAATTTGTCCAAGTTGTTATTACTCTAATTGTGTTACTATTCTTTTTAACCATTTTATTACTATTAAACTTTTAAAAATTTTAAAAACAAGTGTGTTGCCTTCTAGATCAAGGCAGGCGACCTGGTTCTGAGGTACAGCTCGACAGCCCACTCTCCAGGGCCGTTCGGGCCAATGACATACGCAGACACCAATGTGGTGGACGGTCAAAAGGCGTTTATTACTTCTTCTCATGGGGTCTTATAGTCTTAGGGGTCTCTACGTCAAAAAGGGGTTTGTCCTTCTTATCTACGGTTAGTAGGGAATGGAAAAGTACTGGGTAAGGAGTGGAAAGTTGCTGACTTCAGTGGGGCAACATTCCTATTGTTAGTGGGGCCACATTCCTATGTTAGTTTCTTATCTATGAGTACCTGAGGGTCTTATCTATGGGAAACAGAGGGTCCTGGCTTTCCGTGACATCACAACAATCTTCCGCAGCGCCTCTCCCTGACTACCACACAAGTGATTGACGTTTTTCACACCAGGGAAGCCCTTCTGTCTGGGATGTGGATGAGGGGGAGTTTGAGTTTCTGTCCGATGTGGTGTCCCCCTCCCCGCCCCAGGACGGTGTGCTGGGGGGTGGCGATTGTTCCCCCGGGGTGGATTGGGCTTGCAGCCAGCTGGTCCTACGTCCGGGGGTGGGAGCCCCGTGGGTTTCTGGGGGCTCTGTGGATTCGGCGGGCCGTCCTCACCCTGCCCCGCCCTGAGTGGGTTGCGGGGCTGGGGACGGGTTGCCCTCTCTTTGTGCCTTCCCGGCCTTTGAGGGTCAGCCTCCGCCTCGGCTTGAGTCTGGTCCGGTGACAACTCTGTGTCCGAACTGCGGTGTATCCGTCACATTCCCTCCGAGCGCGGCAGGGATGGGCTCGCCCGCCCCCGAGTTGGTCTCCTCAGCGGGGGGGGGGGGGGGGGGCGACTTCACCCGTCTCTGGGCCTGCGCAGCCTGCTGGGCATGCGCAGTCGGTGAAAGCAGCCAGGGGCGGGGCGTCGGTCGGTGCTCCGTCCGGCCCCGCTCCGGTGGGCGGGCAGCCCGCCCCTCTCCGCTCGGTGGGGGCGGTGCCCACTGTGAAGTCTTGCGGCTTGGGGTGGGCTCTCATAGGGGGCTTGTCGGGCTCCCTTGTGCCACCCCGCAGTGACGTGGCTCCGCGGGCCACGCCTCTCTCGGCATCCCGCCCTTCCCCCGCGTCGGGGGCTGAGGGCCCTGCACGGGGCTTGTCCCGGCCCGCGCCGGATTTGCGGGCCGTGCCGGCACCTGCGTCCACCGAGGCGCCCCTTGCCGGAGCTGCAGCATGGCAGGACGCCTAGGTATTTACCTTTAGCGCAACTGCTGACACAGCCAGTGGGAGGCCAGTAGGTGCCCGGGGCCATGGCACTTCCTCGTCAAATCATTGGACGCTTCCTGCGTGCCAGGTGACTGTGCGTCCGAGGCACCCCGAGCGTTTCTGGCGAGAGGCCAAAACCAAGACTGACGAGATGAATGAGCCTGTCTCCTCGTGGCATCTGCAGGGTCGCGGAGCGGACTCCTTTGGCTCTGCCGGTGCTGCAGGGGGCGCAGGGACGAGTGGTGTTGACCTGGCTCCCAGTCAATCGTCCTCTTTTGCCGCCATAGGGCCAAAGGACCGGGACACAGCAGGGGCGGTGGCACAGGCTTTCCCTGTGCTCAGGGGCGTTGCTCATAACACCCATGAACCCCTTTCATATAAGTTGTAGAAGGAACTCCGTGAAGCAGTGGCTCAGCATGGTTTGGGATCTGCTGAGGTTATGCAGTCTCTCTGGAGGATTGCTACGGATGTGCTGACACCGCACGATCTCCATCGTGTGGCGCATTCTCTTTTTGACCCTGTGCAATTTGGTGTTTTTGAGACCAAGTGGACTCGTTTGGCGGCCCACGCGGTGGTGCAGAATGCTGGGCTGGCACAGCAGGACCCCAGGTATGGAGTTGTTGCTGACATGCTGATGGGGACAGGGCTTTATGAAAATGTTCAGGGGCAGATTGGATTCGATCCCCTTGTGCTTGACCAGTGCCACACGCTGGGCATGGCAGCGATTGTTCAGACCCTGGAAATGGCTGCTCCGAAGCAGCTGTTTTTGACCATTCTCCAGGGGGATGATGAGCCTTCCATGGCATTTGCGGCAAGGCTGATTGCGTCCGTGGAGAGGCAGGTGCCTGATCCTGTGGCAAGGAGTGTTACGATTGCAAACCTTGTCAGGTGTAATTGCAATACTGCTTGTAGGAAGGTCATAGTGGCTCTGCCTGGTGTTCCTACTATCTCCGAGATGGCGGAGGCCTGTGCGGACGTCGTCCCCTGTGAAGGTCCGTCCGAAATGAACGGGTGACGAATGATTTTTAGGTGCAAAAATAACCAACAAAAGGCACAGGGGTTTTACAGAAACAAATCAACAAGGTGCAATTTTATTGATTATAACCACAGCTAAATATGTGTTTGGTTAAGGGATCCGGGGAAGAGAAGGGTAAGACAAGGAAAAAAGGGAGGAAAGGAGGTCAGGGAATGGGGTATAGCTACCAAAACGTGATGTCTTCGGGGTCCCGCCGCTGAAACTCGCTGGTACACGTCTCGGGGAGTACTCAAAGGACAGTCGGACCGAACCCCAATATATATACTGTTCTTGGTTGGGGGAAGGGTGGCTGAAATTAGGTTTCCATGGAGGGGAGAAGTCCATTGTTTTCATGGCCGAATGCTCACAGGTACGTTAGGTTTTTCCCCCTCCCTGAGTTGGGAGGGAGTACAGTCCCAGTCTCTGGAAGGAGGTTGCCAGGGGGTGCCATGGGGGTGCCAATAGGGTGCCAGAGGGGTTCTTGGTTCCTTGATGAGGGGATTTGCATCTCTGTTGGTCCGTCACGGTGGTTGAAGTCAGGCAAGAGGTTCTTCTCATGGAGCCACCCCAGAGCTCAGTCCAGCCAGGTCAGGAGTTTGGAAGAAAGTCCAGTTCAATTGTCTAGAAAAGGGCAGCATGCCCCCTTCGAGTACAGCATGGCATGTTCTACAAACATCGCTTGTGAACACACTAGATAAGCAGGAGACTTTCTTTCCCAACCGGCTCAACAGTCTTAACCCTTCGGTAGTCTTTTCTCATGACAATTGTGAGGCAAAAAAAAAATGAAGGATTTTCGGATGGACTTCTACATCCCCTCGGGTCGGAAGTTGGCTGCTGTGGCTGCTGCTGTGCAGCCAGTTTGAGCGGCACCGCAGGGCAGGCAGCCACAGCAGGGGACTGCATAAGCTGGCAAGAAGCGGGGGAAAAAAGCGCAGAAGGTCAAATTCCCCATGTTCTTGTGCAGTCGGTGTGGTAGGCCGAATCACATGTCCAATATATCTGCAAGGCGACTGTTCATGTTAATGGCCAGGCTTTACTGGGCTTGGGAAATGTCAAGTGGAGCACGCAGCAGGAGGGGCGCGCTCAGACACAAGCTGCTCTCCAGACCCCGGAGCTGATGGAGGTCTCCTTTGCCAGCTTGCAGCCAGCACCCGCGGATCAGCAGGTGTGGATGTCTGCACCACAGCAACAGTTGTCTTAGACTCGTCTGAGATACGCAAGGTTCCCCTGGATGCCTTTGGTCCCTTGGGTGGGGGCATGAGTTCTCTCCTTATGGGGAGGTCTAGTGCCACCCTTCAGGGCATCATTGTTCACCTGGGGCTCATTGATGCAGATTTCACAGGGCAGATTTGTGCCATGATCTCCACACCCACCCTCCCGTCACAATCCTGAAAGGGACGCGACTTGCTCAACTTGTGCCTTTTAAGTCCTCTGTTCACAGGACAGCTGACGGGTTGCATGGAGCTGGTGGCTTTGGATCCACTGGGCCGTCTCAAATTCACTGGACTGCTGTCCTGACCAAGGACCGTCCCGAGATGCTGTGTACCTTGTCCATCCCTGGTGCGAGGCCGTCGGAGATACACCTCCGCGGGCTTCTCGACAGCGGTGCTGACGTCACAGTTCTCTCCCTTGCCGCCTGGCCCCCGGAGTGGCCCTTGAATCCAGTGGGGACATCTGTCACTGGCCTGGGAGGGACGACGCAATGCTACGTGAGCCAGTGGCCCGTGCTGGTCACAAACCCGGAGGGACAGATGGCCTGGGTTAGGCCTCATGTTACTTCTACTCCTGCCAACCTCTGGGGGAGGGATGTTCTGTCTGTCTGGGGGGTACGCATTGGGATGGATTTTTGATGGGGGCCACTGCAGTGAAGGGCACAGAGTGTCCTACGCTTCCTATACAGTGGCTGGTGGACAAACCTGTCTGGGAGAAGCAGTGGCCCCTCCCTCAAGATAAATTGGACGCCCTTCAGAATCTGGTGCAGGAGCAGTTGGACCAGGGTCATCTGGAGCCTTCTACCAGTCCCTGGAACATTCCTGTCTTCTGTATCAAAAAGAAATCTGGGAAATGGAGGTTGTTGCAAGACCTCCGAAAGGTCAATGCTGTGATGGAAAGCATGGGAACGTTGCAGGCGGGCATGCTGTCGCCTACCATGCTTCCCGCAGACTGGCTGGTCCTCATTGTGGATCTGAAGGACTGTTTCTTTACAATTCCTTTGCATCCCGATGACAGACCGAAGTTTGCCTTCTCGGTGCCAGTGATTAACGAGGCTGAGCCCGCACAGAGATATCGATGGAGGACATTGCCTCAGGGCATGCGCATATCTCCAGCCATATGCCAATGGTATGTGGCCCGTGCCTTGTCTGGAGTTCGCGAGCAGTTTCCTGATGCGCATCTGTATCATTATATGGACAACATTTTGGTGACCGCATCCACCCAGGATGATCTGCTGAGGATTCAGCCTTGGTTGCTTGATGCTTTGCATGCTCATGGACTGCAGGTGGCTCCAGAAAAGGTTCAACAAAAACCACCCTGGAAGCACTTGGAGGTCAAAATTCTGGAACGGACGATCCATCACCAGGAGGTGCAATTTGTGCATTCTGTGAAGACACTGAATGATGCTCAGAAATTGGCAGGTTTCATCACTTGGTTACATCCGTACTTGGGACTAACCGACGCACAGCTGTCTCCTCTGTATGATTTGTTGAAAGGAGACTCTGATCTAAAGTCACCTCACACACTGACCCCTGAGGCGTGTAAGGCATTGGAGGTGGTTCAGCAGGCTGTTTCGGCTTGTCAGGTTTATTGCATTGATCCCTCCGTTGATGTCACTCTGTTCCTCACCACTCCAGATTCGCATCCCACAGGCATCATTGGTCACTGGAGTGACAAATGGTCTGATTCCTTGCATGTTCTGGAATGGGTTTTCCTGCCCCATCAGCCGCAGAAGATGGCAACTGCATTTTTTGAGCTGATTGCTTGCTTGATAATCAAATGCCGGCAACGGTGTTTGCAATTGATGGGTGCGGATCCTGCAAAGATCATACTCCCAGTGCAACGGGAGGATTTTGACTGGAGCTTTGCAAACAGTGTGTCCCTGCAGAGTGCTCTGGAAAATTTTTCAGGGCACATCACTTAACATCTGCCCAGCCATAGGCTACTGCATATGGCAAAATTCACAGAAATTTCTTTGCGGCCCAAGAATAGCCAGGAACCCGTTCAAGGACCCACCGTCTTCACTGATGGTTTGGGGAAAACAGGAAAGGCCATTGTTAATTGGAGGGACGGATCTGAGTGGCAGGTTCTGGAAGGCCATGAGGATGGGTCAGCCCAATTGGTTGAATTGATGGCTGCTGTCATGGCATTTGAGAAATTTTCCCAGGAACCTTTCAACTTGGTCACAGATTCCGCCTATGTGGCTGATATCGCACAGCGGTTGGGTCATTCAGTTTTGAAGGAGGTCAGTAATCCTGCCTTGTTTCAGTTACTGAAGACCTTGTGGTGTGCCATTCAGGCCCGGGTTCATCCATTTTATGTTCTGCATGTGAGGAGTCACACCAATTTGCCAGGCTTTATAGTGGAAGGTAACGCGAGGGCTGGCAAGTTGGCTAACCCAGCATGGGTAGCGCCTCAGCCTGATACACTCGAGCAGGCCAAGGCATCGCATGGGTTTTTCCACCAAAACGCACATACCCTGCAGAAGCAGTTTCAGCTGACGCCAACTGAGGCTCGTGACATTGTTGAGTCATGTGACGACTGCCACACACTTGCTCTGCCTTTGCCAGCAGGGGTAAACCCCAGAGGCCTTAGGGCCTTGGAACTTTGGCAGACCGATGTCACCCAGATTGCTGAGTTTGGCCAGCTCAAGTATGTGCATGTCACAGTGGACACATTCTCCTCTGCGATGTGGGCTTCTGCTCACACTGGGGAGAAGGCCCGTGATGTCCTTGCCCACTGGAGGCAGGCCTTTGCTGTTCTGGGCATACCTTCTGCTGTGAAAACCAACAATGGTCCTCCTTACACATTGCAAAAGGTGCAGCAGCTCCTGCAGTTGTGGGGTGTCTCGCACAAGTTTGGTATCCCTCATTCTCTGACTGGTCAAGCTATTGTAGAACGTGCTCATGGTACTCTGAAGCAGGTTCTTCAAAAACAAATGCAGGGAATGCAGGGTGAAACCCCACACAGTCGGTTGGCAAAAGCTTTGTGCACAATCAATCATCTCACTGTGCTGCAGAACTCGAATAATCCTGTCATTTTGAATCACCATCTCTCGTTGCAGGCTGCGGACGAGGCACATCAGCCTCGGGTGAAGGTTCGGGTGCAGAATTTAGTCACCAAGCAGTGGGAAGGTCCCTATGACCTTATTGCTTTGGGGCGCGGGTATGCTTGTGTATCCACAGATACTGGGGTACGCTGGGTACCTTCGAAATGTGTTCGCCCTGACCTGTGACCGCAGAGGCAGAATGCAGCTGACGAGCAAGATGGAGACCATGACCAACCTGAAGGGCATCAAGCGGGTGAATCACTGAGTGATGGCTTGGATGCAGATGATGAAAGTGATCACTCCAATGATTCCTCCGCAAATGGACACTGAACATTGTTCATGTTTTCTTTTTCACATTGTTCATTTTCCTTTTCTCTTTTTCTTTTTTAAACGGAAAAGGGTGAGAAGTCACCCTGGTTTTTAAGATTTTCTAAGCCTTCTGATATTGACATTCTTGTAGTGAACTTTCTCACACACTTTCTGTAAATAACTCATTGTTTTGCATTCCTTGATGGAGGAGGAGTGAGTTGATGGACTGTTGGTTTGACCAGTGTCATTGGAGAGGTGTCACTGTCACCCTCCAATCCGCTGTCACTTTTATAAAACTATAAATGTTGGAGTCAGAAAATAAACTTCCCTTTTTTCCTTCACCTTGAGAGCAGTGGTGTGCTTGTTTTCTTTTGTGTCCTATAGTGACAGTTAAGAGCCGAACTGGGGTCCGGGAAGGGTTTAGCAGAACGGGCCCTCCTTGAAGGGAAAAGAGGATAAGTTGACTAAAGAAAGGAAAAGAATGTCAGGAGCACCTGAGGAAGCCAAGTTTTGGGTTGTCAAGATTGGGAGGTATTTGACCGCTCCTGTACGAGCAGCGGGGCCTCGGGGGCTGCGGCAGGGACCAATTCATGGAGGAGACTCGGCGGCGGTGCTGGGAGCAGATTACACAGGTTTTCTGGCCAGGAGGGGGCTGACTCCGTAACGGAACTGCCGGGGTGGCTCCCAGGCTGTCGGGGTCCCGAGTCCAGGATGGTAGTGTCGGCCCCAGTAAGTGGGTCGAGAGAGAGAGAGAAGAAGAAAGAGAGATAGAGAGAGAAGGAAAGAGAAAGAGAGAGAAGAAGAGAGGGATAGGGGGCAAAAGGGACCCAAGGCATGCCCCCAGGGTCCCCATGCCCGTGGCTGTTCTCCCCTGCTCCCGCCGTCCAGGGCCCTGCAGAGAAGTGGCAGCAGCGGGGGAAGGGCGAAGAACAGCGTTGACAGCAATGCTGTGAAAAGAGAGGGAGGGGGCTCGCACTAAAAGATAAAATCAAAGCAGAGATTGCTGACTCTCCAAACCTCACAAAGTGGTTTATTTTTCTTAAGTAAGAAGTTTTTTGTTTTGTTTGCTGTTTAAAAAGGAAGAAGTTTTTTTCCCTGAAGAATGGGTTTGTAACAATTACATTTGCCCAAAAAGTAAAAAGCAATACATGTGATTCATCTTGTGTTAAAATCGGCCTGGCCTTTCTTATTTAACTAACTGTAGCTCACAGAAAGAACAATTTGCCTCTGCAGCTATTAGCACAGCTGGATATAAGAAGAAGAGACTACTGTGGAGAAAGCTTTTAGCTAAACCCAGAAAGTTTGGAAGAAAAGCGAATGGTTAAAGTTAATGCAGTATTGTCTTTCTTTTATTACTATGCTGTTAAGAAGTCCTTTTCGGGTACTACTGAAGCAACAATCGGCATCATGGAAAGAGGGTGAATTCATGCCAGCAGAATCAAAAGACTTGTGAAAGAACCTGAAGAATGGACTATCACATCACATTACACTGGGTGATACCGAACTGACTTTCCAATGGGGACTGAGTGGTAATGGTTTGGGAAAACCCAAATGATCCAAGAAATGTACAAAGAATAACACCTAATTAAGAAATATGGCAACGCTTATATCACTGGTTTCCAGCACTGCCTGAATAAAGCATCTTCTTGGGGAGGAATACTTCAGACAGAAGGATCAAGACTGTTTTTGTGTTCTGACCTTAGCCTGTGAATTGTACAGGGAAGAAGGGGAATTACTGTTTCCATCAGTACCCTACTGTAAACTTTATTTGATTCATTCCTATACTGGACATGCTAGCTGGGTTATATGTAAATGCTTGAATTGTGGGAATAATTAGTATTGTAGTTCACAAAATTGATGCTCTTATTGCAAGAAGTGTTAAAGTAAGAACTTTGTTTTGTGGATGGGAATTATTAGTGCCTGTTGAATGAGAGATACCTGAGGAATGGTGAGAAACCACAGTTAAGGGGTGTCAAAAACAATTTGCCTGGAAATTAGTTAAGAGAAAGTGACAAGGATATGGAGAGCAAGACCAGATTGGCCTCTGTATTTGCCACCAAGAAGATCAAATACACCTGCTGTGGGTTGCAACCTCACAGGCATGAGAGGTAAGAGTATAAGCCATACTGAACCTCTGTTATTCCTGTTTCTGTCACTCATTTGTTGTTTTTTCCCTTTTGGGATACCAGCAAGATCATGTCACAAATGCTACAGAAAGCATCACATAGAAAGAAACCAAAGTTCCTCTTTTATTACACACACCTATGTCAACAGCCACTGTTATAACCCATCCAAATTAAGTACCTGTAGGCAAAATTGAGGAAATTACTGGATTACAAGAAACTAAGGAAAAAGTGGTAATAGATTTGGAATTAAATGTCCAAAAGGAGAGAGATGGATTTGTTTTACAGTTAATCTTGAAGATACAGTTCAAGATTTGGTAAAAAAACAAATACTAAACAAAAAGGTAAAACCAGCACAGCAATTTAACTCTGTATTGACCCCAAATTATATGTTGAGTTGTATAACAAGACTCCAAGCAGTTATAGAAATTATAGCAAATAAAGCCACCCAGGCATTATAGTTAATATCAAGTCAGCTAAGCCAAAGAAAAACTGTAGTGCATCAGAATAGGTTGGCTTTGGACCATTTCTTGGCTAAAGAAGGGGGTGTTTGTGGAAATTTCAATATAGCAGATTGTTGAAATTGATGACCACAGAAAAGTCATTCTAGAAAAAGCAAAAGAAATCAAAGAAAAAATTACATATAATAACCCAGGTACCTGTCTAAATATTAGAAAACAATGTTAAAACCTAGCTGGTGGGGTAATGTATTAGAAGAAATTAAGATTTTTCATTTTATGTGTTACAACTGTTTTGATAGTTCTTCCTTGTGTAATCTCCTGTTTTATTTTGCCAGCATAGTCCAGAAGATGCAAGTAGACAAGAAATATTGCTCAAGCCAAATGATTTACAAAGAATAAGAGTGGGGATAGTGAAAAATGCGTATTTTATGATTGGCTTTTTGAAAATATTAAAATGAATATTATTTGTGTTATCTTAGAAAGTTATGCTGTATTAATTTTCTTAACTAGTGTGTTAAATACAGTTTTAGGTTATACCATTATGTTAAAATAGAAACGATGCTATGTAAGATACTTTTTTTAAAGAGAGGAATGAGGTACGTGCAGCGAGATAGCAGCCACAGGACACCTAAATCTTTCAGAGAAAGAGAATTTATTGCTCCATTATCAGGAGACACTAACTTCTTCCCGCCTCGCTCGGGCAGGACGACACCATTAGTATTATGAGGAAGAAGTTGACGATGACCAGACAGAATCCTGTATTTGAATGGAATTTATGCATCATGTATGAGGTGTATGAATATGCAACAGGCTATTGTTTTTATGGGTTAATCATTTGTTAACGTGTGTCCTTTTTCGGGCTTATGTTGCCCAGAAAATGGTACCTGGACCATCTGGAACTCTTTGTTTTTATTGTCTCGTATTGTCCTAATCCTAATTGTCCAAATTATTATTACTCTAATTGTATTGTTGCCTTCTGGATCAAGGCAGGCGACCTGGTTCTGAGGTACAGCTCGACAGCCCACTCTCCAGGGCCGTTCGGGCCAATGACATACGCAGACACCAATGTGGTGGACGGTCAAAAGGCGTTTATTACTTCTTCTCATGGGGTCTTATAGTCTAAGGGGTCTCTACGTCAAAAAGGGGTTCGTCTTTCTTATCTATGGTTAGTAGGGAATGGAAAAGTACTGGGTAAGGAGTGGAAAGTTACTGGCATTACTGTTAGTGGGGCAACATTCCTACTGTTAGTGGGGCCACATTCCTATGTTAATTTCTTATCTATGAGTAACAGAGGGTCTTATCTACGGGAAACAGAGGGTCCTGCCTTTCCGTAACATTGCGAGTTTCTTCCGCAGTGCCTTTTCCCTAACTACCACATTGTATTACTATTTTTATAACCATTTTATTACTATTAAACTTTTAAAATTGAAAAACAAATGATTGGCGTTTTTCGCATTACCCCTCAAACCTCAACAAAGCTTCACAGCCATCCTGTCTTCTGCTTCAACTATACAAAAGTTCTCATATTCCACAGATTTTAATAAACTAATAACGTGCTAAGAGTAAAACGGGTATCACACAAGAGTTACAAAAATGCACAACTGTTTACTAAATATGCCCTAGAGTTCATAGTACAATATTTATTATTTTTGTTTATGCTTGCTAAACCAAAAATTTATAAGTCTCTGATAGCTGATTCTGTTACAGTTACTAAGAAAATATTACGTTTCTGTTTCAAGTATGGGTTACTGTGTATTAAAAATATCCTAGAATGTATGTTACTAAGTTTTCTTATAGTACTGTTATTTCTACTTGAAATGTTTCTAGATCGACCTGGAAAATTCAAAGAATTTACTTGTTCTAACATTCTAGAGCCACTAAAGTATATATAAAGCATTAATTTAGTAAAACATAAGCAAATTTCAGTTGCAAAATTTTTTAACTGAGAACTTACCACTTGTAATCCTTTTAAAAGCCCTAAAAGTCACCTATGAAATCAATAAAAAATTTCTAACTTCTAACAAAAAGTATATTACTTGCACTATTATCATAATAACTGAAAAATTTAAATGCCTATATTTCTTTCATTATTCATATGTTGTTCATGTTAATTTTTTTTAAATTTGAAATTAATACCCTTCTAAATAGTACCTTATTAATACTGTTCAAAATCCATTTTTTGTTCCTATTTTTAGTTATTAATACAAATAAAAGGGGAAAAAAGTTTGGGGTAAATGTACACCCCCTCTTTAAGTCTTAGGTAATATAATGCTCTAATGTCTTTCAATCAATCATATAACTGTACAATAATCCTATGATAAATGCATTTCAATGGACACTAGGACATTCTAGACACCTCTACTAGATGTATCCAGCCTTCACTACGTCCTGCTCAGAACCACTGACAGCATCAGCCTGATGTCTCCTCAAAAGACATCACAGAGCCGTGTAACCAGAAAAATTAATAACTACCTCATAGAAATCTGGAACTCTTGAAGTAACAGTTAATATAAAAACTGTATTTGTTTACAAATTGCTTCATCTGTTAAGTTTGTTTTTTCTCACAGTTCTAAAGTTGAATGTTTCAAAGTTATAAATTCAGCTTAGAGTTAAGATATAACTTGCAACTTTGTTTACAAATTATTTTTCCTGTTTATGAACTGTTTTTCTGTTTACAAACTGTTTTTCCTATAGACTTTTCTTTAACAGTTTTAAGAGTTAAGTGGTTTATTGTTTTTAGAGGTAAGTTGTAACTTGTAAGCTAAGCATTAAGCCTGTGACATGCCAGCCTGTATTCTTGCCTAACAGATCCTGAACCTAAATGCTGCAGCTTGAGTAATACATAGCTTCATGCAAATTAAACCCATACTGTTTTCTGTCACCCCATTAGCAGGGGGCCCTTGCAGATGGGTGACAAAGAGCAAGTTACAATTTAAGTAAAGACACAAGGGTGAGATGTTACCACATTAAATTACAGTACAAGCTGGCTTGTACTGAGCATTAATCCGGTTATAAATAAGCAACCCATCCCAGTTCCATAAACCAGCCCCTGGCCTGACTGACTGTCCTGGGTTGACTATATGATGCTTTTATCTGCAATCTTCTGTTCTGTTTATGCTGAATAATAAGTTTTGCACCTTTAAGACTTGTTCCAGAGAGTGAAGGGGGGAGAGAAGAAGTGTGCAGTTTGTTTTCAGACACTGCACTCACTCCTCCACATTCCTGCTCCTGGACTGTGTTGTCTGCGAATGGATAGACAGTGGGACAGAGCTCTCCTTTGCTTTTAGTTAGTTTTAGCTAGCTGAGGCAAAGAAGTTCCCTGGACTGTGGTTTTGATTCCCTTTACTTTGGACCTGTTTAAACCTGCTCTAGACTGAACACCCAGAAGAGCACTGGTAGCTTGCACCTGTGGCTCACCAGGCCAGGCCTGGGCTGAGGCATTTCCAGCACCGGAGGGACTGAGAAGAGACTGAGTGAGCTGAGCTGCAACCCAGGGAGGGGACTTTCTCAGTTTGTCATCTCTTTTGGAGCAGCAAGGGGTTTTATTGTTTAATATTGTTTAGATTTTATTGTTTAATAAACAGTTTTTACAACTTTTCTCTGAGGAGGTGTTTTTTCCCAAACCAGTTGGGAGAGGGGCCAATTGAATCTGCTTTTCCAGAGCAACCCCTTTGGGGGTTCTCTCCCAAATTTGCCCTGAACCAGGACACTGACAGGGGCTTCAACCAATAACATCTTTCCTGAGGTGCAAGCATTTCACTGGTTTAAGGTCTAGGGGGCGTAAAGATTAGGCCAATGGGCTGTCTATACCCAGGAGTTTTGAATCGCCTATAAAAGTAAGCTCCGAACAATAAAGCGCACTGTTTGCTGATGACCAAGGGAGGTTTGTTGGGTGTGCTGTCTCACACACCTAACCACCATGTGACAGCCAAAGGAATTCGAGTGCTAATATGTTTGACTCATTGATGAGGGCATGGCCTCATTGTCTGCAAAATTGTACAACCAGGGCTTTAATGGTAACTGAAGCCCAAAAACTGACTACAGGAGAATCTCTTGCTGTTAAAGTCTTGCATCAAGTTAAAGTTTTGTTTACTGAAAAAGCCCTTAGAGTGGATTACCAGTGCACAGTTATTGCAGTATAAAACTTGTTTAATAGAACAGGAGGATTTAGAATTGAGAAGTGGGGATGGGTTCAACCAAGACTCCTGTTTGAATGGGCCTTAAGAGGGGGGCCAGGAAGAAACCCATGACTACATTCAAATGATAGATCTCCAGACCCAGGCCAGGGAATATTTTCAAGACACTCCCTGGCCTAAGAGAGAAAATGTTTTTATTGATGGGTCTTCTAGGGTGGTAGAAGGAAAAAAAGTTACAAGACACACAATAATCAAGGGAAGTCAATTAGAGGAAGGGGAGAAGTTACCCCCAACAGAGTCAGCACAGAAGGCGGAGCTGTGTGCACTTGTAGAAGCCTGTGAATTATATGGGAAAAAAATATTGAACAGCTTTACTGATTCTAAGGACACATATGGGTGTGGTAGATGCATTTGAAAAATTGTAGGAGGAAAGAGGCTTATTAACCTGCAGGGGAAAAATGTTAACTCATGAGATCATAATTACTCGCCTATTGGAGATGGTGAATTTACCAATAAGGGTGGCAGTAATTCATGTTAGGAGACATCAGGCAGGGTGCTCAGAGGAGGCAATACGTAACTGACCAGCAGATTAAGAGGTTTGGAAAGCTGCACTGTTGCCAGAAGTCTCTAACATCATCCCTTTGTTCCCAGTGCTTCCACTGCTACCAGAGAAACTGTCTTTTCCACCAGAGGAGCTCGACATAATTAAGAATAGTGGGGCAGAGGAAAGAGGATAACTGATTCACAAGGAATGGTCAACAGTGGATACCAAAAGCTCTGACCCTACAAATATTAAAAAGACTTCATGAAGGGAGTCATTGGGGTTCTTGAGGATTGGCAGAAGCCTTCCTCAAAATGTATGCTGCTTTGGGACATTCTGTTCTTAAAGAAATTAGGGACTTTACAAACTCTGGGTCTGCTAGTAGATAAAACTAGCACTGAGAGATACAAAAAACAGTGGGAAAGATTCTACTGATTGAGAAATGGAATGAGAGAGATTTGTCTTTACAAACTATAGGTCTGCCAATAAATAAAATTGGATACTGAGATGAAAGAAACAACGAGAAGAACTATAAGTTCCATAGAAATTCCAGTGATTGACATAAGTGCTATAAATAACAAATATAGTTATTGGCTTTTGCATTTATGCATTAACTTTTGTTTTGCAAGTTATTATTGATCACAAAAATCTTGATATAGTACATCTTGTAATTACTGCTTTTAATATAGTATCATCTGTCAGTTTATGTATGTACCGTATAGCTTTTATAAATAGTAGTGTAATATATGCTATTTTAGACTGTAGCATAATAGAGACTTTAAAATGTTGAAATGCTTTTTCATGTAACTAACTCAGAAAATCACGTACAATAATTAGGTGATTTCCCACATTTGGGGACTATCTTATCTGAAAGACAAGATAACAGAAACAGAAACCAGAGCACCGAAAAAAAAGAAGAATTTATTAATCCTCATTATCAGAGAGTGAAAATACAACAGGATGGAACCCAAATAAGAAATAAAATATATTAGCTTAATCTACAAGATAGCATGAAGATAAGTCAAAGGTTAAAACTAAGCTAAAGAACATCTAAACTCAAAAGAATATTTGAATATGGAGAAACTCTTATGAATATGCATGTACGCCCTGTAATGTAACAGTATATAGAGAACGTGGTTTAAGTTAATGGTGTGCTTTTGGCAAATAGCCAATGTGAGGAACGACTGCTCACTTTTTTTAAAATTTCAAAGGTTTATTAAACCTTTACAATAAATACAACAAAAGGACTAAATAAGGAAAAATAACAGTGCTGGAAGCCCCCCCCCCCAACCCCCATGGCTACCCACAAAAGGGCTGTTCTGCCTTTTATACCTCTGGGGGTTGCATCAGGCAACTCTGGCCCCTCCCAAAGTCTGTCAGTCAACTCTTCTTTGCTGTTTAATGGTGGAGACTGCTTTCTTGCAACTTGATTGGAGGGTCAGGTGTTGTCATGCCGCACCCCCCTAGCAACAAGCTTTGCTGTTCTCAACTGCCCCATGCAAGAGGTATATGTATGCGCCTTCTTTCTACCTGTCCTAGATAACCTAGCCTGTCTGATGGCACCAGTACAGAGGGAGGGAAAATGGGACTATGGGGAGAACAAAGGACATCTAAACAACAAACCACAATACCATAACTACATAACTATACATCAATAAAGCTTCTCTTAATATACACAAAATATTAATCCCTTAATTTGAAGAGCCAATCATCTCATTATCTATAACACCAAGTACCCCAGTGCTGGATTTTATTCCTTTTATCCCTTAATAAACTTTAATAAAATTTTTAAATGCTGAGTTGTGTTTCTCATAACAAGGAAAAGAAAAAAAAAAAGGGGGAGGTTTACATTAGAAGGGAGTCATAGGTATTAGGCATTTTGGGAAGTCTGTAACTCTCAAGTACCTCAGCCAATGGGGAAAGAGAAAGGGAAATGCAGCTGGGAAATTACGATAAAAAGGAGGCTGCGTCCTCTAAAAATTTGAGAGATCCCAGGGGAAATACCCCATGATCTCTCCCTTTATTTGAATGAAGTTACAGGACTCCTCTGTCTTCTTTTTTGACATAAACCTCTGATGTTTGTGGATTAATTTTCCTGACAGTTCTGACAAATCAAGCTATTGAAGGTTGCTTGATTTGTGCTAAAGCAAATAGCCGAGTTATAAAGAAAGTTGCTGGGAGAAAGGGGCCTTGGGCTGGATGTCCTTTTCAGCCATTACAGGTGGATTTTACTGAAATGGTTTGAGTGGGAAGATTTAAATACCTTCTGGGAATAGTATGTCAGCGAACAGGGTGGCCAGAAGCATTCCAGACTGCTTCAGCAACTGCTGGATCAGTTATTAAGGTATTTTTAGAACAAATAATTTCAAGATATGGGATTATGGAAGCAATAGACTCAGGGGAACTCATCTTACAGGAAAGATCCTTCAAGGGGTTATGGCTTCTTTAGGAATACAATGGGACGTCCATACTCCCCTGGCACCTAGAGAGTTCAGGTCAGGCAGAAAGAATGAATGGGGAAATAAAGAAACATTCTGAAGCTGGTGATAGAAACTAAGATGCCATGGTCCCAAGTTGTTGGGACTCTCGGATGGGTGATATGCTTCCACCTAACCCCTGTCACTCTCCCCCATCCCCCTGTCCCCCCACCCCCACACGTTCGTTCTTTCTTTCTTTCTTTCTTTCTTTCTTTCTTTCTTTCTTTCTTTCTTTCTTTCTTTCTTTCTTTCTTTCTTTCTTTTTCTTTTTCTCAATTTTTTGACACCAACATGTAACCTCATTTGGTTTTAATCTCGTTTCTGGGTATATTTTGCACCTTCAAAATTCTTTCCATTTTATACACAGAGACTTAATTTTCTCTTCTGGGTTTAAATCGGATCGCAACAGGATGTAGATAAATGATGTATATTTAAAACAATATGTGGCCAAGATACTGGCTTTTCTTTGACAGGAAGCTCAGCTGGCACAGACCCTGCCTTTGGACTTTGCTGTTGATAACATCCAACCATAGGATTGGGTCCTAGTTAAGGAGTGGAAAGAAGCACTCCTGGTGACAAAGTGGCCTGGCCCATTCCAAGTGTTACTGACCACAGACACAGCCGTCAAGACAGCTGAACATGGGTGGACTCATCATGCTCAAGTTGATACCTTAGATTTTAAGCTTTTCTGTTCTGTTTTGGTGTGCAGCTTTTAGCTTTATATTAAGTGTTACTAGGGTCTTTTCACAGGGTGGTGAAGACAGAACAATCCTATTCTAGCTGGAGACTCAAGGACCGTCTCTTAAAACTTCAGGCCCAAAGCATAAACAACATGAAAAGAGGAGGGCGGGCAAGCAAGCAAGGAGGTTGAAACTTCATAATTTGAAGCTATTAATTGGACAGTTAACTCCTATATACTAATGGACCAAAACTTATAAAAATGTGCGATCTCGTGACCAAGCCCTCTTTTGCTTCCATCTTGGAGCCATCTGGGCAGAGCCAACTACTGTGGCTCCAGTACTGCCAGGGTGTGGCCTTTGAAGGCACTTCAATAAATATCCACTTTATTCCTCTTAACTCTGTCAAGCCTCTCTTCCAGCTCCTTAAGGCATCAGGATCAAGGTCTCTAAAGCCCTGGAGATTTGGACTTCTCAGCTGGAGGAGAAGGATGGGAGGCCTCAACTAATACTCTGCAGCAGTAGGCCAGAGCAGTAACCATCAGGGAAAACCCTGTGTGCTTACCCGCAGACCATCTATAAAAATAGTCTGTATGGGCATTCCTCCTTTTGGATCTCCAGTCATTGGGGGGCCAATCCTTCCTGTCATTGTTTCCTTTATGTTAAGTTGTTTCTGTGCCTTCACTCACCACAGGTGATACAGAAGAGAGCATGAGTATTAGGCTGGGTAATTAGATTATGCCATTGGAATGTTTTTCTTAATAACAATAATCCTACTTTTATATTGTCACTAAGGTTTGGACCAGGGGTGGGAGAATTGATTTCTAGTCTTAGGAAAAAAAGTAGCAAAAACCTTTATACCTTACCAATTATTGTGTCTGCAGAGGGCCAAGAGGATCTGAAGACTAGCCATAGATGGCTAGCCCAGTCAAACCTAAATGGTGGGTCAGCACCCTAAGTGAGGTCCATAATGGAACAGGATTTTGGGATGAGGAAGGAAGTCCATGGGAACTTAATTTTCCAAAAAAAGGCATTTATTGTTTAAGTAGGACAGGGGGTGTATATGCAGGAAAAAGGTGTCTGGTGAGAAGACCTTGTCTCCTGGAATAGATTGTATCCCTCCATGTTGTAAACTGATCAGTTGTAACCAGTATGGAGGGAAATGGAGCCAAACCCATATATAGATCTGTAATCATGGTTGACTTAAGCGCTCCCATGAAGGTTGTAAAAAGGTACCCTTAAAGGAATTCCGGTATGATGTTTGGCTTGCCAACAAAGTAATTCTACTACAGAAGCCAATATAGGCAGATGGGAATTCAATTGGACATGGCAACATTTAAATGAAGTCGAACCTATTTTCAAAAATTTTAGTCTGAAAAGTCTGAAACCAATCAGACAAAATGGAGGGGAATACAGTGGGGATGTAACTGCGTCTGGTGGCCAAACACAGGGTACTACAGGTACTTCCCCAGGGAGTTCTGCAAGGAGGGCCTATAGGGCCTGGGAAAATGTTATATTATGAACAACCCCAGAAAAAGAGAACCTGAAGTGGCCCTTTTCCTAGTGGAAGTTAGGCCCTAAAAGGTCATTACTGGATTTGTGAACAACATGCCTACTGAAGATTGCCTCCAAATTGGTCAGGGATATGTTATATAGTATGACAACATACAGATGGTCTGTAGGCCTCATAAGAGGAGGAGGGGTTTGGCTACAGAGAGACAATCCCTGACATGAATGTAAGCAGGCAGCTATTGGTCAATGAGCTGGGTGGTAACCAATCACAGCCAATCAGGTTTGAATGCGGAGTCTTTTGAATAGGGTATATAAGAGTTATGTCAGCCATTAAAATGGTCTCTCTGCTGCACGAACCCCAATGTCGTGTCGTCTTTCCATCTCCCCCTGACTGTGACAATATAGGATACATTAGACCATTGTTCTTTTTACTACCACAAGTTCAGGGAAATCAGTTAGGGATGAAATTATATGATCTATTAGCAGAAGAAGGAGGAGTTTGTGGAAAATTAAATGACTCAAACTTCTGTTTGCAAATAGATGACAACGGAAAAGTGGTAAAGGAGATAACAAAGGAAATCAGAAAGTTAGCTCATGTACCAGTCCAAATGTGGAAAGGATGGGAATGGGACATACTTTCCTGGTTACCTGGTGCACTATATGTTAAACAAATGCTATTTTTCATCTTATGTGCAATAGCAACTCTAATCTAATAGCATAACACCTTGCATAGTGCAGCTCATTGAGAATGTGATCAAGGGGATACAGGTGGCAGCAAGGACTACTGATCCAGAAATGGCTACAAAAAGACAGAGAACGATGCCATGACAAATAATCGGTAAACCAAAAACGACCCAGAAAGATAAAATTAAATTAATGGTAATTGCAGTTTGTAAAGACAATTATTGAGAAAATAAAAAGAGGAGGGATTGAAAAGAATGAGTGTCTTTACAAACAGACCCTCTGAGTCTGCTTGTAGATAAGACCAGAGATTGATAGATGACATAGTAACAGAAAGGAACCATAAAATTCAGAGGAATGTAACTAGCTCGGGAAGTCTGCACCTCTTAAAGTACCTCAGCCAATGGGGAAAGAAAGAAGGTGTTGCAGCTGGGAAAATAGGATGAAAAGAGGCTGCATCCTTCAACAATTTGAGACATCTCAGGGGAGATGTCCCATGGCCTCTCCCTTTATTCAAATAATGTTACAGGACTCCTCTGTCTCCTCTTTGGACATAAACCTCTGGTGCTGTGAATTTTTTCCAGACACAGGGTGTGGAGACATGGGCATGCCAGCCCTCTCCGTTGGAGAGGTATCCCTTGAATGGGCTATGATAAGATCTTCTCAAACTCTCATGGATTGAGAAATCCTTGTTGGTCATGGTGAGTTCCCAGCATGCTTTGGAACCCCATGTAGATTTGTTTGGGCTGATTGGTTTTCCCCTTTGTACCACCCCTGCTTTTCCCCATAAAAACCCCAGTTTCTGCCCTGTTCAGGAGGGGGCTGCCATCACTGGAATCCTTCTCAGGGTGCTGGAATAAAGGCTAACTTTGCAGAACAAACACACAGTGCTCCTGTCTCTTTGTCCCTGTGTTGGCTAGGGTACACCTCGCAAGGCAGAGCTGAAATCATTAAGAGCTGAAATCACTGCTAAGAGCTGAGCTGCCTGCACCTTGCTGAGGTTACCTGGCAGCTGAAGGACTGCCTAAGACTCCTAGAAAGCTGTCTTTTGTGGGACCTCTCTCTGGGAAGGTTGTGGCATCCAGGTCGAGCCATCAGATCCCCAGTCGGCCACCTCTACAACAGGGAAATATGGAAAATTAGATATGAAGCCTCTCCAAATTGCTCTGAGGCAAGCAGGCCAAGTGATGTCTAAGAAGCAATGCCCTATTGTGATGGTGTTGGCAGGGGTCTTCAGATGAGGGAAGAGACGAGAATGTTGACTCCATGTTTCAGAAGGCTTGATTTATTATTTTATGATTAAATATTATATTAAAACTGTACTAAAAGAATAGAAGAAAAGATTTCATCAGAAGGCTAGCCTAAGAATAGAAAAAGAATGAATAACAAAGGCTTGTGACTGACCGAGACAGTCCAGACAGCTGGACTGTGATTGGCCATTAATTAGAAACAACAAACATGGGCCAATCAAAGATCCACCTGTTGCATTCCACAGCAGCAGATAATCATTGCTTACATTTTGTTCCTGTGGCCTCTCAGCTTCTCAGGAGAAAAAAAATCCTAAGGAAAGGATTTTTCAGAAAATATCACGGCTACATCCGATTTAAAGGGAGAGAAGAAAGAGGTTACAGCCTCTTTCTGAGTCCCTGTTAAAAGCAGGTCTTCTGAAGCAGTGTATGTCTCCTTTTAACACTACTATCCTGCCAGTTATGAAATCAGATGGAACCTTTAGAATGGTGCAGGACCTAAAAATGATAAATGAGATTATTAGGCTCAGACACTCCACAGTGCCAGATCCTTATACCATTTTGAACCATCTCCTCACACTGCTGCTATTCAGTACTTGATTTAAAAGATGCTTTCTGGGGATGCCCAGTTACAGAGGATAGTAAACAGTATTTTGCATGTGAGTGGGAACAAGAGGGAGAAGGAAAAATAGTAAAGACATGAACAGTCCTTCTGCAGGGATACACAGAAGCACTGGTGTTATTTGGGCAAGCCTTAAAAAAAACATTGGAAGAATTTACTCTATCCCTAGAAAGTAGGTTATTGCAGTATGTGGATGACTTGCTCCTAACAGGAGTGCAAGAGGAAATAGTAGAAGAAGACACTGTGAAATTGCCTAAATTTCTGGCTAAAAAGAGGCTTAGAGTATCTGAAAAGAAAGCACAAATGATGGAGAAAAAGGTTAAATATTTGGGACATATTTTGACTGAAGACTTGTGGTGTATTGACCAGAGTGGGTCCAGGGAATCTTAGAGGTACCGTGACCCAGGACTATAAAGGAACTGTGACAATTTTAAGGATGAATAGCATAATGCAGGACCTGGATTGAGGACTTTTCTGTTCTAGCCAGACTGGTGTATGACTTTTTAACTCAAGATAGTGCCACTGTTGTGGTATGAGCACGAGAAAGAGAGCAAAACTTGAGAAAATTAAAAGACAAATTAAATAATGCCTTAGCCTTAGCTCTTCCAGACTCAGAAAAGGAATTTGAATTGTATGTGCATGTTAAATAGGGCTGTGCCAGAGAAATTCTAGTGCTAAAATGTTTGACCCATTGGCAAGGGGGTGGCCCCATTGTTTGCTCCAAGGGTAACTGAGGCCCTGTTGTCTGCAGAATTGTGCAGCCTAGAGCTTTGATGGTAACTTAAGGCAGGAGAATCTCTGATTGTTTTAATATGAAACCTGTTTAATGGAACAGGAGGACTTAGAATTGAGACACAGAGAAGGGTTTAACCCAGCCTCCTGTTTAACTGGTCTGGAGGAAGGAGACCTAAGGGAAACTCGTGACTGTATCCAGGTAACAGATCTCCAGACCCGAGCTAGGGAAGTTTTATGGGATGCCCCTTGGCCAGATTGGAAAAAGTTGTTTATCCATGGATCTTCAAAAGTAATAGCAGGAAAACAAGTTAAAGGATATGCTATAGCAAAAGGAAAGGAATTGCAAGAAGAGAGGAAGCTACCATCTACATGGTCAGCACAGACTGCAGAATTGTATGCCTTAATAAGAACCTGTGAATTGTATCAAGGAAAGGTGGTGAATATAATTACCAACTCAAAGTATGCATGTGGGGTCTCACATGAATTTGGAAAACTATGAGGACAGGGGTTTATTAACCTGAAGGGGAAAACATTTGCTCATGAGAGCTTAATTACTCGCCTATTGGAGGTGGTGAATTGTCGCAGACATCTTTTGTGAAAATCCTTTTCTTTAGGATTTTTTCCCTTCTGAGAAGCTGAGGATCCATGATTGGTCTCCTGTGGATGTTTGGATTTAGTGACCAGTCCCAGCAGAGCTGGCTCTCGCTCTCTGTCCGAGCCACAGATCTTTGTTATTCATTCTTTTCTTAGCTTAGCTAGCCTTCTGAGAAGAAACTTTTCTTTCTGTTCTTTTTAGTATAGTTATAATGCAATATATATATAATAAAATAATAAATCAAGCCTTCTGAACATGGAGTCAACATTCTCGTCTCTTCCCTCATCCTGAAAACCCTTGTGACCACTGTCACAGATGGTGATCCTCGACTGAGGAGGACATTCATCACTTGGTGAGACCCCCAGAGGAGCATTGCTACATTTGGGTAAACCCCGAGTATGTGGCATTGATGGTCACCTCACGAGTGACCACAGAAGTAGATTCTAGCCAGGAGCTGAAGAACTGAAGATCCTGATTTGGACAGAGTTCACAGCAAGGCTGACCACAAAGAAAACCTTTTGAAAAGCCTCCAGGAAGATGTCCAGAAATCTCAGCAGCACCAAGCAGCTGGCCAGAGAGTGCTGGACACTGTCACAAGGTACTGTTAGCTTTTCCCTTCCTGAGGATGCTGCCCTTCACAGATTGTGACTGCAAAGGTGGTGGGGTATTCCCACCAAGGTTGAGGTTCCGTTATCCCCTTCAGAGGAGAGTCTTATTGCCTTCTGGCAAAAATGGGGTGAAGAGAACAGAATTTCTATGGTGGATGTTATAAATTGAGACGACAATTTGTCAAGTAAAACCAATTGAGCATTGTGGTAGCTAGGGAAGAGGCGCTGCGGAAGATTTCGCGATGTCACGGAAAGCCAGGACCCTCGGTTCCCCATAGATAAGACCCTCAGGTACTCATAGATAAGAAATTAACATAGGAATGTGGTCCCACTAACAATAGGAATGTTGCCCCACAGAAGCCAGTAACTTTCCATCCCTTACCCAGTACTTTTCCATCCCCTACTAACCATAGGTAAGAAGGACAAACCCCTTTTTGATGTAGAGACCCCTAAGACTATAAGACCCCATGAGAAGAAGTAATAAATGCCTTTTGACCGTCCACCACATTGGTGTCTGCGTATGTCATTGGCCCGAACGGCCCTAGAGAGAGGGCTGTCGAGCTGTACCTCAGAACCAGGTCGCCTGCCTTGGCATAGAAGGCAACAGAGCATTTATTGATTACAGCGGGCAAAGCAATAAACAAATCAGCGCTGGGCGACAGGGGAGTCTCCGCTCCGCCACTGTCACACTGTTCTGCTTTTCCATGGAGTTCTTACACAGTCCTTCTTCTGGGTTGATGTGTAGTACTCTGCGTATTCTTCTTTTGTGTTTAGGTGGTCATAGTCCACCTCCCGGGGTCTGAAGATGAAGGTTGATAATTTTCCTTTGTCTGATTCCTGGAATTTTTAGGCTCAATCTGCTGAGTTCCTGGAATCCTAGGTTTACTGAGCGGATAAGCTGATACTGTGTTATCAATCATAGCAAACCCCCCACCCATATTAACAATTTACTAAACAGATAAACAAATGTTTGTGAAACTATTGTCTTTTGGTTTCACCTTCCTTATCCTTTTAAGTCTGGAAATTTACTTAAATAAACTAGAGGTGGTGCAGCAGTCTTACTGGAATAACTTTGTCAGCTTTGATGAACAAACTTAAAGTTTTAACCCATTACAATTCCCCCCTTTTTCTTTTTAACCATTTTGTTCATCAAATAGTTTCTGTTTGTTTATTTTTGTTTATTAAATCTTTGCAATTCCCGTATAGCAAGTTCCAACGTTTTGTCTTCTGAGTCTTGCTCGTACTTAGCCCTAATGAGCATAAGATGTGCAGCTTCCAAGCGTCCTCTTACTATAGCAATCAACTTATTGAATATACATGGCCCAAATGTAAGTCCAAGCACTAGTAAAATTAAGGGCCCTGCAATGGTAGACAGTAGCATGGTTAACCAGGGAGAGTGGCTGAACCATGACTTGTACCAACTCTGGTGTGCTTCCCTTTCTTTCTTTCTTTGTTCCAGCCATTTTCTTAGTTCTGCCATGGTATCGATAACAACTCCGGTGTGATCAGCATAAGCACAGCATTCTTCCTTAAGCGCTACACATAGTCCACCCTGCTGTAAGAACAGCAGATCTAATCCTCTTCTATTTTGTAACACCAACTCTGATAAGGACCGTACGGACTTTACTAATCCATCAATAGCTTGTTCGATTCTGCTTAAGTCCTCGTCGACTGAAATTCTAAGCTCCCTAAATTCTTTATGCTGAGTAATCAGTGAAGTCACCCCTGTACCAGCCCCTACCCCCCCACATGTGAGGAGGGCAGCTATTGTTAATGCCATAAATGGTTCTCTTTTGACTAAGTAGTTTTCCCTTGTAATGTGTTGGTCAATTACATAACCCATGGAATGATATATAATTCTAGGTATGATAGTCACTTGGATACAGTAGTCATTTGAGTGGTTGAACAATTTCAAAGATAAGCAGGGAGTTACTCTGATGCTCTGGCATACCCATTTTGTATTAGCAGCAGGCAGGAGCTATTCCGCAGGAGGTGTGCTGTCTTTTACTGGGATGATTTCCTTGCATAAGTGCTGCTTGTCTCTTGGTATAGCCCCTATACATCGCCCTTTCCCTGTTACCTGGGAGAGTGTTATTCCCTGAGAATTAGTATTTTCTTTGTCCCGTTTCCAATGACACTGACTAGGATTTGTCCCATTCACCCTTCTAGCTTTTGCAGTTACCCCAATTGCTTCATAGAAGGGAGGCTGGATATTATAACATAGCCAACACCCCTCAGTTAGGTTCAGGTTGGTCTTGTTTAGAATTCCAAAACTGGCCTGCATTACTTTCCACAAAGTGTTCTGCTCTGTTGTTTTATTCACTTGAGTGTTATTGATCCCTTCCCCAACTGTATTTAAGGGGTTGTTTTTGATTGGGTCTGAGATTCGACCTACACTCACTTCTGGATTCAGTACTGGATTAGGTCCCACTGGTTTAGGATCCGATGGAGCTATTTCCTTTTTCATTAAGATGAGTTCTCCCCTATCTGTTCCTGGTTCCCACAATTGAATTCCCCATGTTTTCCCAATCAGCCATGCTGGCTCTTCTGGCCGACTCACATTTAAATATAAATACTGGCACCAGTTCTCAGCCTCAGGACAGCATTCTCGTACTGCTCCAGAATGATCATATTTTGGAGGTGTACATCCTGGAGGCCCCCGGCCTACTTGCAAAAACTGATCTTTTGCTATTCTAGCCCATGCCCACGCAATTGTTTCGCAGCCCCAATACCCACAGAAATTGTACCCAGGATAATTACAGTAGCTTTTCCCAGGATTAGAGGCGGGACACATATAGAATGCTTTATATCTTCCTTCGAGATTCCAGGGATCCTTAGGTTTATCCCTTCCTCCCCAAAAGGTGTCAAGTTCTGTTAGATAAACTTGGAAGGATGGTCCCCCCGGGGTAGTGATTGTTTTAATCACTTGCTGATCTTGCCACCTTATCAATGACCATTTAAAAGGTTGGTGTTCGGTTCCTTTTGCACCAACCCGCTCAGGCTGTAACAGACATAAGAGGAAAACCAGAACCTGCCAGAACAGACGGTGGGTGTCGCCTCCAGATTGAAATATTTGCCAATTCATTCCCCGATTAAGTGACTGTACCCCTTTTCTTTTTAGGAGTTCATGCTCCGCCTGTTCCATAATCTTTCTCTTTGTTAGGTTAGCATCGATTCCTCCACAGGTACTTACCACTCTGCCTTTGCTCGTCAACTCGGTTGCCTCGAGCTACGAGAGAGGTATAGTCTTCTCGGCAGCAGAGGTATTTCTTCAGGAGGGTCTAACTGTTATGCTGTTTCAGAGAGAGAGAGCTCATGACCCAAGGGTACGAAGGATGGGATTACAGGGGCACCATCTATGATTTTTCCAAGAACTTGACTCCCCCCTTTTTCTCTTGTGGCTGATTCCACCTTCTATCCTGACAAGTTTTACATCGACACCATCAACAACCCTCCTATTGTTTCCGGAGTTTTACTTTTAAGTCTTCTGGGGCACTAGTTACTTTCCAATTAGTAGTAAGCTTAGCCACTGGTCCTTTGATTCGGCTAGCATGCGTCCAGCCTCTCTCTTCCGTCCTGACTGCTGTCTCTGTAGTGAGTAAAACAAGATAAGGTCCTTCCCATTGTGGGGTTAACGAAGTCTCTTTCCATGATTTAATTAATATCCAATCACCCGGCTGGATCTGGTGCAACCGGAGTTCCAGTGGTGGTCTTTGGGCTATCATGCCCTTTTTCCACAGTTCTTCCCTATATCGCATTAGGGTGGTCAAGTATGTATTAATCTGCTGGTCCCTGAGGCTGGGGTGGTCTTGGGGTGTGTTTAAGTTGTAAGGCATCCTGTACAGCATTTCGAAGGGGGAAACCCCCACATCAGCCCTAGGCTGGGTTCTAATATTTAATAGTGCCAATGGTAAACATTTGATCCATGATGACTTTGTTTCTATCATCAATTTAGTGAGTTGTTTCTTTATTTCCCCATTCATCCTCTCAACTCTTCCTGAGCTTTGAGGGTGCCACGGAGTGTGATGGTCCCATTGTATCCCCATTATTTTCATTACTTCCTGAATGACTTTAGACACAAAATGTGGTCCTCTATCAGAGTCAATTACTTCCGTGACCCCATATCTTGGTATAATATTTTCAAGCAAAATTTTAACTACTGTTTGTGCAGTTGTCCTGGTAGTTGGAAAGGCTTCCACAAAGTGCGTTAGGTGGTCTACTAGAATTAGCAGGTATCGGTATCTCCCTACCTTACGTAATTCAGTAAAGTCAACCTGGATGTGTGAGAACGGCCTATAAGCAAGAGGTCTGCCCCCGAGAGGATGCTCTCGAAGATAAGCTTTGTTTAATTTTAAGCAGGTTACACATCCTCTGACTACCTGTTTTGCTATGTTATATACCCCTACACACATATATTTTGTTCCAAATTGATCTACCAAGGCCTGTGTTCCCCAATGTGTCTGCTCATGTAGTTTCTGTAGGATTCCCCGTGCCACTGCCTTTGGAACAATAGTTCTACCATCTGGAAGTTTCCACTCATGGTTAGAGTTCTCTTTTAAGCCCATTTGCAACAGTTTTTCCTTCTCTGTTGAAGTAAAACTATAAATATAACACAATCTTTCCTGATGACGTTCACAATATTCTGCACCTGGTTTGTAACAAATGCATTCTATGCCATCTGCCCCCCATGCTCCATAACATCTGCCACAAGAAATTTCTTCTAGGTGGTCCCCACAGGCTTTGCACTTCTTCCTTTCCTCCAGGGGGTCCCCATTATAGTAGTCTGGGCAGCAGAGGCAATACTCCCAATCTTCGACTCCACACAATTTATATTTCTTTTCCCTCACTCTCAGTGTCAATACTGATACTGCTGCACGTTTTGCCTCTTGATCTGCTAAATTATTTCCCTGGATTCGAAAATCTAATCCCTTCTGATGTCCCCTTAGATGTACTACTGCAATCCTTTTTGGTCCCCTTAGAGCCTGGAGCATTTGTTTAATTAGTTCTTGGTGTACCAAATCCTTTCCCTGTGAATTAATTAATCCCCTTTCTTCCCATATTTTCCCAAACGTGTGCACGACCTCGTATGCATACTTTGAAACAGTGTAAATCGTGCCAGTTTTATTTTGCAACCTTTTAAGGGCCTGTAATACCGCATACAGCTCACATGCTTGAGCTGACCAAGATTTATTCAGCTGTCCAGATTCCAGTACCTCATAATTCTTTCCGCCAATTACAGCATACCCAGACATTCTCTTTCCCTCCACCACTCTAGATGACCCATCTACAAATAGTTTTTCCCCTTCTTCAAGTTCCTCTTCTTCTAAATCTGGTCTAATCTTGGTCTGTTCTTCAATAGTCGTCATACAGTTGTGAATCAACTGATTCTCCTCGGGTTCCCCATACAAGAATTGAGCAGGGTTTTGCAAGCTCGTAACCTCTAAAGTTAATTTCAGGGAGTCCAACAAGATTCCTTCATATTTTAATAACCTGGAGTCCGTAATCCATTTTTCTGCTTTTTGTTGTAGTATTCCTCTAATGTTGTGGGGAGATAGAACTTTCAACTCCCCATTAAAAGTAATCTTATTTGCCTCTTCCACTAGTAATGCACAAACCACTATTGCCTGTAGGTAAGTAGGCCATCCCCTACTTACAGGGTCCAGTAATTTGGACAGGTACAGGTATCCTATGGGCTTCTTTTTCCCCACCCATTCCTGTGTAAGTACCCCATAAGCCGTGCCATTCTCTGTGTTAATGAATAGATAAAAGGGCCTTTTTAGGTCTGGCAAACTCAATACTGGGGCTGTGACTAGGTCTTGTTGCAGTTCCTCTAATTGTAATTGGTCGTTTTCATCCCATTTCAGTAAGCCCTCATGACTTAATTTGTTGTACAAAAACTTTACTTTCCTACTGTAATTTTCGATCCATTGTCTACAGTACCCTACCAGACCTAACAACTGCCTTACTTGTCTCTTACTTTTTGGGGAAGGGAGTGAGAGGATCCCTTTAACCCTCTCAGGGTCTATTTTCTTCTCTTCCTTTTTCAAGTAATGTCCTAAATATTTTACCTCCTCCTCCACAAATTGTAGTTTTGATTTTGAAACCTTGAGCCCCTTTAGAGCCAAAAAATTCAATAGTTTAACACTCTCTGTTCTAACCATATCTTCCTCCTTTCCTGCAATGAGGAGGTCATCCTCATATTGAATCAAATTTACCCCCTCTCCTAATTGATATTCCTGGAGTATTTGCTCTAAAGCCTGACCAAATAAATTTGGGGACTGAGTAAATCCTTGAGGTAATACCGTCCACCTCAACTGCTGTCTTCTATGTGTCTCTGGGTCTTCCCACTCGAAAGCAAAGAAATCCCGACATTTCTCATCCAGCGGACATGTCCAAAATGCATCTTTGAGATCGATTACACTATACCAAACATGCTCGGGTCCTAATCTACTTAGGAGGGTGTGGGGGTTTGCTACGACTGGAAACCGAGTCACAGTTCTTTTGTTGATTTCCCTTAAGTCATGGACTAGCCGGTATGTCCCATCAGGTTTCTTAACTGGTAAAATGGGAGTATTAAAAGGCGACATACAAGGTTCTAAAAGTCTTTTGCTTATTAGTCGGTCAATTTCAGCTTTTAATCCTTTTCTGCCTTCTGGGGGAATTGGGTATTGTTTCACACGTACCGGGACCTCAGGGTCCTGTATGGTAACAAAGAAGGGTGGAATATTTAACCACCCTACACTATCAGGGGTGTACCACACCTCAGGATTAATCCTCTTCTCATCCTCCACTCTGAGGGGGCACAATCTGACCTTTAGTTCTTCGTTCTTTACTTCTACAGTTATTCCCAATTTGACAATTAGATCTCTCCCCAAAAGGTTAAAATCTGCCTCAGGAACCAAAAGAAAATCCCCCACCCCTATCCTGGATTCTGTTTCTATTAGAACTTCTTTGATAATTGGAACTTCAAACGGTTCCCCTTTTGCCCCTATTGTTGCCCGATTAATAAATGACACAAAACTCGGATAAGTTTTGTGGGTGCTTTATTAAGGGCCCGGGGAACTGGGGGACTCACGTCCCTAAAGTCCGAGCCCCCAAATTCACATATGGGTTCTTCCCTCTTATACATGCGATTCACAACAAAGTCTCCAAGAAACAGTTCCCCGTTCCCCTTGCCTGGTCACAGACCCCTTGTGATACATTCCTTGGTTCACAAACAAGATCATTAATCCTCTGCTTATCTTATTCTAAGAGCATTGTATGCTGCCTCCAGACAGGTTAGCATTCTTACTTTCCTGCACTAGTTTAATTATTTATTAAATCCCTAAGACTACCTGCTAGGTTACACACAAAAACCCAACACACACTTTCAACGGCTACAAAACTACTTTTTAACAAACCAGTTCACACACAACTCACTATAATTAAATATTTTGTTAAATTTCATTTCTTTTCCAACACTATTACTACAACAGTTTCCCGGGAAGTTTTACACCCCTCAGGTAAAATTTGAACAGTTGATCTTTCAGCTCCCGTATCTACCATGAATTCATATTCTTGACGCTGGGGACCGATTCTAAGTTTTACCAAGGGCTCTTGATGTTTATTGTATGTCCCCAGCAGATAGAGCCCCTGACACCCCTAATCTCTAATCTTCTTGAAACATTCTCTCATCCCTCTTCTTCTTGTGGCATTCTCTCTTAAAGTGTCCTTTATTTCCACAGTAAAAACAAACACTCTTCCCTTGATCAATCCTTGGAGCTCCAGCTCCTTCCTTTTTTTCTCCTTGGAACCTTCGTCCCTTATAATCCAACTCTCTTCCTTCCCTAACAGCCACGGCCATCATCCTAATCTGTCTTTTATGTACTTCATCCTCCCTTCTTATATATACCGTTTGAGCTTCCCTTAGGAGTTCATCCAAACCCCTGTCCTCCCAGTGATCCAGTTTTTCAAGTTTCTTCCTAATATCCTGCCATGATTTCGCTACAAAGTGCATCTTTAGAAAAGATTGTCCTGCTGGACTCTGTGGGTCCAGTCCTGAATACATCTGCATATTTCGCCTAAGTCTTTCTAACCAGTCTGTAGGAGTTTCATCTTTCTTCTGCCTCTCATTGATTGCTTTGTCAATATTTTGTCCCCTCAGGACTGCCTCCCTTACTCCTTGGATAATTATGGTTCTCAAGTCCTGCATATGAGTTCTATGCACCAGGTCCTGATGGTTCCAATTAGGGTTCTGCAGGGGCCATTTAGTATCTGCACGTGGACGCTGGACATGTTGTGCATCCCAGATGCGCATTCCTGCCTTTCGAATCATGTTTTTCTCCTCAGCAGTAAAAAGAATACTCAGAATTGATTGTATTTCTTCCCAAGTGTAGGGCCTAAAAATTGATCCAGTAGTTTGGCTACTCCCAATGGGTCTTCCAATAACTTGCCCATTTCCTTCTTAAATTCTCTGACATCCCCTGAATTAAGGGGAACTGATATAAACCCAATTCCAGCTTGAGCACCCCCCATTGGCATTTCCCTTAGGGGATAGAGGTTGAGCCTTTTGGTTTTACTTAGAGTCAGTGGTCCCCTTTGCTCACTAGGTGGCTCCCTTTGCTCGGGAGTCTCTGGGCCGTCAGGATAACCATCTGGGAAGGGGAGGGGGTCTTCATCGCATCTCTCTGTTTGAACAGGGGGTGCATTTGGAGGGGTATATGGTGGTGAAATAAACAAAAAGGGCTAGGAGACTTCTTCTCCTGTGTAATGCTTTTATTAAAAAGTGATCAGCTCAGGATTGGGCGGCTCAACGGGTCTGCAGCGTCTGTCGTCTCTCAGGGCGACTCAGAGGAGGAGGATATGCGCAGCTTTGTCCACTAGGGGCAGAGCTGGGGATCAGATCTTCTTGGGAGCTTTCAGGGCTTGATCTCATAAGATGTTCTCGTCAGATGTTGCCTCGGTCCGGGTCTCCAGACACCCCAGTCCTGGCCCGGGGGATCTCGAGGACAGGGTGAGGAACGATGAAGGTTTCTCGCATCTCTGCAGGCTTAGCGCTCTGCTCCTCACATCTAGACATCACTCTAGTCTCTCAATTCTTATTTGGCTCGTTGTTTTTGGGGTCTTCTCAGTACAGTGGAAGACCATGCTGCATTGGTCTTGGAGTCACTTTGCATAACTCCCCCTACCTTCTCAGGTGTCTTCACTATGAGAAAGGTACAACTTAGCTTCGGGCAAGCCTCTGCTAATACAAAAGGAGCGATTAGCCTTAACGACCCGTGATTACAATAACAAAACACATAGAACTTGGGCAGGGCCAGTGGTCTGGCTGCCTTTTTGAAACTTTTCCTCATAAAAAAAACATTAACTGAATTTTTGTTCATAACAGTGGTGGGATTAAGAGAACTTCCTCCTTTTTCTTATTTTTCTTTTTATAATTGACGCCGCCTCCCCTCTCCCTTAGAGGGTATATTTGTATGAAATTACTTGGTTTTTCAGCCCAAACCCCTGCATAGTCGGTTTCTTTCTTATTAAGATGGGGTTTTGACTTTACCCATATATTTAAATCCTGTCGGACCCAGTCCTCTTCCGATCCGAACATGGGCCAATATACCCCCGGGGATATTTCCTTCCCATCCCAGATTTCTACACAATAGTGAATCATTCTGGTCTTATCTTTACCCTTCGTGCTAGGGTAATGTTCCCAATTATCTAACATGAATCCCAGCGGACTGTCTCTAGGCACTGGGGGAAGTTTACCAAGTTTATCAGATACAGACAGCTTACTTCTCGCCTGTCCCATCCTCTGGAGTACACCCGCCCCGTCTTGTGGAGTACACTCACACAACAGATCTGCTTTCACTTTCCCTGGTTCGTGGCCCACGCTCTCGTGAGCAGTGAGAAATGCACTACTGAGGGTCCGCAATCACTTGGGGAATCCGAGCTGCCGGTTCCCTTCTCACTCGCAACACTCCAGGTTACCCAACCCAGACCGAATGGTCACCGCACTATACTTATGCGTCCTGTTGTCCTGCATCTTCGTCCGGACCTTTGTGCACAAAGTTTACAGGGTCGACCGGTTCCCTTTGCTTAATGCCTTAAATTTAGGTTCGTCGGTAGGGTAGAAGGGAAAAGTCGGATCCGAGACCACCAGGGGTGGTGGGGGCGCCTTCGCGGTAAAATCCGCCCTCCGCAATTATCCCTATCCGAGTCACAGCACCAAATTTGTTATACATTGAGACGACAATTTGTCAAGTAAAACCAATTGAGAATTTATTGATTACAGCGGGCAAAGCAATAAGCAAATCAGCGCTGGGCGACAAGGGAGTCTCCACTCCGCCACTAACACACTCTTCTGCTTTTCTGTGGAGTTCTTATACAGTCCTTCTTCCGGGTTGATGTGTAGTGTTATGAACAAAAATTCTGCTAATTTTTTTTGTGAGAAAAGGTTACAAAAAGGCAGCCAGATCACTGTTGCTTCCGAAGTTCTGCTTGTTTTGTTACTGTAATCACGGGTCGTTGTGGCTAATTGCTCCTTTTGTATTAGCAGGGCCTTGCACGAGGCTAAGTTGTACTTTTCCCTAGAATGGTGAAGAGACCTGAGAGGGTGGGGGGGGGGCTATGTAAAGTGACTCCGAGGACCAGCATGCTGTGTGGGACCCCTATTCCAAATGAACAGAGAAAACCCCAAAAACATCGAGCCACCTAAGAGTTGAGAGACTGAACGTTGGGAAAGTTGGGCAATCAAGAGATCGGGCAGTTGTTTCAGTATAAAGTCCTGAGCATCAGGCAGAAATTTCAAGTTCAGTGGAGGTGGCTGAAGCTCCTCAAACAAGTTTTTTTTTGAAATTCCCAGTCAGTAGAGTCACATTTGGGACTTTTTACTATTGAGACCTGAAAAATGGGAGGGTGTAATAGTAAAAAGACCGGCAAGAGACTGAGGGATATACCTCCCAGTAGTCCCTTAGGAGAACTGTTAGAGAAATGAGATTCTATAGAAGCCACGGAGGGATTAGATAAAGTGAAAATGATCCATTATTGTGTAGAAGTCTGGCCAGAATTAGAGGTGCAAGGAGGATGGCCTTGGTGTGGGACAAAGGATAAGTGGATGTGCCAACAATTAAATAATTATCTGACAGCTTGAGGTGTGAAGGTCCGCCCGAAATAAACGGGTGACGAATGATTTTTGGGTGCAAAAATAACCAACAAGAGGCACAGGGGTTTTGCAGTAACAAATCAACAAGGTGCAATTTATTGATTATAACCACAGCTAAATATGCGTTTGGTTAAGGGATCCGGGGAAGAGAAGGGTAAGACAAGGAAAAAAAGGGAGGAAAGAAGGTCAGGGAATGGGGTATAGCTACCAAGACGTGATGTCTTCGGGGTCCCGCCGCTGAAACTCGCTGGTACACGTCTTGGGGAGATCTCAAAGGACAGTCGGGCCGAACCCCAATATATATATACTGTTCTTGGTTGGGGGAAGGTAACTGAAATTAGGTTTCCATGGAGGGGAGAAGTCCATTGTTTTCATGGCCGAATGCTCACATGTACGTTAAGTTTTCCCCCTCCCTGAGTTGGGAGGGAGTACAGTCCCAGTCTCTGGAAGGAGGTTGCCATGGGGGTGCCATGGGGGTGCCATGGGGGTGTCAATAGGGTGCCAGAGGGGTTCTTGGTTCCTTGATGAGGGGATTCGCATCTCTGTTGATCTGTCACGGTGGTTGAAGACAGGCAAGAGGGGTCTTCTCATGGAGCGGGGGGGAGCCACCCCAGAGCTCAGTCCAGCCAGCTCAGGAGTTTGGAAGAAAGTCCAGTTCAATTGTCCAGAAAAGGGCAGCATGCCCCCTTTGAGTACAGCATGGCGTGTTCTGCAAGCATCACCTGTGAACACACTAGATAAGCAGGAGACTTTCTTTCCCAACCGGCTCAGCACTTTTAACTCTTCGGTAGTCTTTTCTCATGACAATTGTGAGGCAAAAAATGAAGGATTTTCGGATGGACTTCTACATGAGGCGATACTGATCCTGAGCAATTACTGTATGTATCTTGCTGGGTAAAGAGCGCTGTTGAAGATGAAGGAGTGTGAATTTGTAAGGTACAGTGGAAGAAAGAGGGGAATGAAGGAGGGAATGATAGGACTAGTAAAAGATGGGACCCCCTGGATTATTTGCCTCCTTCTGCCCCTCCACCTTATAATCCTCTTCTTCAAGCACCTCAAATGGCAGGTCCGGTTCTTCCCCCAGCTGCCATCTCATTACCACCTGCTCAAATTCCTCCTTCTATCTCTTCAGCTTCCCCTATGATAAAGCCAGTATCTCCCCCAGTAATCACTCCCTCACCACCTTCAGCTCCTACAGTTCCTTCTGCATTACCGCAAGTGCCTACTCCACCTGCTGCATTCTCCACCCCTTCTCCAGCTCCGCTTAATATCCACTCAGGCTCTTCTCCCCCTCCTATTGCTTTCCCTTTACCTCCTCCTAGTTGGGACACAAATGCCTCCTCGTGCAGTAAACAGCTGTCAGCAAATACACCTGTTGATTGGCAGAACGTTCAGGGTAACTCAGATATCCCTCAAAGTAGTTTGGCATCTGAAGATGGGCCGTACTGTAGCACCAGATCCAAGACCTCCAAGGCAGAGAGACCGTTTCCCCTCAGAGAGGTTCCTATGCAAAGAGTAGCGGGAGGTGTTGGCTTTGTGAATGCTCCCCTAACTGCTTCTGAGGTGAGAGGATTCAAGAAAGAGTTGGGGCATTTAGTTGAGTACCCTGTGGGCATAGCCAACCAAGTAGATCAATTTCTAGGTCCAAATATCTACACTTGGGGGGAGATGAATTCCATCCTGAGTATATTATTTTCCCCAGAAGAGGTCCAGATGATTAGGGTGGCTGGCATAAGAATTTGGGAGAAAGATAACCATCCAGGACCCCAGGTGCCATCAGGTGAACAGAAATTGCCACTAACGGATCCCAGCTAGAACCCTAACCAGGAGGAGGGGAGGAAGGCCATGATAGAATATAGATCTTTGATCGTACGGGGGATCAAAGAGTCAGTTCCCAAAGGAACTAACACCCAATTGGCATTTGAGGGTGCACAAGAGAAAGATGAAACTCCTGCTGCCTGGCTTAACTGCCTAAAGCAGAACTTCCAGTTGTACTCTAGAATAGACCCAGACACCCTAGAAGGTCAAATGCTACTAAAAGTCCAATTTGTTACCAAATCATGGCCTGATATAAGGAGAAAATTAGAAAAGATGGAAGATTGGCAAGAGAAGGACATAAATGAGTTATTAAGAGAGGCATTGAAGGTGTATTTAAAGAGGGAAGAAGATAAAGCAAAGGCCAAGGCCAAGATTATGGTTGCTGTAGCTAGAGAAAGTGCAGGGTGGGCAGGTCCACCACCAGGAGGAAGCAAGGATAGGTCAGTACTGTCAGGTACTGTCGCAGACATTTCTCCACAGAAATCCTTTCTTTCGGATTTCTGTGCCTTCTGGAGACCAGAGGCCTCGGAAGACAAGGTAAACAATTATTATCAGCTGCTGTGGAATGTAATGGGACGCACCTTGATTGACTCATTTTCTTTGTTTATAATTAAGGGCCAATCACAAAGTGTAAGCCAGGGACTCAGTCCTTGGACACAACTTTGTTATACATTCTTTCTATCTATTCTTAGCCGAGCCTAGCTGCTCTGCAAACCTCTCTTTATTCCTATTAGTATAGTAATAATGTATTATATATAATATTTTAATAAATCAAGCCTTCTGATTCAAGAAACAAGATTCACTGTCTCTCTCTCACCAGCTGCGACCCACTCAGGCGCAGTAATAAGGTACAAGAGGGATAGAGACACCTCAAGGCCCTTTGAGAGAATGACATTGTTCTTACTGTAGAAAGGCAGGACATGTCAGGAGGTTTTGTAGAAAGCTTAGTTTCGATGCGGCAATAGCCAGGGAACAAGATAATTTAGAGAAGATCCTTAAAGGTGACAATTAGAGGATCAGGGGCTTTACACTTTAGGGGACCCGATGCAACATCTAGAAGAGCCCTTGGTAAACTTTGAAGTGGGACCCTTAAATGAAGAATTAAAAATTTTTTAGTAGATACAGGAGCAGATAAAGTCCTGTCTCAACAAAGTAACATCTGAAGCTAGACAAAAACAGCTAGGTAGAAAGGATATCCAATAGCACCAAAACTGGCCAGTAATACTAAACTTGTAATAAGTGATGTGAAAGTAAAAGGTACCTTATTGTTGTCTTGTTGTGTGTGTGAGAGTGAGTCACAAGCAAAGTCAGCCTCAACTTCCCAGGCAGGTGGGAAGGGGGCAGTGGAAGTGTGTGTGTGACCTGCAAACCAGGCTTGTGTCCCCTGGGCGGGTGGGGGCTGTGTCCAAAGTGTGTGTGTGTGTGACCTGCAAACCAGGCCTGTGTCCCCCGGGTGGGTGAGGGCTGTGGCTAAAGAGTGTGTATGACCTGCAAACCAGACTAGTGCTCCCCAGATGTGTGAGAGAGCCGTAGCTGTAAGAGCATGAGTGACACGCAGACAGCCTCACTGGTGAATGTGCACCAGAGGCAACCAGAGTCAGGGCCCTTCCAAGAGGCCCAAAGATGCTGAGACCTGTGGGCCAACCCCAAGGTGAGGGGGGGCTACAGGGACTCGTGATTATCTAGGAATAATGATCCAGTTTGTGTCTTGAGGGTGTGAAAGAATGTGTGAAAGTGAATGAAAAATAAGAGAGTGAATGTAGACGAATTAGGATAGAAGTAATGTAGGTTGTGCATTATAAGTTTTACCACATCTCCTTAGAGGGAAGTGTAATGTGTAGAAGAAGAGTGTAAGAAAAAAAAATTAAGTGTAAGGAGTTGAAACAAGTGTTTAAGCTCTAAGTGAAAGTAAGAAACAGAAGCAAGAGATAAATAGATAAGATCTTGAAAAATAGAACAGAAAACCAGTGAATTAAATACACAGAAAAATAAGAGAATAAAACTAATTTGAGAGTTAAGTTAGCTGAGAAATAGAACTCCTTGCAAAATACAGAGTATGCAGAAGTTGATTAGAGAAACATACAAGCTATGGAAAAAGAGAAATTACCAAGAACATTAAACAGAGAAACTGAGTTTTGATAAAATCATTAAATAGCAGACCATTAATGCCTGTGTTTGAAAGCCCATTTCAGGTACTCTTCATTACTAATTCGACTGTGCAGACCAAAAGAAAAAGGTTGGACTCACATCACTCTCACCCCCTGGCATTGGACCAGGATTCAACATCAAGTTTTTTTCCCTCTGGCATTCTGGCATTGGGCCAGACTCCCAATTTTTCCCTCTGGCATTGTGCCAGAGTCCACACCACTCTCACATCCGGGCACTGGACAAGATTCATCTGCTTCACAAGTTAATTCATCTGAGTATACTGTGATTTAAAGTTGACTCTCAGAAAGAAGAGTCAAAAAGACTGAACTGTATGAGAAAATAATTGGTATCAGAGTTCTAACATTGCTTAAAATGTTTCAAGATGGTTCTGTGTAAACTATGTTGGTAAAAAGTTTAAGACTGTAAATAAGTATTTCTAGTTATGTTCTCCAATTTAATTTTAAAGACTCCAAGTTAATCCTCTACAGAGCACTCCCCTAGGAGAAACCAAAATTGGTAGGGAACAGACCAAGAGAGGTTTAACCAGAGAAGCGGGTAGAAGGGACTCTAAAGAGCTTGGAAGCTTCTTCTCAGTGAAGTTCCCCAAGAGGCAAGGCCGGGTGGGCAGGCTGGGAAAGATGACCCATACTAGACTCTTGAGAAGGGCAGTAATAATAGCTATGATTGCTGGTGGTGCTCTGGGGAGCCCAGCTGAGCCGTGCAGTAAATGCTACCAACCCCTCTATGAGGAAGAAGTGAGCTCCTTGTCGAGAGTCCACATCAGTTCTAACCCTGATTGTGTCCACCTCTCCCAAATGGTCCTCTATCAGAAAAATAAGAGAGTGTATTGGATAGCATACAATACTGCCACTTTTAGGCAGCCACTCCTAGGAGAGTGCCCTATAGGGGAAGCCTGATTGTGCTTTGAATGGGATGCTGCTGAAACAAGCTCAGCAGATCTAGTAAAAAGCAAAGAAATGGTGAAAATGGTAAGAAAAATTGTTTGTAGCAAGTATTTAGCAGTGGAGTATTCAGTCACCCAGTGGATCCCAAGAGATCCAAACAAATTAGAGTCTGTTGAAAAAAAGGAAAGAGACAAGTGTTATCACCAAGAAGTTTATGTATGTTATGAGTGTACTGAAAAAGAGACAAATCCCTTTTGGAACACATTTCAGGGGAGCTGTAAACCCCTAGGTTTGATCTCTGATACCACAACACACACCAAGTTGTCAGGAGACTGGTCTGTCAGCTGCATCGCTAGAGTGATAAAACCGATTTTCTTCTTATTACCCAAAGACACTGGATCAAGTTTGGGAGTTCCTATATATAATGATTTGGGAGAAATTAAACAAAACAGGCAAAGTGAAATAGAAATTGAGAAAATCCAAAATTGTAAAAGCCAAGTTCGGATCCCAATATCTATGTTAAACAGAGTCACCCGGCTCCAGGCAGTATTAAAAATAAAGAATTCAATTATTAGGACATTTCAAACGAAATAAAAAGATTAGCATGTGTAAATAATCAAGATCAAACTCCTACACTTGATCCCAGTGGGTGGGAGAACCTGGAGATTTTCAGAAAAGATGTATGGGAAAAGGTAGTTTTTCTCGCTGTGTGTGTACTTGGAGGATTGCTCTTTTTACTATGCTTATTTATCTGTGTCAGTAAAATAGTATTTGCCGTGCAGACCAACCTGAAGAAACCAAGGAAAGTAACAAGGTTAAGTAACCATGATTATCAAAGTGCACAAGAAATTTATAGTTGATTCAAAACAAAAAAAAATGTAAGTTGATGCGAGCTTAAAATTTAAGCTCGATCAAAGAAAAAGAGGTGGGACTGTTATGAACAAAAATTCAGTTGATTTTTTTCTGTGAGAAAAAAAGTTACCACTACTGCTGGGCTGCTGCCTGTATTATGGTAATTACGGGTCGTTGTTGTTAATGGTTGTTTTTGTATTAGTTAAAGTCCTGGCTGGGGCGAGGTAATGGCCCTTCTCCGAGACAGTAACGGGTGGAGACCTTCCCGAACAGTGAGGAGAAGAGACCTGGAGGGGGGGAGTTATGCAAAGTGACTCCAGGACCAGCATGCTGTGGGGGACTACGGCTCCAAACGCACGGAGAAAACCCCAAAAAACAATGAGCCACCTAAGAGTCGAGAGACTGGAGTGATGTCTGGACGTGAGGAGCCGAGTGCTGAGCCTGCAGAGATGCTGAACACCTTCGGAGCCCCTCTCGCCCTGAGCATGGAAGTCGTCCCGAAACCGGGACCGGGCAGGAAGGAACAGAGAAAACTAACATTGGACGGGATCACCACGCCCTAAAGGCTCCCATGAGGACGTGATTCCCCAGCTCTGCTCCTAGTGGACAGAGCTGTGCTTATCCTCCTCCTCTGAGTCGCCCTGGGAGAGACGAGAAGTCTCCTGGCCCACGGGGGGCCACCAACCAGGTAAGGGGGGGAAGTCTCAAGGGACAAATGACACCTGATGGCCCAATGTCCCCTCAGGGGTAGGGCATCTTTTGAATTTTGCTAATCACGAAACGCCCCTGACACACCTGGGGAAGAAATCTTCAGGGAGAAACCCGGGGTATCTGAGGCAAACCATGACATCACACCGCTACAGCTCAGAAAGCTGCACTGTTGCCAGAGGTCTCTGGGATCCTCCCTTTACTTCCTGTGGCTCAGCTGTTGCCAGGTGGGGGCTGTGTTTTTCAGCACAAGAGTTAGAGATAATTAAAAGTGGTAGGGCAGAAGAAAGAGGGGAGAATTGATTTACTAAGGACAAGGAAACAGTTGATGTCAGGAGCTTTGACCCTGCAAACATTAAAAAAACTCCATGGGGGGAGTAATTGGGGCTCTCAAGGACTGGCAGAAGCCTTCTTCAAGATGTATGCTGCTCTGGCAAAAAGTGTTATTGAGGGTAACTTAATTTATGCCAAATAGCTGTGTTACAAAGGATGTTGCCAGGGAAGAGTGACCCTGGGCTCTACGTCCTTTCCAACAATGCCAAGTAGATTTTACTGAAATGCCCTTAGCAGGAAGACAAATATCTTCTGGTAATGATGTGCTGACTGGCAGGGTGGCCAGAGGCATTTCTAGTCACTTCAACAACTATTGCATCAGTTATTAAAGTATTTTTTTAATAAATAATTCTAGTATATGGCACTGTGGAGGCAGTTGGACTCAGATGGGGCAGATAATTTTGCAGGGGGGGGGGTCCTTCAAGGGATTATGGCTGCTTTGGGAATTCAGTGGGACCTCCATACCCCCTGGCACCCTCAAAATTCAGGTCAAGTATGAAGGATGAATGGAGAAATCAACATCTTTTAAAACTGCTATTAGAAACTAAGATGCCATGCATATCACTATTGCCATTAGCTTTAGCCAGAGTAAGAACAAAACCTTGAGAACATATCAAATTACTCCTCTTTGAATTAATGTTGGGGATTCCTTTTCCTGTAAATTCTCAAAGTAACATGGAGGTGGAGATGTATATTGAAACCAGTATGTGGCCAGAATACCAACTCGTATGAAATTTCTTCGACAGGAAGCTCAGTTAGCAGAGATTCTGCCTTTGGACTTGGCTGTTCATGACATCCAGCCAGGACCACAGAAACAGCAGTCAGGAAAGCTGAATATGGGTGGATCCATCATACTCGGGTCAAGATCTCTAAAACCCCAGAGATTTGGACTTCTCAGCTGGAAGAAAAATATGGGAGACCTCGGCTAACTCTCCGCAGAGGTGGACCAGATCAGTAGCCCCGGATTTTTGTTGGCTAATATGAACTGTTATTGTCTACTTCATGCTAAGTTGTTTTTCTGTATTTACTTGCTAGTCCTGGTGCAGGAGCCAGATGTGGAAAAGTTGGGACGGGGTGTTTCAAATGTTAATTTTTTAAACCACCTGGCATGGTATAAAAATTAAGTTAATGATAACTAAGGTTTGTAAAGCCAAATTGAGAAATAAGAAGGGGAGGGACTGATAGGAAAAAATGTGTACTAATGTGCTTACAAACAGTTTGATGGGTGAGGGTATGGGTGTGTCCTAGTATGACACTGGCCAAATGCCAGGCACCCACATGAGCCACTCACTCACCATCCCCTGCTACAACTGGAAAGAGGAGAGAAAATTTAATGAAGGATTCATGAGTTGAGATAACGACAGGGAGAAAACACTCCAAGGGAAAACAGGCTCAACTTAGATATCTAAAGTGAACTTATAACTAACAAAATCAGAGCAGGAAAATGAGAAGAAAAATAAACCCTTAAAAACACCTTTTCTTCCCCCAACCCCTCCCTCCTTCCCACTGACAGCACAAGTAGACAGGGGGTGGGGCTCTTGGTCAGTTTGCCACCCAAGGTTTTCTTCATCTGCTCAGAGAAAGGAGTCCTAGCCTTGCTACACTGTGGGGGCCCCTCCCACGGGACAGTTTTCTGTGAACCTTGCCAACATGGCTCCAATCTCATGAGCAGCAAACCTCCCAAAACTGCTGCCCTGTGATTTGCTCCCATGGGCAAACAGTCCTCCCAAAACTGCTGTGGCATGGATCACTCTTCCACTGGGTGCAGTCCTCCAAGGACAGGCTGCTCCAGCCTGAAAACAGGGCCCCTCTCTCCACCGGGTCTCCCACTGGATCACAGCCTCCTCTAGCCATCCACTCTCTGAGGTGTGGGCACCTGCTGCATGAGCTGCAAATGGATCTTTGCATCCCCTGTAGTCCTCCATGGGCTGCATGGGGACAGCCTGCTTCACCATGGTCTTCACCACAGGCTGCAGAAGGTGCCTGGAGCACCTCCTCTACCTCCTTCTCCACTGACCTTGGTGCCTGCATGTTGTTCTCCTGACATGTTCTCACCTCCTCCTCCTCTCTGGCTAGAACTAAAACTGCACCACTATAGGATAAAGCAACCCTGACAAAGGGGAGGAATGATGCATCTGACTCCATTGATATCAGAAGGCTAATTAATTACTTTATTATACTATATTGTTCTATACTATATTACACTATATTACACTGAATCTGCACAAGCACTCAACTCAACTGAACAGAATCTTGTGACTGTCTGCTGACCGACAGTCTGCACACATGCTTGGCCCTGATAGGCCAAGGAAACAAAACACCATCACTTTGGGTAAATAATCTCCATATTGTATTCTACTTTTGCACAAACACAGGTGCAGCAAATGAGGTAAGAATTGTTTTTTCTTTCTCTGAAGTTCTTTTCTGCGATTCCCAGAAAATATCCCTGGGAAGTTGTGCCTTTCTTTTCTCTGTGAAGAGAAATGCAGCCACATGCCACAAACTTTGTTTGATTTTCTTCTTAAATATGTTATCACAGTGGCATTACCACTGTGCAATCAGGCTATGAAAAGCCAGTGTCCATAAAGGAGATAGAGGAGTCTTGCAATTTGGTTTGAAAAAAGGGAGAGAGTCTACTGGGGCATACGCCTGCGGGGTTTTGGAGGATGCAGCCTCCTTGCCTTGGTTTGAAAGACAGGTGTCTGTGAAGGAAGGTGCCTTCACTGTTGAAGGGTGAGTGGGTATTGCTGACCACCCCTTGGCTCTCCAGGTCACAGATCATCTTGTGGATGGGAATCATGGTATCTCAAGTTGTTCTATACTATCGGCAGTGCACTGTTGAGGTGGCAATTGGTACTTGTTGCTCTTCCCCTGTCGCAGACATTTTTCCACAGAAATCCTTTCTTTCAGATTTCTGTGTCTTCTGGAAGGCAGAGGCCTCAGAGGGGAAGGTAAACAATTGTTATCAGCTGCTGTGGAATGCAATAGGATTCACCTTGACTGGCTCATTTTCTATGTTTATAATTAAGGGCCAATCACCAGTGCAAGCTAGGGGACTGAGTCCCTGGACACAACTTTGTTTGGGATTCTTTTCTTTCTATTCTTAGCTTAGCTAGCAGCTCTGCAAACCTCTCTCTATATTCTATTTAGTATAGTCATAATGTATTATATATAATATCTTAATAAATATGCCTTCTGATCAAGATACAAGATTCACCGTCTCTCTCACCAGCTGTGACCCACACAGGCACAGTAATATTCCCCCTTCAGAAGTCCTACTGCAGATGGGTTCTCTGATAGTCCAGGCAAGGTGTTCAATTCCTTAACACCTCCTGGCTCTACAGCTGCTATCCCAAACACCCACCTGAGTCCCTTTGTATCTTTGAAATACCCACTTCGGAGGTAATCTATGCCCAAAATGCATGGGGCCTCTGGGCTAGTCACAATAGGGTGTTTCTTCCACTCATTTCCAGTCAGGCTCACATCAGCTTCCACCTGCCTTGGTTTATAAGACAGATGTCTGTTGGGAAGAATGAAAGTTTGACAAGAAAGTTTAACAGATATGTATGCTTGACAGGAAGCTCTTTGAATGTAGAATCTGAGAATGAAATAGAGATGGAAGTAAGTTTTGATATAAAAGAATAGTAGATATGTAAATTGACAATTGCTGAGCCAGTCTTACTGGATAACTAAGAAGGCAAAGGTTATGTCGAGATGGAAAGAGGTTTTATGACTTAGAGCAAAGGATAAACCCACCTCAAACAGAAGATATTTTTACCAAGCAAAAAGATACCACAGGCAAACAAGACATGTCGATGTAGCAAGTAGAAAAAAGGTCTAAGAATTTTCCACTGCAAGAAAACTGAAAAGCAACTTCTATCTTAAACCGTAACATACTAATTCATGTGATTGGATAGTATTAACCATAATATGGCAATTACAGTAGTTATGATAGGCTATAGGTAAAAGTAAAGGTATAGATGGGTTCTTAAGATGCTCAGCAAAGAAAAGTATATAATGCATTGCAACCAAAATTAAAGGGTCTTCAGGCTTGTTTACAGCTGGAGCTGGCAGCTGTAGGTGCAGGCTCTGTCACCCATGACCTTGGACTGTTGTAACATCTTGGATACAATAAACTGCATTTTGCAGAGCTGCCTGAAGTCCCGCATCTCTTGTTCAGGCTCTTATGGGTGTCTGCTAGGGAAGGCAGAAAAAGCCTCCCTTGGAATTGTGAAAAATGCATGTATTTTATGATTGGCTTTTTGCAAATATTAAAATGAATATTATATGTGTTGTGTTAGAAAGAAATGCTGTATTAATTCTCTTAAGTATTGTGTTAAATATAGTTTTAGGTTATATAAAAAATGCTAAAATAGAAACTATGCTATGTAAGATACTTTTTTAAAGAAAGGACTCGCAGCGAGATAGCAGCCACAGGACACCTAAATCTTTCAGAGAAAAAGAATTTATTGCCCTCTTATCAGAAGAAACTAACTTCTTCCCGCCTCGAAGGCACTGTTAGGATTCGGAGGAAGAAGACGATGACCAGAGAGAAGCCTGTATTTGAATGGAATTTATGCATCATGTATGAAGTGTATGAATATGCAATAGGCTATTGTTCTTAAGGGTTAATCCTTTGTTAACGGGTGTCCTTTTTCGTTCGTGCTGCCCAGCAAAAGGTACCCGGACGTCCATAACTCTTTGTATTTGTTGTCTCATATTGTCCTAATTCAAATTGTCCAAATTATTATTACTGTAATTGTATTACTATTTTCATAACCATTTTATTACTATTAAACTTTTAAAATTTTAAAAACAAGTGATTGGCATTTTTCACAGGATTGGTATGGATTAGACAAGCAGCAGGAGAAATCTATGTGCTAAGAAAAAAAATAAAAGGAAGGGTTTGGGTTTGTAATTGTACCACTCACTATACAGGATATAAGGGGGTTGAAAAAAAGAATTACCCCCATGTTTGGATGATCCCATAGGGGTGGGGGAAATGATAGAGGAATATTTGGGATTGTACATGGAAAGATTGGAAGGACTGGGATTTTCTGTTGGGGATTTTGTTTGGAGAAATTTTGCAGAAAATAGGAAGAGAGTTTAATTCACCCTCAGGAGTTAGGTTGTTGCAGTATGTGTATGATTTGCTTTTATCAGGGGAACAGGAAAAGGTGGTGAGGGAGGATACTGTAAAGCTGGAAAAAAAAAAGAAAAAAAAAAAGCACTTAGAGTGTCCGAATACAAGGGATTTTACAAATACCATTACCTCAGACAAGGAAAGGGGTTGTGGTGGTTTTAGGGGTTGGTGCGATGCTGCAGAGCATGGATTGAGGATTTTCTGTTGTGGGCAGACCTTTGTGTGACTTTTTAACCCAGGATAGTCCTGGTGTCATGGTATGGACACCAGAAGAAGAGTAAAGCTTTGGAGAATTGGAGGACGGTTTGATTGATGCCCCAGTCTTGGGTCATCTGGACTCGGAGGGGGGATTTAAACTATATGTGAATGTTAAACAAGATCATGCTAAAGGAATTTTGGTGCAAGAGCATGGGGGAACACCGAGGCCTGTTGCTTATTTCCAAGCTGTTAGAGCTGGTGGCCGGAGGCTGGCCCCATTGTCTGCAGAAATGTGCAGCCGCAGCTCTGGTGGTGGCTGAGGCCCGATGGCTGACAAGGGGAGGGGATCTGATTGGTAAAGTTTCACATCAGATTAAAGCTTTGTTGGCTGAGAGAGCCTCCGAGTGGATGACCAGCGCTCAGTTGTTGCAGTGTGAATCTTGTTTAATGGAACAGGAGGATTTAGAATTTGGAAGTGGGGAGGGGTTTAACCCAGCCTCATGTTTGGGCAGCCTAGGAGAGGGGGGCCCAGAGGAGACCCATGGCTGTGTTCCGGTGGTTGGCCTCCAGACCCTGGCTGGGGAGGATTTGCAGGATGCTCCCTGGCCTGAGGGAGAAAATGTGTTTATTGATGGGTTTTCAAGGGTGCTAGAAGGGAAACTATTTACAGGATACTCTATCATGAATGGAAAGCAATTAAAGGAAGGAGGGAGGTTACCGCCCACCTGGTCAGCTGAGACTGCAGAGCTATATGCCCTTGGGAGAGCCTGTGAATTATATCTGGACAAGACAGTGAATGTTTTTACTTATTCTAAATATGCATATGGGGTGATAGATACATTTGGGAAATTATGGGAAGAAAGGGGTTTATTAACCTGCAGGGGAAAGATGTTAGCTCATGAGAGCTTAATCTCTCGCCTATTGGAAATGGTGAATTTACCAAAAGATTCAGCAATAATACACATCAAGCACCATGCAGGGTGCTCGGAGGAGGTAATAGGAAACCGATTGGCCGGTGAAGAAGCTCGGAAAGCTGCATTGTTGCCAAAAATTTCTAAGATCCCCCCTTTGCTCCCAGTAACTGCACTGCTGCCAGAGAAACTGTCTTTTCCACCAGAGAAACTTGAGGTAATTAAAAAGAGTGGGGCAGAGGAAAGAGAGGATAATTGGTTTACAAGGGATGGTAAGCAGTGGATACCAAAAGCTGATGCCGAATTTTGCCCCAAAAAGGCGAGAATAACTGCTTAGGAGACTCAGTCTAAGTCAGATAAGCAGGAGGTATTTTATTACGACGCGTCGGAGAAATCACAAAATGGATTTCTGAATTATGTACAGCAAAAGCGGGTTTTTTATACAATTTTAAACAGGGATTACATCATTTATTACATGCATATTCATAGGCAGGCGGGGGTCTTCCGTGAATTCCTGGTCTTCCTTAGTTAAATTTTAAGCTTTTCCTAATTTGGACTTCTTCCTGTTATCTTTGGTATGTTTTTCCATGGCTTGGCTGAAGTTACTGTTGTACTTGGCTTGATCCTAATGGCTTGGCAGGTCACTTTAACTTATTGGCTTGATTCTAACGGCTTGGCAGGTCACTTTAACTTATTGGCTTCCACTTCTGTTTCTTCAAATATTCTAATTCCAGAGTTTCTTCTGTGAGTGTATTTTAGATTATTTATTAACGTATCTAGATATCTGATCAAAGTTCTTCCTAATAGTGTATTTTAGGTTATTTATTAACTTCTGCGATTCCCTTGATATACTTTTAAGTGTCTTTTAATTCTTTTATTTCTCAAAAACTATATTTCATTATAATAAATGGCTTCAAAGCTTTGGCCTTACAATTGTTAAAACAACTTCATGAACTATAGTATTATCAGGCAGCCCCGACGAGGGGAGAGAGAATGATGCATCTGACTCCATTGACATCAGAAGGCTAATTAATTACTTTATTCTATACTATATTATACTATATTACACTATATTACATTACATCTAAACTGAATCTGCCAAGAACTCAACTCTGCACACAACTCCACTCCAACTGCACTGAATCTCGTGACTGTCAGCCGACAGTCCTGACACACACACACACTTGGCCCTGATAGGCCAAGGAAACAAAACACCATCACTTTGGGTAAACAATCTCCATATTGCATTCTACCTTTGCACAAACACAGGCACAGCAAATGAGATAAGAATATTCTTGGAAAGAATTGTGCCTTGCTTTTCTCTGCGAAGACAAATGAAATAAATAGGGCAGGAGACTTTCCTTTTAATGCCTTTATTAAAAGCGATCAGCTCAGGATTGGGCAGCTCGGACGGGTCTGCAGCTTCCCATCGTCTCTCCCAGGGCGACTCAGAGCAGGAGGACATGCGCAGCTTTGTCCACTAGGGGCAGAGCTGGGGGTCTGGTGCTCGTGGGAGCCTTTAGGGCGTGGTGACCCCTTCCGTTGTTACTTTTCCCCGTTCCTTCCCGTCCCCTCGTGGTGTCGGGACGACTCCCATGCTCAGGGTGAGAGGGACTCCGAAGGTGTTCCGCATCTCTGCAGGCTCAGCACTCCGTTCCTAACGTCGAGACATCACTCCAATCTCTCAACTCTTAGGTGGCTCGCTGTTTTGGGGTCCTTTTTAGCAAGCTAGAAGCAGTAGCTTCTCATGGCATGCTGGTCCTTGGAGTCACTTTGCATAGCCCCCCCCCACCCTCTCAGGTCTCTTCACCATTCTGGGGAAAAGTACAACTTAGCCTCGGGCAAGGCTCTGCTAATACAAAAGGAGTAATTAGCCACAACGACCCGTGATTACAATAACAAAACAAGCAGAACTTCGACAGCAACAGTGATCTGGCTGATTTTTGTAACCTTTTCTCACAAAAAAAAAAAAAATAGCAGAATTTTTGTTCATAACAGAAATGTGGGGGCTACCATAAAGGGAGTCACTGGGGCTCCCGAGGACTGGCAGAAGCCTTCCTCAAAACGCATGCTGCTGTGGGTCTTTTTATTCTGGCTAAGCGAGCTATTGAGGGTTGTTTGATTTGTGCTAAAACCAATAACAGAGTTACAAAGAAACTTGCCAGGGTAGGGAGGCCTTGGGCTGTACATCACTTCCAGAGATGCCAGGTGAATTTTACTGAAATTCCCCAAGTGGCAAGATTCAAATATCTTCTGGTAAGAGTACATCAGTTAACAGGGTGGCCAGAACCATTTCCAGCTGTTTCAGCAACTACAGGATCAGTTTTTAAAGTACTTTTGAAACAAATAATTCCAAGATATGGGATTGTGGAAACAATAGACTCAGATAGGTGAACTCATTTTACAGGAAAGATTCTTCAAGGAGTTATGACTGCCTTAGGGATACAGTGGAATCTCCATACCCCCCGGCACCCCTAGAGTTTGGCCTGGGCTGAAAGTATGAATGGAGAAATAAAGAAACACTTCCTGAATCTGGTGGTAGAAACTAAGATGCCAAGGGTATGGCTCTTGTCACTGACTTTGGCAAGAATAAGGGCCAAATCCAGGGGAGATATTCAATTATCTCCCTTTGAATTGATGTTTGGAATTCCTTACCCTTCTAATTCTCAGCCTAGTGGGGGAGGTAGAGATAAGTGATGTATATTTGTAACAATATGTGGCCAGGATACTCTCTCTTGTGAAATCTTTTCAACAGGAAGCTCAGATGGCACAGACCCTGCCTTTGGACTTTGCTGTTCACAACATCCAGCCAAGAGACTGGGTCCTAGTTAAGGAGTGGAAAGAAGCACCTCTGGTGGCGAAGTGGCATGAACCTTTCCAAGTCTTACTGACCACAGAAACAGCCATCAAGACAGCTGAACACGGGTGGACCCATCACACTCGTGTCAAGGTCTCTGAGGTCCCGGAGGTTTGGTCATCTCAGCTGGAGGGGAAGGATGGGAAGCCGCGACTGACACTCCGCAGGAGTGGACTAGAGCAGTAGCCAGTGCGTCGACATTGGGGGAAGCCCTGTGTGCCTACCCACAGACTGCCTGCTGAAATAGTCTGTGTGGGCATCCCTCCTCTCGGATCTCCAGTCATTGGGGGCCAATCCTTGCTTGTTGAAGTGAGGGGAGAACGACCATCCTGTGATGCATCGAACTCAATTTATTGATCGATCAGTCAGCTTAAATAATAGTGTTAACGAACTTCATGCATATTCTGAAATACAGGTTTATGATAGGCTAACAGAGAAAACTCTAACCACACCTTTTGTTTTACTACACCGTTGATTGTTTACACAAAACAAAACCAGTGTTCTCACTGTGATACGAACGGTTCCCAAAACTTCCACATCTGTTCTCAGGGTGCCATCTTTTCCCAGAGAGAGTGTTACACTTGGTATGGGAAGACTGCCTGAGAACTTTATTGTTTATACAATGATGCCTGAAAGAGTCTAATTGTTTATAGAAGTCAGGCTGGGAACTGCTTTGGAACTGCTTTGCAACTACCTTTTACTTTTCTCTCAATTGTATGCCTTCATGGCCTTTTCTTTAAGCCATGCTTGAACTAAACTCCCGACACTTGCTGTCATTTTTCTCTTTATGTTAAGCTGTTTCTGCACCTTCTCTTGCCAAAGGTGGTGTGGAAGACAATGTGAAACTGAAAATTAGGTTAGGAGATTAGATTACACCTATTAGAATATTTCTCTTAATAAACTTGCCCTTATATTGTCAGCTAGGTTGGGGCCAAAAGTGGAAAAATAATTTTTTAACCTTGGGAGAAGAAGTAGCAAAAACCTTCAACCTTAGCAATTGTTGGGTTTGTGGAGGGCCTGGGGGATCTGAAAGCTGGCCATGGGTGGCCAGCCCAGTCAAGCCAAAATGATGGGTTAGTACCCTGAGTGAGGTCCATAATGGAACAGGATTTTGGGATGAAGAAGGAAGTCCATGGCAGCTTCATTCTTCTGAAAGAGGCATTTATTGTCTAAATAGAACAGGAAACATATGTGGGAAAAAGTGTTTGTGACTGGACTTTATCTATGGGTTTAGATTGTTGGACTCCCAACTGCTCCCCTTATGATTATTCAAGATATCAGGGCAGGTGGAAGCAAAATGCATGTTAAGGTCACTAATGGTAGCTGGGTAAGGTGCTCCTTCCATAATTACTGAAAGGATTTTGAAGGCTGTAAAGCAGTGGGGAAGGATAAGTTTTTGACCCCTTATTTTTAAGCTGCGCCTGAGATAATTCCACAAGTAGGACACATGGAGTCTGTGACTATCAGTGGAAGTGCCAACACCAGAATGGAACTTGAACCCTTTTTGATAGGTTCTGGTCTGGATCTAACAAAACAGGCCTGGGATGTAACTTCAGGTGGAAACCTCATGTGGGAACTTGGAGATGCAAATACTGTGATTCTTATGGCAGGGCAACCATTGTCGGGGGACCACTAGGCCCAGGAAGCAACTGTGTTTTGACTCACGCATTGATGATGAAAACTGGAAAGGTCCCTTTGCCAATGGGACCTGGGCTTTACTGGATCTGTGGCCCATATGCTTACCACAGTTTACCCCCAAGCTGGTCAGGGATATGTTATGTAGGGTATATTGGACCATTGTTCTTTTTGCTACCACAAGTTCAGGGAAATCAGTCAGGAACCAAGGTACATGATGATCTAATTAGAGAAAAGCAGTCAATTGATCTGTCCCTGGTTGGAGGGAGCACCCAAAAAGTGGGGTGAAGATGTATTACTGCGTCCTGTGTGGGTCGCTGGTGGTGAGAGAGAGACGGTGAATCTTGTTTCTAGATCAGAAGGCTGGATTTATTGATATATAATATATAATACATTATAACTATACTAATAAGAATAAAGAGAGAGGTTTGCAGAGCTGCTCGGCTAAGAATAGCAAGAAAGAATCTATAACAAAGTTGTGTCCAAGGACTCTGTCCCTAGCTTGCACTTTGTGATTGGCCCTTAATTATAAACTTAGGAACATGAGCCAATCAAGATGCCCCTGTTGCATTCCACAGCAGCTGATAATAATTGTTTACATTATCTTCTGAGGCCTCTGCCCTCCAGAAGACACAGAAATCTGAAAGAAAGGATTTCTGTGGAGAAATGTCTGCGACAAAGATGAATGGCCACCTGAATGAATTATACAACACTATGGACCAGCCACATGGAATCCTAATGAATTAATATCTGGTGCCAGAGAATCCATTTATAATTTAAATTGGATAATTAGGTTACAAGCTGTCTTTGAAGTAATAATGAACCAGACAGGTGAAGCTCTTGACCTCCTTGCTGACCAATCTACTCAGATGAGAAATACAATATTACAACATCGGATAGTATTAAACTATTTATTAGCAGAAGAAGGGGGAGTGTGCGGCAAATTAAATGACTCTAACTGCTGTTTGCAAATAGATGACAATGGAAAGGTGGTGAAACTAGTAACAAAATGAATAAAAAAGTTAGGTCATGTACTGGTCCAAACATGGAAAGGATGGGAATGGGACATATATTCATGGTTACCTGGTGGACTATGGGTTAAAAAACTGCTTTTTTTCCCCTCATATGTGCTGTAGTAACTCTAATCTTTTTACCATGCATGATCCTTTGCTTAGTACAACTTATTCAACATGTGAATAAAGGGATGCAGGTAATAGCCATGCCTACTGATCCAGAGATAGCTACAAAAAGACAGAAATTGATGTCACTGCAAATAATTGCAAAACCAAAAAAGACCCAGGAACAGAAAATTAAGTCAATGATAACTAAAGTTTGTAAAGACAATTATTAAAAATAAAAGAGAAGGGATTGAGAGGAATAGTGGATTTGTCATTACAAACAAGCTGTGGGTCTGCTGGTTGATAAAACTAGCATTGAGAGATAAAAGAAACACTAGGAAGGATTCCACTGACTGATGAATGGAAAAAGATATTTGCCTTTACAAATAAACTTTAGATTTGCTGATAAATGAAATTAGACATTGAAAGATGAAAGGAACAATGGAGAAGATACACCTCTAAATTCCATAATAATTAAAAATTCAAAGGAAGGGTTATACATTAGAGGGAAATCTTCAGTATCAGGCATATCAGGAAGTCTGCACCTCTCAAGTACCTCAGCCAATGGGGAAAGAGAGAGGGGAAATGTAGCCAGGAAATTAGGATAAAAAGGGAGGCTGCAGAGAGACCCCAGGGGAATGCCCCAAGGCCACTCGCTTTATTCGAATAAAATAAAAGGACTCATCGATCTCATTTTTGGACATAAACCTCTGGTGTTTGTGGATCAATTATCCTAACACACATAATATCTATTTCTTAATTGTGAGAGCCAATGATCTGGTTTAGGGCAAATTTGGGAGAAAACCTCCAAAAGGGGACCCCTCCAGAAAGCAAACCCACACGGCCCCTCCCCCCAACCGGTTCGGGAAGGATTCCTCAGAGAGAAGTGGAAAGAACCTGTTTATTTAACAGGCAAAGCACTCCCCAGCACACAAAATGAACAATACCAGATGAGAGAACTCTTTCACCGCTCTGAAAAAGATGACAAATTCAGAAAGTCTCTCCTGGGAGTGGTCGCTCTGTTATCAGTCCCTCCGGCGCTGGGGATCCCTGAAGAAGTATTATTCGTCTTGCTGTTCTTTTGTGGAGCAAGATGGCCATCTAGCGTCCTTTTCTGGTAACTTTGGATGGAGGTCTCCATCACATCATCTTCTTCGCTGTCTTTTGAGTGACCCCTCGAATCTGCCACCTATTAATGCATGTGTGATCTTTCTTTGCTGAGTCCTAGGTTTCTCAGGCTAATGTTATAATTATCGAAAGGACATCTCATCTATATAGTAACCCAGTGTTCCTTTAGCTAAAACAACACTCAATTTCAATTTCTTAGCTAAACAATTCCCTATTGATTAAGTTTTGCAGGTGCATTACATTTATCAAGCTTTCTGGGATGTATAAACCTTTGCAGTTACTCCCTAGTTTTCTCAGGGTATTATTTTATTAAGGTCAAATTGAACACTGGCATAAACAAAAGCCAGTTAAAATAACAAAATCACAAACACATAAATTCCTTAGCTAATTACAATACAGCTCTGTTGGAACCCTGGTTGCTGAGAATTTTAGACTTTCTGTGCTGATAGACACTGACCCCCAAGAAAACACTGCATTTGACCTGAGGTGGTGGCGAAGGCTTCTGAAACTGAATGATAGAACTGGGATTATGGGTGTGTAGCTTGAATAGAAGTGTGTAAAATCACACAGTGGAAAACATACAGTTTAAGGTTTTAGAATATAGTAACATATATAAGGCAAGATGGAGGTTTTAAGGCAGAGGCTAGTCTTTCTTCTTTACCTTTTTCTTCACGGGTTTGGGTGGTATTGTGTAATTGGACAAAAAAGTCCGCATTGCGGAGCACGAGTGATTGGTTATTGGGTTAAAAGTAAAAAACAATTTAGGTGTCATTTCTTAATTGGATAGTTTATTTTTAAAAGACCTTGTAGAGACAGAGGTAGGATTCCATTTTGTAGTTTGTTAATGAAGTGCTGTAGAACTCACAGCTTGTGAGACTGTAACATAGATAAGAACTAAAAAAACATCTGAGTCTGAACAAGAAATACCATCTCACAATTTAATCCCAACCTTGCAGAAGAAAAAAGAAGCAAAGAATCTACACAGCTCCTTATAAAATTTAGGGGATCACTAAATTTCTGGCTAAATATGATGTCTTCTTTTCACCTGTAACTAGGACAGAAGGTTTGTCTTGAAGCTATAAGCTCCTTGAAGGTCAATAACCAGGAATGCCAGGAAAAAATATTTATAACAAGTATTTGTAGTGCCAATGCTTTTTGTACCCATTGTTTATCATCTTTAGTCCTGTAAACATAAAAAGGTAAACCATACAATGATTGTCATTTTAGAATTTCTGATTCTGTTCCAGCTTTAGCCACAGTAGATTCATTAGTTACTGTGCTGTCCAGTATGGTTCCTCTGTGTCCATATCTAGCTTTCTTTGCTTATAGGAGTCCAGGAGTCTGCACCAGTAACCTTCACAACTGTGTAGGTAGTCAACAGTCCTTCCCACTGCTGCTTGAGCAGTTCCTTGTCTTACATCTGGATATACACCTAGTTTTCTGTCTGGTGAGGATATACTTGAACATCCAAGGTTATTAGAAAAGCTAAAAAAACAGAACTTATGAACCATTCACCCAATTAATACCAATGTTGTAGATCTTTCACATGATCAATGTTTATCCTGATTTTTGTCAGATGATCCACCCCATTGTTCCAATAAGTCTGTAAAGCTTGGTCATTTGCATGAGGTTTGACCCATCCCACGTGGATTTTTTGGGATTGAGCCTGCATTTCCAATCTTCCTTCTGTCAAACCTCTTTTCCATTCACTTGCCAATCTAACTCTTCCCACTGACACAACCACTCTGTGGCACCAGCCTAGACTGCATAAGGATCAACAAACAATATCCTTATTTTGTCCTTTACTGCCAGCAATACACCTTTAACTCTCCCACCTGTGCACCTCCTAGTCCTTCTTCCACTACTTCTACTCCTGTCTGAATGTTAAGATCAACTGAACTGTACTTCCATTTACCATCAATGTGTTTGGCTGAGGCATCAGTGAACCAGACAGCTCTAACTTCAGTCTCAAGTGAACACAGAAGCATCCAGTATAGGACTAGGTTTATATGGCTATTGTAAAGCTAGCATCTCCATGTCCTTTATATCCAAAACTGCCATCCATTTATGTGCAGATGCCTGCAGCATAGCAGTGAGGTTTGCAATATTTGGGATGGCTGCAGTGAGTAGTCCCATGTTAGGATTAAGCCTTTGATAACCAGTTATAAATGTCAGCTTCTGTCTGCCTTTTTTTTTACAGGCCAAACAAGAGAATTGTAAGCAGAATGCATCCAAAATATAATGCCTCTGCTCTAAATTTTTATTACTTTAAAATGGATATTGGCAGTGTAACAGATACTTTTTCTATTAAAGCCAGTCAAACAATTTTTTAAAATTATTTTTAAAACTTCAGTGATTCAGCTTTTGTAGGAGTAATCAAAGAGATCCAAAGCTCCAGCATCAATTAAGAATTTTAAAAATTGTCTCTTCATTCCTATACCAAATAAACATAGGGGCCATCCTTATCAGAAAACCACTGATACACAGGAATGCCTAAAGTTCACCCAGAACTTAAGGTTTTCCTTTTTCCTGCTGTGTTGCAAAGGAATTGGAAGAGATTTGAGGGATTTTTTTTTGTCTGTAAAAGGTTTGTGTTGGAATCTGCTGCTTTTCCTCCCCACTCTGCCTGGACTAACTCTGCTATCACATTGTTAGGTTGTTTCCTTAAAGACTTCAGCATAGGCCTTCTCAGGCATTTTACACAAAGTTACCACAGTGTTAGCTTTGATGCCTATATAACTTAAGTCAAAGTTACAAGGTGCTTATATAGCTTGAGTTATAAGATATGAATATAACCCGATATACCTATATAACCTGATATCAATATAACCTGACTCATAACTTTCTATACCTATATAACCTGAATCATAGCTTTTTATACCTATATAACCTGACATAAATAAGATGGCTTGTCCTCAGGACAACTGTCCTCTTGAGTTGGTAGATGGTGTCAGGGAACAAAATGGTCCCCCTGTTGTTCAGGAACATGCAGTCAGAGGACTGCTAAGCCACTTGGATGTTCATAAATCTATGGGACCAGATGGGATCCATCCCAGGGTGATGAGAGAGCTGGCAGATGAGCTTGTGAAGCCATTCTCTGTCATTTACCAACAGTCCTGGTTCACGGGTGAGGTTCTATATGACTGAAAGCTGGCCAATGTGGTGCCCATTCACAAAAAGGGTGGGAAGGAGGATCCTGGCAATTATAGGCCAGTTAGCCTGACCTCAGTACCAAATAAGGTAATGGAGCAGATTATATTGGATCATTACACAGCACTTACAGGATGGCCAGGGTATTAGACCCAGCCAGCATGGGTTTAGGAGGGGTAGGTCGTGTTTGACCAACCTGGTCTCCTTTTATTACCAAGTGACCCGCTTGGTAGATGTAGGAAAGGCTGTGGATGTTGTCTATTTGGTCTTCAGCAAGGCCTTTGACACTGTCTCCCACAGCATATTCTGGAAGAAGCTGGCAGCCCATGGCTTGGACAAGACCACTCTTTACTGGGTTGAGAACTGCCTGGATGGCTGAGCCCAGAGAGTGGTGGTGAATGGTGCTGCATCCAGCTGGTGGCCAGTCAATAGTGGTGTCCCTCAGGGGTCTGTGCTGGGGCCAGTTTTGTTTAATATTTTTACTGATGATGTGGATGAGGGTATTGACTCTTTCATTAGTAAATTTGCAGATGACATGCCCTGGATTGCCAAGCAAATTGTATTCTATTTGCCATCTGTATGGCAGTTGTCTTCTGTTAAGTGGGTAGTTTTCCTTATCTTCCACAACCACTCCTCCCTCCAGGGAGACATATGCTGATAATAGGCTATTGAATGTCACTGCATGACTGATAAGAACTATAACATCCCATTATGAGATTCTCCGCCCAGAGGGAAGAGCCAAGCATTCCCACCCAGGTATAATCTGGAGATTCTGAAATACCAGCACGGCTTTCTCCACTGGATTTCCCAGAGGAACATCTGCCTCTTCCACAGTATCTTCAGAGGAAGACTACACCCTTTTCTACAGGATCCCTGCTCCAACAGAACCACACCTGACACTCCAGGAGGACTGCAGCCACAATTCCAATTGGACTGCTACCAACACCCTGACCAGCAGGTTGTCAGGTTGTGTTCTGACCCTGTCAGTGTTGTTTTAATTTACTGCATTGTTTATTTTATTTTATTTTATTTTTCCTTAATAAAGAACTGTTATTCCTTCTCCCATATTTTTGCCTGAGAGCCCCCCTTAATTTCAAATTTATACCAATTTGGAGGGAGGAGGTTTACATTTTTCCATTTCAGGGGAGGGTCCTGCCTTCCTTAGCAGACACCTGTCTTTCCAAACCAGGACATGACACTAAGCTGGGAGCGTGTGTCGATCTATTGAAAGGTAGAAGGGCTCTGCAAAGAGTCCTGGAATGGTTGGATAGATGGGCAGAATCCAATAGATGAAGTTTCGTAAGTCCAAGTGCCGAGTCCTGCATTTTGGCCACAATAACCCCCTGCAACGTTATAGGCTTGGGACGGTGTGGCTGGACCGTGCCCAAGTGGAAAAGGACCTGAGGGTACTGGTCGACAACAGACTGAACATGAGCCAGCAGTGTGCCCTGGTGGCCAAGAAGGCCAACGGCATGCTGGCCTGTATCAGGAATAGTATGGCCAGCAGGAGCAGGGAGGTCATTCTTCCCCTGTACTCAGCACTGGTGAGGCCGCACTTTGAGTATTGCGTCCAGTTCTGGGAGTCTCAGTTTAGGAAGGATGCTGAGATGCTTGAGCACGTCCAGAGGAGGGCGATAAGGCTGGTGAGGGGCTTGGAACACAAGCCCTATGAGGAATGACTGAGGGAGCTGAGGTTGTTTAGCCTGGAGAAAAGGAGACTCAGAGGTGACCTTATTACTCTCTACAACTTCATGAAGGGTGGTTGTAGTCAGATGGGGGTTGGTTTCTTTCTCAAGGCAGCAACTAATAGAACGAGAGGACACAGTCTTAAGCTGAGCCAGGGGAAATATAGGTTGGATATTAGGAAAAAGTTTTTTTCAGAAAAGGTGATAAAGTACTGGAATGGTTTGCCTGGGGAGGTGGTGGAGTCACCATCTCTGGATGTGTTTAAAAAAAGACTGGATGTGGCATTTGGTGCCATGGTCTAGTTGAGATGTTAGGGCTGGGTTAGACTCAATGATTTGGAAGGTCTCTTCCAACCTAGTGGTTCTGTGATTCTGTGTGAAATAGAGTCAATGCCATCATGGGAGTCCACTATAAGCCACTGTATTGGGTCTGGATGAGCTAGAATTAATTTTCCCACAGCAGCCCTCACAGTGCTGTGCTTTGCATTGGTAGATAGAAAGGTGTTGGGAACACAACAGTGTTTTGGCTACTGCTGAGCAGTGCTGGCACAGCATCAGTACTGTCTCTCAACATTCCCCCCCAGCAGTAGGCTGGGGATGGACAAGATCCTGGGAGGGGACACAACCAGGCCAGCTGACCCAAATTAACCAAAGGAATATTCCATACCATAGGACATCAGTTCAGATATAAAAGCTAAGAAAAAGGGGAGTAGGGGGGGGCATTTGCTATTTACAATGATTGCCTTCTGGAACAACTGCCATGCATCCTGAAGCCCTGCTTTCTGGGAAGTGTCTGAATATCACTTGCTGATGGGAAGTAGAGAAGTCAACTTTTTTTCCCCTCTTTGCTTGTATGCACGCAACCTTTCACTTTTGCTTGAGTAAACTGCCTTATGAGTTGTTTTCCATTTTATTTTCTCTCCCCTGTCCAGCTGGGAAGGGTGTAGGTGTTTGTGAGGGTCCCCAGGATAAGGTGAGAGATGAGAATTTGACTCTGTGTTCTCAGAAGGCAGATTTATTATGATATGATATGATATGATATACTAAAACTATACTAAAGAAAGAGAAAGGAAACATCAGAAGGCTAAACAAGAATGATAATGAAAGCTCGTGACTGACTCCTCAGAGTCTGACACAGCTGGCTGTGATTGGTCATTAAGAAAAACAATTCACATGGAACCAATCAAAGATGCACCTGTTGGTAAACGATCTCCAGACTACATTCCGAAGCAATCAGATAATTATTGTTTTCATTCTTTTTTGAGGCCTCTCAGCTTCCCAGGAGAAGAAATTCTGGCAAAGGGATTTTTCATAAAATATCATGGTGACAGAAGGGGGAGTTATAGAGTGGTTTGGTGGGCACCTGGCATGCAGCCAAAGTCAACCCACTACAGCTACCCATCCAGGATGATGACACCAACAAATTATTCCTTAGGGAACTAAGGGATACGTCTAACTCAACCACCCTTGTCCTTATGGGGGACTTCAACTTGACAGATGTTAACTGGGAATACCATACAGCTGGTACAAACAGATCCAGAAGATTGCTAAAACAGCTGGATGATAACTTTTTGGTGAAGGCTGACTAGGAAAGGTACTGTCCTTGATTTGTAGCTTGGAAACAGAGAGGGACTCATGGGTGAAGTGGCAATTGGTGGCTGTCTTGGCCAGAGTGACCACAAGCAGTCGACTTTGAAATCTCTGACAGAAGGGAAAGTGACAGCAAAACTTCAGCCTTGGACATTAGGAGAGCAGACTGCAGCCTGCTCAGGGAACTAGTGAGTAAGGTCCCTTGGGAAAATGCTTTTGAAGGTTCTGGGGTCCATCAGTGCTGGTCACTTTTTAAGCAGCACCTTCTAAGAGCACAGGAGCAGGCAATTCCTGGAGGTCGGAAATCAAGCAGGTGAGGCAAAAGGCTGGTTTTGCTGAGCAGGGATGATGATGATCTGGAGATAAGGCAAAAAAAGGAAGGTGCATGCCCAGTGTAAGCAAGGTCAGGTGATGTGGGATGAATACAGAGATGCTGCTCACTACTGCAGGGAGTAAATTCATGTGGCCAAAGTTTACAGTTGAAGCTGATCAGTACTGTGGGGGGACAATAAATAGAGCTTTTTAAAATGTGCTAATAGCAAAAGGCAGACCAGAAATAACACTCACCCATTACTTGATGAGGATGGTAATCTCACAAACAGGGACATAGACAAGGCAGACATGTTTAATCCTTTTTTCACCTTGGTCTTCAGCACCAATGATGGGCTCTGGCAACCCCAGAGTCCTGAGCTGGAGGACTATGGCTGTGAGAATGATGAACTTGCAGCGAACTCTGAACTTGCGCGGGATTTGCTGCTCTAACTGGATCCCGATAAGTCTATGGGGCCTGATGGGATTTACCCCAGGCTAGTCAGAGCTTGCTGATATCATGGTGAGACCTCTCTCAATGATTTTTCAATGATCTTGGGAATCTGGAGTGATTTGCAGAAGCAAACAAACTCCACAACTTTTGTGAAAGTTGTAAAGCCGGTATGTTTATTACAGCGCTGGACAAATGTAGGAACCATTCCCCTTAAATGACATGCGTACCTCTGGGAACTCCAGATCCTTTTTTATCTCCCTCTCAAATACATATGCATGCAATTTCACAATAGGTTCATACATATTCATTCTACTGATTTCACGTGACATTTGCCGCTAATTTTTCTTTATCAGAAAAAATTCCTGGGTCATTTTGCCCTGCTCTCCATAGCAGCCTCTCTGTCTGTTCAAGGGGCCCTACCTTATCTCTGTCCTTTGGCTGAAGCAGTTTCTTCGAGCATAGGCTTTTTGCAAGGACAGGCAGTCAGACTAAACACCTATGTTTGCAAGCTACAGACTTAATTCAAAGATGTACATTTCACTAAAATCAAAATGGATTTCTACTCTGGAAAATTTCCACTCTGTCTCAGGAGGGGTCCTAGTCGACTGGAAGATGGCAAATGTTGTCCTACTTTTCAGAAAGGGGAAAAGGGATGACCCTGGTAACTACAGGCCTGCTAGTCTCACTTCAGTGACTGGTAAAATTATGGAGAAGATTATTCTGGGAGGTATTGAAAAACACCTGAAAGACAATTCAGTCATTGGTCAAAACAGCACAGGTTCACAAGGGGAAAAGTCCTGCTTGTCAAACTTCATTTCCTTTTATGACAAGATGACCCACCTGTTATGATCCGGTTTAAACCCAGAGGAGAAAAGAAAGCTAAGTCTCTATGTATAAAATGGAAAGAACTTTGAAGGTTCAAAATATTCCCAAAAGTGAGATTAAAACCAAATGAGATTAAATGTTGATGCAAAAAAAAAAAATGATATATTTTATTTAATAGTAAGAGAGGCAAAGAGAAAGAAAGAGAAAATAGAGAAAAGTTAGAAAAAGCCAAGGTTACTTTAAAAAGCATAGGATAGGTCACCACCACACTGTGCTACCTTTGGTGCTGCTGAGATGGGGTGGGAGGAGCAGAGCATTTTTTGCCTTTTTTTTATCTGCCTTCTCCGATCTCTGGAGCAGCTTGGCTGTAATGTGGTGGCCCATCCTCCAAGATGCAGACACAGTGCTTGATCACTGCAGCCAAACCTTGGTCCATTCACGGTGTTCTCACCACAGGGTGCAGGGCCAGGGTAGGGGTTTCATAACTGGCTCGTGACTTCAGTCCAGGGGTGCAGGATCAGGGGTTTTCCTCAGGCAGGTGGCATTGGCTCCTGGAGGCCTCAGGGTGTGTTGCAGCAGGTGATGGTAGTGGCAGGGGGAAAGGCAAAGGTGAGGGATTCTGCCCTTCACTTTCCCGTCCACGTTTTGCACCAGTTTCGCCTTCCTTTTTATGGGCCTCAAGGCGGGCTACTCACAGTCCATTACACATAGTTTTCAGGTGTTCAAGACTGATTATGATAAGCAGACAATGACGAAGCATGTTTTGATACCCTTCTCTTATTATTAGGCTCTTACACCACCTAGTTGATCAAAGGAAGCCAGTTGATGTAATCTTTTTGGATTTCAGTAAAGCTTTTGATACTGTCTCTACCAGGATTCTTCTGGACAAAATGTCCAGACCCCAGCTGGATAAACACATCATGCAACTGATGAGCAACTGGCTCATGGGTTGGGCACAAACAGTTATAGTGAATGAGGTGATATCAGGCTGGTGTTCAGTCATTAGTGGGGTTCTGCAGAGCTCCGCTTTAGGGGCAGTGCTCTAATGTCTTCACAAACTACTTGGATGCAGAAGTCAAATGTATATTAAGTACATTTTCTGATGGTACAAAATTAGGAGGAGTTGTGGACTTCCTTGAGGATAGAGAGGCCCTACAGAGAAATCTGGATAGACTATAGATCTGGGACACCACCAACCATATGAAATGTATCAAGAGCAAGTGCTGTTTTCTGTATCTGGGATGAGGTAATTCTGATTATATGTATTAATTGTGGGACAAGAGGCTGAAGCAGCCCTGTGGAATGAGATCTGTGGGTTTGGGTTGATGACAAGTTGAATATGAGTCAGCAGTATGCCCTAGCAGCCAAAAGGGTCAACCAGGTCCTGGAGTGCATCAAACACAGCATTGCCAGCTGGTCGAGGGAAGTGATTGCACCACTCTGTGTTGGTATGGCTTCACCTTAGGTACTGTGTTCAGTTTTTGTCACCACAATACAAGAAAGATATAAAGTTATTAGTGTTCAAAGGAGGGCAATGAAGATGGTGAAGGGTCTATATGACGGCAAAACAGCTGGACTGTGAGCCTGAGAGGAGGAGGGACTTGGCTACAGAGAGTGGATGCCAGCCAATCCCTGACGAAAACATAAGCAGGTAGCAATTGGCCAAGTGAGCTGGATGATAACCAATCATAGCCAATCAGGTTTGAACACAGAGTCTTTTGAGTAGCCTATATAAGAGCTAGGCACGCCATTGAAGCTCTCTCTGCTCCATGAAACTGATGTCACACTGTCTGTCTCCCCCAACCACGACATATGGTGACCTCCGACGTGAGGGCGATAACTAAGCCACAAGAAAACAAAGGAGATGGAGCACCAGAGAGGGACGGCCAGAGAGTTGTTACAGCCAGAGCTGCAAAGAAAACAGCCAGAGCTATGAGAGAAAAAACAGCTTGCAAAGCTGTGTGAAGGAGATAGCCAAAGACCTACCATCAGCTGGGGAGCTGTTATAGCCAGAGCTGCAAAAGAAAAACGGCCAGAGCCGTGTGTGAGAGAAAAAACAGCCTGGAGAGCTGTTGAGGAAGACTTGCCTGGGAAAAACTTTCCAAGTCCTTGCTAAGAAAAGGGGCTCCTCAGCTATAGCAGACCCTGGGAGACAGTAAGCATTTATGCACTTGTATTTTTGTTCAAGGGTGCTTATTGTTTTCATGGAAGTGCTGTTTTACTGTTCATAATGAGAAAAGCTACATGTTATGCTAAACACCCTTCTGAATTTAACAGGTTAAATTATGTTCATGTTATAGTTGTTAAGGCTGAAAACAGAGGTGACTACTGATAACCTATTCAGCTATCACAGCAAACAGAGCTAATTTGCCTTGATGTAAACACATCAAAATGGTACTATACAGTGGAATGGGAATCAAAGACTGAAAAAATTATCAGCCTGGTTGCTCAGTGCTGTGCTCTTTCTGCATTTCCTGTTTCTGTGTCTAAAAGCAGAGATGCAAACGCAACAAATTAAATTCAGAATGCCCACAAATATGCATTTTAATTGACTAGTGCTTGCCAGGTGTCCTGGTTTAGGACAAATTAGGGGAAATCTCCAAAAGGGAGCCCCCCAAACAAAACAAACCTCCAACCACCCCTCCCCCAACACCGGGTTTGGGAAGGAATTTCTTGGAGGAGCAAAGTGGAAAACAAAACCTATTTATTTACAAGTAACAAAAGAACACTCCCTAACACAAGAAAAGAAAAAAACAGACTGTGTTGTGAGGACGCCAGGCTTCTCTTGCAAGCTCCAGGTGTCCTGGACGTCTCAGGTCAGGTCCGGAGCCGGTCCAGTATCTTCAGGGGAGGGTAAGAAAGAGGGAACAAAAGAAAAGGAAAAAAAACAGCGCAAAAAGCAGAAAGCAAGCAAGCAAAGCGGCTAGCCAAGCCAAGCAGCAAAAAGCCAAAAGCAAAAAAGGCCTGGTCAAACACTCCCCCCCTCTCTTCCCCGCCCCGCCGCAGCAAGACGGCCGGGAGGGGGGAAGAGAGAAAAGGCACAGCTGCCAGACACAACACACGATATTGGGATAAAGGCCGTCAACCCACAACACCAGGTCAAGGCCTGCACGAACATTGAAACCCTTTAAATAACTCTGTCTGATCCATCATTCACTGATGTTTATAATAATTGTTTTCATATTCACAGTGATCCTTAAAAAAATTATTGTACCCCAGCCTGACAGGCAGCATTCATCCTAAGTATAAGCTTAAGGCTTCTTAAAGAATTGTCCAAGATACCATAATCCACTGAATTTTTATCAGTAAAAGTGATTACCAAAAATTTTACTCTGAGTCAATCTCAGCAGCACAACCTATTTACAAAATTGTAGGCTGCTATCACCAACTCACCACAACCAGACATGCTGACACAGGTAAAAGCATGCCTTTGAAAAACAGAGAGGGGGAATGTGTGGTGAGACCCCATAGAGTAGGGTGGCCAAAGCCTTGTACACTTTAAACCATCTAACAGTATTGCCAGACTCCCAAAAGCCTGTCATCTTAAATCATTTTTTTGTCATTACAGTCCTCTAGTGACATCCAGTTACCTAAACCAAAGACATTGGTATGGGACCTTGTCACTTGGGGACGCCGGTATGCATGTATTGCCACAGATACCGGTATTCGATGGGTAACAACACTCTGCATCAGCTGGATGGAAATATTAGACCTTTGGAATGACAACTCACCTGTGACTTCACCTGGGCCTCAAGAATTGGACACTTTAAGGATATTGCTAACGAAAAGAAATGCTACCTCTGATAGTTTTTAAGTTGGTTTGTTTGTAACGTTCAAGTTGTAAGTAATTAGCCTGCGGCATGCCATCCAGTACAATTGTGCCTTTGATAAGTCCTGGACATGATTGTAAAAATTTTGATGGGACACACCAGTCTATGAAGTTTTATTTCCAGACTTTTTCAGGCATCAGCTTCCTTATCACTTTTCACAATATTAATTTGCATTCCCAATTAAGCCATCAAATCCCTTCCCAGGTAATTATAATCACAATTAGGAACAAACAGTAATTTATACATTTCAAACTTATCTCCCACATCTACTAATAGCAGTTGAATAGAATGCACCTGCTCATCTTTCCCATTTACCCCCAGAATAATCAAAGAACTTCTCGACAATTTCCTCCCTTAGGTATAAAATTCAAAGTGGATTGAGAGGTCCCCGTGTCTATCAGGAAACACACCTCCTATTCTGGATGCACCATGAATGGTATCAAGGGCTCCAGTGTGGTATGTCGCTGGTATAACGGGACCCCTGACACCCCTAACAATCCATTCCCATTAACCAGTGGACTTCCTCCTCACAAGGGTACACTTGTCTCTGTGGACATTCCCTCTTCCAGTGTCCTTTCTTACAAATGGCACACTGATTTCTTCTGAATCGCTGTCTTGGCTGACCCCATCCCACTGAGGAAGACATATTCCTGTTAAATCCTGGTGGCCATCCCCATCCCTTTGGTCTTGGGGGTCCCTGCACTTTTCCCTTTGGGGTTTATAAAAACTGCGACATTACTCTTGCCTTCACCTTTACCATTTCCCCATCCCTTCCATATACCCGCTGTGCCTTTCTAACCAACTCCTCCAGAGGCTTATTCTGCCATTTGTCCAGTCTGTGCTCCTGCCTGCCTCTGGGTTCTCATTCTCCCACAGCTTCCCAGCTTTCTGCAAAATCATTTGTTTCTCCAGTGACCCAAACAAAATCCCTTCTTATATCAGGCCAGACTTTCTCGGCAAATTGTACCTTACACCATATACCAAAGCCAGTCCCTGTCTTGCTACACTGTCCAGACACACCCCCCAGCACACCCGTCCAGGTCCCCAGACTGCTCTCCCAGCACCAGAAGCTCTGTAAAGCACCAGGGCACCAGGCACAGCCAGCAGCGCTACAGGGACAGACAGGTGGGCAGGGCGTCCCGCAGCCTCATGGGGGCTAGGGGGCGACTGCGTACCCCTGCCCGTGGGGATGGCAGGGTCAGGCACCACCCAGCACTGCACCTGTGGCTGCCCCATAACCTTGGGTGCGCACCTCCCCACAGGTTCCCAGCCCCTGCTCCTGGTCCTGCACTTCTACACTTGGCCTCACTGCTCCCCACCATTGAGAAACCCCCTTAAATCCTGAGTAGGAAGTAGACAAACCCAGATTCTCCACTCTGGCCTCCCAATGTCCTGGGGAGGGAAGAGGAGGCGTCTGTAAGAGCCATACCTCCTTGTTTTCTCTGTCCTGAAAGCTGAGGATACAAAGGGCCTACTGTTACGAATGAGTGGGGAGAGCTTAGAGAAGTCCCTGCCTTTGTCCAGGTTTCTGGCAGTAGGCAGTGGCTTCATTGAGGTGGCCGGCACGTCAAAATCCACTCTCAGATGCAAGTTCTTTAATAATGACGGATCAGGTCCATTCCAACATGAATTATTTATTGAATAGACACAAGGAAAAACAGATGTAAGACCTTAACAGGCTTCTCACCACACAGGATAAACAAAATAAACACTACTATTAGGTTCATAAGACAGTGCACGATAATAAAGGTACCTATGTTACAGCTAGTGAAGAAATAGTATAGATTAGGAGCCAATGTCACCAATGAATGATGGTGGTGTGCAAAGATCTCCTTTCTCTCAACTTCTAGAAGAGTAACTCGAGGTGGATGTCTCCACTTAGAGGAGAACTCCTCACATACTCAGAGAGTATCTAAGAGATTTCTGATTTTATGGAAATTATAGTGGTCTTCTATAGTTTGTACAAGTGCTGTGTCTGTCAGTCACAAATTTTCGCTTATTCTTTTCCATGCATTCAAGGCAGGATGTTTATTGCTGGCTAAGGATGTTTTCAGCTGAGATAATTCATCACAAGACAAAACATTCCAGCCTGACTTAGCCATAATGCAGGGAAGCAGATAAACTACTGCTGTCTCAGGGGTGATAGATCCTGCCATACCTACTCTCTGGTGCCTTTCCCAGCATACCGACATCACCTATCCCCAAAAGGGTGTGAAAAACAAAGTTCACTCTTCAGAATTTGTAAAAGTTTACTAAGGGATAAAAGGGATAAAATCCAGTGCTGGGGTGCTTGGCTATTTGCCAAAAGCACTACCATTAACTTAAAACCAAATTCTTTATATGCTGTTACATTACAGGGGGTACATGCATATTCATAAGAGTTTATACATATTCATACATTCCTTTGAGTTTAGATGTTCTTTTGCTTGATTTTAACCTTTGACTTGTCTTCATGCCATCTTGTAGATTAAACCAATATATTTTATTTCTTCTTGCGGTTCCATCCTGTTGTTTTTACACTCCCTGATAACAAGGGGTCAGTAAATTGGGTTCTGGGTCTTGTCACTGTTATCTAATCACTCCAATAGTCTACAAATGAGAGGAACCAAATAATTATCTTACCCCATTTGCTGAGTTAGTTACATAAAAGCATTTTAACATCACATAGTCTCTATTTTATTTTTATGCTATGGCCTAAGATATATTTATCAAATCACTATTTACTATTTATATAAGCAATACAGTGCATACATAAACTGACAGATTATACTATACTAAAAAGCAGTTAAAAGGAATTACAAATTGTACTAGATCAGTTTTTTTGTGATCAATAAGAACTTGCAAAACAAAAGCTAATACATAAATGTGAAAGCCAATAACTGTATTTGTTATTTATAACACAGGGACATTAAAATCCTCATCCCTATGGTCAAGACTCCTTAACTTCCACTGCTTTCCTCCATGGGTGTGGACTATGTGGGGGTATTCTGGAATCGTCATTCCTATGAGACCCTTTCAGAAGGTTCCTTTACTGCCCTCTGTCAGCATGGATTGTTGAGACTCCTCGACTTTCCCTTACTGCCTCCTCTGGGCATCCATGTCCTTAATTACCTCTGGGAGAATGCGCAAAATACCTCAACATTCTCCCAAGGAACTCTTCAGAGATATTTCAGGATCACCATCCCTTTTGCCAGGACCCCCTCCTGGCTTTTCCTGTGCTACTCTCCATGTGTGTCCTCTCATGTACACTTCCTGAAGATCCCATTGTACTCACCAGTGAAATTTTCAGTGGTGCCTCCCAGAGGACCATCTTCACAGACCCCCTGGTCCATAACTTATCTGTCTCCGGAAAGTCTCGGGTATCCAATCAGTCATCCAGTGCCAGCTACTACCAAAGGGAGCTGCTCAACAAAACTGGGTGAGATGAACCTTCAGCTCCACTTGCCATTTGCTGTCCATGGACAGTGGAAGGAATCCCAGGCAGAGGCCCCAAGTTGAGCAGAAAAAATCATGTCACCAGAGCTTTATGTCCAGGAAGGAGACAGAGTCCTGTAACTTCATTCATGAACAAAGGGAGAGGCCATGGGGCATTTCCCCATGGGATCTCTCACGTTGTTGGAGGATGCAGCCTCCTTTTTATCCTAGTTTTCCCAACCACATCACTTTCTCTCTTTTGCCATTCGCAGAGGTATTTGAAAGGTACAGGCTTCATGATCTGCATCCTACATCTTCCGTAATATTGATAGGAAAAGACATGTACTAATGTCTTTACAAACAATTCAATGGGTGAGGGTAAATGTGTTAATGTCTTTGAAATGTGTTATAAATGATCAAATCGTGAGCCAAAATTATCAAAAATTTAGCAAAGATTTATTAATTTGTCTGCGAGACTGAAGTTCAGTCTTCAAAACCACCACAGCCAAAGAGACAGCGTCGAGCCCGGGATCGGCACCGGGTGAAGGCGGATCTGACCTCCCAAGTGTCAGAGTCCCCCCTGTTCATGCTCGCTGCTTTGTGCGGCAAGGTTTTATACAGTTTATTCTGCCCAAGGCAAAGATGACCAAATTTCCTTTGTATCTCTTCACATGCATCACTGTTGTTTTCCATGTGCAGAGGTGGACAAAAGCCCAGTCCAGGTGTGCACTCGATGTCAATCGGCTTCAAAGGAGCCGTGTATTCAGATGTGTCAGGGTGGCATCGCTGACTGTCTTGATAGATGCAATTGGCAAGACGATAATTGCTCTCGGGTGGCTCCCGACAACTCGGGAAACCGACAGTCATCATCCTGGAAGCTTCTATTCTTACGTTAAGGTGTCGATCGTTATATTAACTTGTGTCCGGGAACTAGTTGAATCTAAATAAGACAGCTGCTCCCGGCCAGGGTGGTCAAAAGACATGGTTTAGATTTCACAATATTTTATACCATACATTAATAGCATGAATTATCCCCACCATATATTACAAAATGGGTCTTAATGTCTCTACCAACCGCAAGCTGCACAACCTTGTTACAGAGTACAGACAGTTTGATTCCTGAACTTCAGGGTAATAGACAAATAGGTCCGCACAAAGTCTACTGCAGAACCCAGATAACTTGAGCTTCTGAACTTTGGCTGAAAATGACATGTTCAAGGGGGGAATATGTGGTAGGCAGTTTGGGAAGGCTGTACCTTCCTAGTACCTCAGCCAATGGGGAAAGGAAGAGGGCACCATGCAGCTGGCAGTTTAGGATAAAGAGAGGCTGTGTCCTCCAAAACCTCGAGAGACAAACTCCACGGGGGTATGCCCCAGTGGACTCTCTCTCCCTTTATCTGAACAAAGTTGCAGGACTCCTCTGTCTCCTTTATGAACACTGGCTTTTCATAGCATGATTTTTCCGGAAAAGTGGGGACTCATTTGGGAGCCTTCCACCATCCAAGAACAGCCCACAGCAAGTGGAGCTGACGGCTTGCCTCACCCAGTTTAGGTGATCAGCTCCGTTTGGCACTGGATGGCACCAGGCAATTGATTGGGTTCCCAAGACTGTCCATGGGACAGACATGTGGTGGACCAAGGGGGTCCATGAAGAGTTTGCATGGAAGGACCACTGAAAATCTCACCAGTGAGTACAAAGGTGTTATAGATGAGTAATGTAATAGTTGACTCTCACAATTAAGAGACAGATATTATGTGGATGTTAAAATGTATAGCAATGTTACTGTAATATGTCCTCCCATAGTCCTCTTTCCCCTCCTCCTTCGAATAGCCTCAGTAGTCAGGACCGTTGGAGAGGGCCAGCTTATTACCAGGAGGCGCAGCATAACAAACAACACCTGACCTCCGATCAAAATGTAAGAAAGTAATCTCCACCAATGGACATCAGAGAAGGAGTTGACTGACAAAACTTTGGGAGGGGCTAAGGATAAAAAAGGCCGAGCATCCATTTTGTAGATGAGCACGTGGCTGATAGTCATGGGGGCTCCCAGCGCTGTAATTTTTCCTTATTCAGCCCTTTGTTGTATTTTTGATAAATTTTAATAAACCTTCTAAAATTATAAAAGTGAGGGTCATTTCTCATAATTTGGGGGCGCATTCCGGATATAAAACCTCATCTCCATGGCCCTAGGAGATTTCGGATGAATGATGTGTCCCTGCCAAATTTGGCAGCTCGAACGCCATTGCCTGGGACATTGCTGATTGCAGGTCAACACCCCGGAGACAACAAAGACCAAAGACTGGATAATGAAAAAGAGGAGGGGGAAGAAGAGAAAAAGCCCCTGAAAACTGCAGATCTAGAGGATTGTGACTATTAGTGCATGTAAGAGCAGAGAGTATGCTTGAAGTGTGCGTGGGGTAGGTCCAGGAGTGTGCTTGGGGTAGGTATGAAACTTAGAGGATCCTCATAATTGTTCTGGCCAGATTGTAATTCCATAATCCAGGTGTATAAATGTCAGCTTCAGACAAGTAATACACAGGGCCCGTCCTGGTCTGTTGAAGCATCAGGATAGTGGACGGTTGGAAAAAAAAAAATGGCGGGACACGTGGGGGAGGAAAGTGGTGGCCCCGTGGAAAGCGGGGGCCCCATGGAAAGCAAGGATGCTGTGTCTGGCAGTATGCGTGAGATTAAAGGATTTGCAGGGATTCAGGAGCATCAGGGGGCGCTGTGTGGAGAGTCCCCAGTCCCCAGGTTTGCAGCGGGGGTCGCCCATTGGTGGGGACCGCACTCGCGTCAGGGAAAGGAGCTGCAACAGCTTTCCCAGCCCGCCAGTGCAGGGGAAGTGGGGGGGTGGGTGAGGGGGCCGGAGAGCCACTCCACATGGAGCAGCAGTGCGCACAGTGCTCAGTGCGGTAAGCTTCTGGTGCACAGTCAGCGCAATAACTTTCAGAACTTGCCAGCCGAGGCTTGGGAAGGGATGCTGACACTAGTAGCAGTGACTGAAAAATTTTCGGAGCGGGGGTGTCCAGGGTACCCAGTAGGGTGAGGTTTCCCCGAGCAGAGCTGCGGTGGTTTCCCCAACTCGCCAGCACAAAGGAAGCCAGAGGGCAGAGAAACGTGCAGTGGTGCAGCAGGCTTCCAGCATGCGCTAACCCAATGAGGGTGGGAGGAGGCAGCGGAGACCCAGTGCGCTGACCAAGATTGCACATGGCCCTGCTGGAGGTTAGGGACTGGCCAAACAGTACCAGTGTCCCCAGACCGGGATGCGGAACTGCAGCAGCTCCCCTATAAAACCCGCCAGCATAAATCCATGAGACCAGGGCTCCACGTGGGTGGTGGTGGCTGGAGGCAGAGGAGGGCTGCAGGCAGCAAGAGGGCTGCCAATGGCGACTGGGACAGCTTTCTCCAGGTGCAGAGGTGCCAGGCAAGGTGGGCCCAGTTACATGGGGTCTCCAGGCCAGGGACTGCGTGGGCCCGCACGGGCGGTAGCGGGCCAGGGGCGCCCAGCGCAGTGACTTTCAGCAGTTCCGACCTGACTGAGGGTGACTGCGGCAGCGAGAAGCACTGGAGCCCAGAGCCGCCAGTCCACCAGTGCGGGCTGCTGGCAGCAAGGGCCGCGCTCGTGGACTGGGACGGGGGGGTTTGGAGGCACAGGGCCACTGGCAGCCAGAGCCATGGATGACAGGGACCACAGGCAGTGAGGGGCTGCTGCTGGGTGGGTTGGGTGCCATGATTTGGGGCGCACGAAGCGTGGTTTGCACTCTGCGCTGCCGGGAGTCAAGAGCTATCTCTGTTATGCAAGAGTCTCGGAGACCTGTGTAGGTAGCTTTCAGCAGTTGCTCCGCACTAGTAATCTGAGAGGCACCAGAGAGCTGGAACATGACAGCAAAAAGAGCAGCAGAGCCAACCCAGTAGTAATCACAAGCGAACTGTTTTTTCATTTTGCTTTTCGGGAAGAAAGTAAAGGGTTTTTACCCTTTCCTTTGTTATAGATAGATAATGAGATGATTGTCTCTTGCAATTAAGAGATTAATATTGTGTGAATATTAAGTGAAGCTTTAGTGATGTTATGTTATTGTAGTTTAGATGTCCTCTGTTCTCCCCATAGTTCCCTTTCCGCCCCCTCTCTATTGTTACCATCAGATGGGCTGGGTTGTCTAGGACAGGTAGAAAGAAGGCGTGCACATATGCCCCTTGGGAACAAAAAAGCTTGTTGCTAGGGGGCCGCATCATGACAACACCTGACCTCCAATCAAGTTACAAGAAAGCAGTCTCCACCAATAAATGGCAAAGAAGAGTTGACTGACAAACTTTGGGAGGGGCCAGTGTTGGCTGATGCAATCCCCAGGAGTATAAAAACTGAGCAAGCATCTTGAAGATTAACTGGCCATGTGGTAGGCAGCCATGAAGGCAGTTGCCAGTGCTACAATTTTTCCTTATTTAGTCCATTTGTTGTATTTTTGTTAAGGTTTAATAAACCTTTCAAGATTTTTTAAGTGTGCAGTTGTCTCTCACACCTTTCTTCCTCTTTTTTTTTTCCTGCCACACTTATTTTCTTTCTTTCTCCTTCTAGCTACTTAGGAAGGTGGGTCTTGCTGAGAGGGCCTGTGGTTGGCTAATTAAGATAAGATTGAAAGCAAGTAAGAAGACACCAAAAGGATAAGGAGGATCCTCTCCTGTCCTGGTTTAGGGCAAATTTTGGAGAAAACCTCCAAAAGGGGGCCCCTCCAGAAAGCAAACCCACACGGCCCCTCCCCCCAACCTGTTTGGGAAGGATTCCTCGGAGAGAAGTGGAAAGAACCTGTTTATTTAACAGGCAAAGCACTCCTCAGCACACAAAATGAACAATACCAGATGGCAACCCTCTTTCACCGCTCTGAAAAAGATGACAAATTCAGAAAGTCTCTCCCGGGAGTGGTCGCTCTGTTATCAGTCCCTCCGGCGCTGGGGATAGCTGCTGCAGGCCACAGGGTGCAAACTCTTGGTGTTTCCCAGGTCCCAGTCTGAAGCAGGTTCGAGTAGTTCCAAAAAAGGGAAAGGAAAAACAGTCCAGGGAAAAATTCGGCCTGCTTAGCTAAACTAACTAACAAGCAGAAGCAATGAGCAAGAGCAAAGCAAGTGCAAAGCAGGAGCAAAGCAGAAGCAAGAGCAAGCGCAAAGCAAAAAGCCAAGCACAAAGCAAAAGCACCACTATGTACTGTCCCGTCTCTGTGTCCCGCCAGCTGTGGGGGAGCAGGCTGATAACAAAACCAAAACAAAACATTCGCTCTTCAGAGCCAGTCTTGAAGGCACAGAACATAATTTCCAGCATAAACAGAACACACGAATGGGGATACAAGCATGATAACGTCACCCTAGGACATTCCACCCCTTATCCCCATATCGTTAGCATACTACCACACATCATGCATTTTATTCACATAAAACTTCCGTCTGTTCCTCCCAAAAATTACAAGCAATACCCATCATGCCCTCATTGCATCCCTACACTGGACCACTGAATCCAGGCCCCATACTACAGAGCTGCAGGATTCCCCACTTTCATTTTACTCACTCAAAACTCCATCTTTCACTTGCTCAGACCTTTGACACTTACACATTTCCTTCTATCTCATGTCTGTATGGTTTAATGTACAGACAATGGCAGTAACATCCAACAAACTGTGATATTTGCATATCATTCTCACCCCACAATCAGAGCTCCCTGAAGTACACATCACGTTGTTCCATCTCTCTGCATTATCCACCATGTGCAACCTGGTCCCTGAGCAAAGACAACCCCACGAATGGGTTTGTCTGTACTCGAGGCAGAATTGATCCACACTGTCTTCCCTAACAAACCTCTGACATGTACCCCTGGGACTTTGTCTCCATCTATTATATTCAGGGACTCAGACCGGGCAGGACCTGCTCGGTTGGTGGAACCTCGCGTGTTAACTAACCAGGTGGCCTTTGCTGAATGCTGTTCCCAATTTTTGAAAGGTCCCCCACCCAAGGCTTTCAACTGGGTTTTTAGTAGTCCATTGTACCTCTTTATATTTCCTGCAGCTCGTGCATGGTAGGGGATATGGTACACCCACTCAATGCCATGTTCCCTAGCCCAGGTGTTGATAAGGCTGTTCTTGAAATGAGTCCCATTGTCTGACTCAATCCTCTCAGGGGTACCATGCCTCCAAAGGACCTGCTTTTCAAGGCCCAGGATGGTGTTCCGGGCAGTAGCATGAGACACAGGGTAGGTTTCCAAATATCCCATGGTGGCTTCTACCATTGTGAGCACGTAGCACTTGCCTTGGCGCATCTGGGGCAGTGTGATGTAGTCAATCTGCCAGGCCTCCCCGTACCTGTACTTGGACCACTGCCCACCATACCATAGGAGCTTCACTCGCTTGGCCTGCTTGATGGCAGCACACTCTCACAGTCATTGATAACCTTTGAAATACTGTCCATGGTTAAATCCACCCCTCGGTCTCGTGCCCACTTGTCGCAGACATCTTTTCACTAAAAATCCTTTCTTAGGATTTTCTTTCCCTTCTGAGAAGCTGAGGCCTCAGAAACAAAATGTAAACAATGGTTATCTGCTGCTGTGGAATGCAACAGGTGGATCCATGATTGGTCTCCTGTGGATGTTTGGATGTAGTGACCAGTCACGGCACAGCTGGCTCTCTCTCTCTCTGTCCGAGCCAGCTGCCTTTGTTATTCATTCCATTCTATTCTTAGCTAGCCCTCTGAGAGAAAACCTTTCCTTCTATTTCTTTTTAGTATAGTTATAATATTATATATATATATATATATATATATAAAATAAAATAATAAATCAAGCCTTCTGAACATGGAGTCAACATTCTCATCTCTCCCCTCACCTGAAGACCCTAGTGACCACTGTCACACTCACTTATAGGTGGCATCTCTACCCTGATGGCCTGAGGCATCATGGGCTCATCAAGCTAGGAATAACTCTCCCTTGTGTTCCCAATCTAGGTCTTATTACCGCGCCTGAGTGGGTTGCAGCTGGTGAGAGAGAGACAGTGAATCTTGTTTCTTGAATCAGAAGGCTGATTTATTAAGATATTATATATAATACATTATTACTATACTAATTAGAAATAAGGAGAGAGGTTTGCAGAGCTGCTAGGCTAGGCTAAGAATAGATAGAAAGAATCTATAACAAAGTTGTGTTCAAGGACTCAGTCCCCTAGCTTGCACTGGTGATTGGCCCTTAATTATAAACACAGAAAATGAGCCAATCAAGGTGCCCCTGTTGCATTCCACAGCATCTGATAATAATTGTTTACCTTGTCTTCTGAGGCCTCTGGCCTCCAGAAGATGCAGAAATCCGAAAGAAAGGATTTCTGTGGAGAAATGTCTGCGACAAGGTCTATCTTGGACACTCCTATCTTTGAAGCCTGGTCTACCTGCTCATTGTTTTGGTGCTCCTCATTGGCTCTACTCTTGGGGACATGGGCATCTACATGGCGGACCTTCACAGGTAGCCTCCCTACCCTGGTAGCGATGTCTTTCCACTCTTCAGCAGCCCAAATTGGTTTTCCTCTAGGCTGCCAGTTAGCCTCTTTCCACTTCTCCAGCCATCCCCACAGAGCATTGGCAACCATCCATGAATCAATGTAGAGATTGAGCTTTGGCCACTTCTCTCTTTTGGCAATGTCCAGGGCCAGTTGAACGGCTTTGAGTTCCACGAGTTGGCTTGATCCCCCTTCTCCTTCAGTGGCCTCTGTGACCTGTCGTGTGGGGCTCCATACGGCTGCTTTCCACTTCCGATTGATCCCTATGATGCGACAGGAACCGTCAGTGAAAAGAGCATAGCGTGTTTCCTCTGGGGGCGGTTGGTTATATGGAGGAGCTTCTTCAGCCCGTGCCACTGGTTCTTGTTCTTCATCTGTGACACCAAAATTCTCACCTACGGGCCAATTTGTAATTACCTCCAAAATCCCAGGGCGATTCAGTTTACCTATATGGGCGCGCTGTGTGATAAGAGCAATCCACTTGCTCCATGTAGCTCTGGTGGGATGGTGAGTGGGAGGAACCTTGCCGATGAACATCTACCCCAGCACCGGTAGACGAGGTGCCAGGAGGAGTTGAGCTTCCGTACCAATCACCTCTGAGGCAGCTTATACTCCTTCATAGGCAGCCAAGATTTCTTTCTCTGTTGGGATGTAGTTGGTTTCAGACCCTCTGTAGCTTCGATTCCAAAATCCTAGTGGTTGACTCCGAGTCTCCCCAGGCACCTTCTGCCAAAGGCTCCAGGACAAACCATGGTTCCTGGCTGCAGAGTAGAGCATGTTCTTCACATCTGGTCCTGTCCCGACTGGGCCAATGGCTACCTCATGAGCGATCTCCTGCTTGATCTGGACAAAGGCCTGTTGCTGCTCAGGGCCCCATTGGAAATTGTTCTTCTTGCAGGTGACCAGGTAAAGAGGGCTCACAATCTGGCTGTACTCAGGAATGTGCATTCTCCAAAAGCCTATGGCACCTAGGAAAGCTTGTGTCTCCTTCTTATTGGTTGGTGGAGACATAGCTGTGATCTTGTTGATGACATTTGTAGGAATCTGACGGCGTCCATCTTGCCACTTTACTCCTAGGAAGTGAATCTCACAAGCTGGTCCCTTTACTTTGCTCTTTTTGATGGTGAAACCAGCTCCCAGGAGGATTTGGATGATTTTGTCTCCTTTCTCAAACACTTCCGTGGCTGTGTTCCCCCACACAATGATGTCATCAATACACTGTAGATGTTCTGGAGCCTCACCCTTTTCTAGTGCAGTCTGGATCAGTCCATGGCAGATGGCAAGACTGTGCTTCCAACCCTGGGGCAGTCGGTTCCAGGTATACTGCACTCCCCTCCACGTGAAAGCAAACTGAGGCCTGCATTCTGCTGCCAGAAGAATGGAGAAAAATGCATTGGCAATGCCTATAGTGGCATACCACTTTGCTGCCTTGGACTCAAGCTCATACTAGAGCTCTAATATCTCTGGCATGGCAGCGCTCAGCAGTGGAGTCACTTCATTCAATGCACAGTAGTCCACAGTCAATCTCCATTCTCCTTCAGATTTACGCACAGGCCAAATGGGGCTGTTGAAGGGTGAGTGGGTCTTGCTGACCACTCCCTGGCTCTCCAGCTTTCGGATCATCTTATGGATGGGAATCACAGCATCTCGAGTAGTTCTATACTGTCAACGATGCACTGTGGAGGTGGCAATTGGTACCTGTTGCTTTTCTCCCTTCACAAGTCCTACTGTAGATGGATTCTCGGACAGTCCAGGCAAGGTGTTCAATTGCTGGACGCCCTCTGTCACTACAGCCACTATCCCAAGTGCCCACCTGAGTCCTTTTGGGTCTTTGAAATACCCACTTCGGAGGTAGTCTACACCCAAAATACATGGGGCCTCTGGGCCAGTCACAATAGGGTGTTTCTTCCACTCATTTCCAGTCAGGCTCACATCAGCTTCCACCAACGTGAAATCCTGTGATCCCCCGTCACACCAGCAATAGAAACAGATTCTGCCCCCATGTCTCAATGGGATTAATGTGCACTGCGCACCAGTGTCGTTTAAAGCTTTATATTCTCGCGATTCCGATGTGCCAGGCCAACAAATTTACACAGTCCAGAAAACACAGTTTTCCCTAGCCTCTACCTGGCTAGAGGCAGGGCCCCTCTAAGCCTCGTTATCCTTCTTTCCTTGGACATGTGTCTTGGAGATATGCAGAAGCATATTCGTGCGGCCCATGTCGTACAAGTTTTTTGCCACACCACAGGCGTGCATGGTACCAAGTCTGGATTCCTAGTTGTTATGTCATCTGAGAACATAATCTCTGCCACTGCCATTTCTCTCAGGCGTTGGATCCCTTGTTCTATGGTCTTCCACTGGGTTTGCTGCATATAGCAATCATCTGCACACAGGTATCTTTGTGCTACACTTTCCAAGACCCGTGCCCAGAGGCTGTGAGGGTTAGCCCCCCTCATCATTCCTTGGTCGATGACAGGATCATGTGACAGGGATCCCAAATGCCCCACTTCAGTGCCATCCAGAATTGTAGCTTTGCCCACAGCATCCCAAAGACGGACTAACCAACTAATTATGGATTCATCAGGTCGTCGGGTGTAATCCTTCCTTAGGCCACAAAGGTCCTTCAGGGAAAAGGACTCAGTATTGGCTTCTGATCTTGCACCTGTTGCTTTGACTCCTGATTTTATTTTTCTTTCCTTCTGGTCTCACTGCCTCTCACAGAGGGGTCTGTTACCTCCTAGTTCTGGATGAAATGGAACTGTCAGGAGGGGGATGGGTGCAAATAGGTATACCTTTGGAGCCTGAGTCCTCTTCTTATTTGGGGAGGTCCTCCTTATCCTCCCTTACCTTAGGAGGAGCCTTTAACAAATCATATGTACTCATTTTGCGAGTTGTAATCGCTTTGCGTTTCAGCATGATAAACTTTGTCTTACCTCATACATTCCCTCACAATCTAATTAAAGCATTGTTTCTACTGACACTCACTTTACTGTCTTGCCAAAGGCTGTGCTTCTTACAGCAAAAATTCTGATATGACCACAGACGCACACACACACACACCCCCCCCCCTTACCTCAAATTCATGAGAGTCAGGGCTTGAATTTGTGTGGGGGAGGAGTTCTTGGGATTCCTTTAATTCGTTTTACCATAGTTAAACATACATCACCATAACATAGTTCTTCTGTGTATAATGCTACACTTACTGCAAAAAAATTCCTAAAATCTCCACAAACACCACCATGCAATCCGAAAATCACATTACCACAATGTGGGGGAAGAACCACACAATCTCACCAGGAAAATTCCAGAGATCATGTCCAAACTACCAGGGCAGAGGAACTCCCTGAGCTCATCCTCACAGTTAAAATGTGCCCAATCTACACAAATTACCACCTTTATCTCTTGTCCTTCAGCTGCCAAGCACAGGCTCTTCGAGAAAACAGGAAGTCTGACTAAACAGCAAGCTACATACTTAACTCAAAGATGCACATCCCACCTAAATCAAAATGGATTTCTACCCTGGAAAATTTCCACTCGGCCTCAATGGGGGAACTCCCAGGGTTTGCTTTCCGGAGGGACCCCCTTTCGGAGGTTTTCTCCCAAATTTGCCCTAAACCAGGACAAAATTTGGTGCCCAACACGTGGGGCTCAAGAGAGAGTGGAAAAAAACAGTTTTGAGTGCATTTTGGTTGCTATTACTCTGTGTTTGTGTAAAGCAGTTAATAGCCATGTTTCTTGAATTCATCATGTCTCTTGGGGTGAAGGCTTGCATGCATTTCTGGTCCCTAAGGTTTTTTGAGATCTTAATACCTCTGTGGTCCCTAGGTTTATTTTCTTATCCAGAAATATCTCTAGTATTGTCCCGAATAGGTAGTTTTTACAGCAGAGGGGCAGTGACCAGAATAGCTATCCTGCTGGGCTTGGTGGTAATGATTTGTAACAAGTTTATAAACATTTTGGGGTCTGTTCCAGGTATGAATGGTTCATGGCTATGGTTATGCACCCAGTTTGTTAGAGTAGGAGCAGAGGATGAGGCTTTTCAGCCTTTGCTTTCCTTCTTCTCCTCTGAATCTGTTACATCACTACTGGAGAATGTTCAGTTTATCCTCAATGTTAAAGAGACCTTCTTTGTGGTATTCAATCTGGTAAGCTTTCTCTATACAGTCTGCAGCTTCTCTAGAATGAGAGCTGAGATTTCTAGACAGGCTGATGAGACCCCTGACCCAGGAGTAGACACAGGTGTGGAAAATCCTGAGTGGTGTGGGAAATGGGAGGATATGGGCCAAATCCTGAAGGAATTCTCTGATCCTATAGTCTGGGACTTTCCCCATGAAAAATTCAGAACCCAGCTGAGATGGGGAAATAGCTGAAAGAGAAGTACCATGATGACCCGAGGGAGAAAAAGAAACAATGCTTTAATTAGATTGTGCGGGAAGAGAACTGGAAAAGACTGAGATTTTGTTAAACAGAGTTTAGACAGAAGAGACTAATGAGTTTATGGGACTTCAGCTGGTAATATAATAAATTTAGACTGAGAACAACCGGCCATAGAGTTTAAGTGATAAACGCCGATATGATAAACGAAATAGCCTGGTGCATTGAGAGGCTGGCACCTTATGTGCAATGCAGAGTTTGTGAGAGGCTCTAGTATTGCTGTTCTGTGTCTTAAGTGTAAATTGAAGGTTCCTGATCAAGCCAATTCAGAACCTGAGATCTTAAATTTATGTGTGGAGGATCACATCTGATACCTGCCACCTGAAGGTCTGTGTGTGAGGAAAAACTGAGAAAAGACACTGTGAGGCTTGGGTGGAAACAAGATAGTATAAGGAGAAGGAGATAATGAGAACTAACCAGAGCAAAGAGGTTCCTGAACTAGCCCCTTTGGGAGGGGCTCATTGGGAGAAAGATGCCAGTAGGGGCAGCTCAGAAAATAAAAGGATTTATAATACCTTATTGCAGTTAATGCTGTTTTAAAATGGGAAGGTAAATAGGATAAGGTCCCGTATGCTGATGTGTTTTTTGCTTTGAGAAATCACCCAGAACAGCAGAGTAACTGTGGATTCAGAGCTCCCTCTGACCTACTGGTGTTAGCTCTTGAAAAAGAAAACAAATCAAAGAGAAGGCAAATCAAACGTGTTGTTCAGCATGCAGCATAAGATAGCAATGTATGAAGTAAGACAAAGTTTATCATGCTGAAACGCAAAGCGATTACAACTCGCAAAATGAGTACATATGATTTGTTAAAGGCTCCTCCTAAGGTAAGGGAGGATAAGGAGGACCTCCCCAAATAAGAAGAGGACTCAGGCTCCAAAGGTATACCTATTTGCACCCATCCCCCTCCTGACAGTTCCATTTCATCCAGAACTAGGAGGTAACAGACCCCTCTGTGAGAGGCAGTGAGACCAGAAGGAAAGAAAAATAAAATCAGGAGTCAAAGCAACAGGTGCAAGATCAGAAGCCAATACTGAGTCCTTTTCCCTGAAGGACCTTTGTGGCCTAAGGAAGGATTACACCCGACGACCTGATGAATCCATAATTAGTTGGTTAGTCCGTCTTTGGGATGCTGTGGGCAAAGCTACAATTCTGGATGGCACTGAAGTGGGGCATTTGGGATCCCTGTCACATGATCCTGTCATCGACCAAGGAATGATGAGGGGGGCTAACCCTCACAGCCTCTGGGCACGGGTCTTGGAAAGTGTAGCACAAAGATACCTGTGTGCAGATGATTGCTATATGCAGCAAACCCAGTGGAAGACCATAGAACAAGGGATCCAACGCCTGAGAGAAATGGCAGTGGCAGAGATTATGTTCTCAGATGACATAACAACTAGGAATCCAGACTTGGTACCATGCACGCCTGTGGTGTGGCAAAAAACTTGTACGACATGGGCCGCACGAATATGCTTCTGCATATCTCCAAGACACATGTCCAAGGAAAGAAGGATAACGAGGCTTAGAGGGGCCCTGCCTCTAGCCAGGTAGAGGCTAGGGAAAACTGTGTTTTCTGGACTGTGTAAATTTGTTGGCCTGGCACATCGGAATCGCGAGAATATAAAGCTTTAAACGACACTGGTGCGCAGTGCACATTAATCCCATTGAGACGTGGGGGCAGAATCTGTTTCTATTGCTGGTGTGACGGGGGATCACAGGATTTCACGTTGGTGGAAGCTGATGTGAGCCTGACTGGAAATGAGTGGAAGAAACACCCTATTGTGACTGGCCCAGAGGCCCCATGTATTTTGGGTGTAGACTACCTCCGAAGTGGGTATTTCAAAGACCCAAAAGGACTCAGGTGGGCACTTGGGATAGTGGCTGTAGTGACAGAGGGCGTCCAGCAATTGAACACCTTGCCTGGACTGTCCGAGAATCCATCTACAGTAGGACTTGTGAAGGGAGAAGAGCAACAGGTACCAATTGCCACCTCCACAGTGCATCGTTGACAGTATAGAACTACTCGAGATGCTGTGATTCCCATCCATAAGATGATCCGAAAGCTGGAGAGCCAGGGAGTGGTCAGCAAGACCCACTCACCCTTCAACAGCCCCATTTGGCCTGTGCGTAAATCTGAAGGAGAATGGAGATTGACTGTGGACTACTGTGCATTGAATGAAGTGACTCCACTGCTGAGCGCTGCCATGCCAGAGATATTAGAGCTCTAGTATGAGCTTGAGTCCAAGGCAGCAAAGTGGTATGCCACTATAGGCATTGCCAATGCATTTTTCTCCATTCTTCTGGCAGCAGAATGCAGGCCTCAGTTTGCTTTCACGTGGAGGGGAGTGCAGTATACCTGGAACCGACTGCCCCAGGGTTGGAAGCACAGTCTTGCCATCTGCCATGGACTGATCCAGACTGCACTAGAAAAGGGTGAGGCTCCAGAACATCTACAGTGTATTGATGACATCATTGTGTGGGGGAACACAGCCACGGAAGTGTTTGAGAAAGGAGACAAAATCATCCAAATCCTCCTGGGAGCTGGTTTCACCATCAAAAAGAGCAAAGTAAAGGGACCAGCTTGTGAGATTCAGTTCCTAGGAGTAAAGTGGCAAGATGGACGCCGTCAGATTCCTACAAATGTCATCAACAAGATCACAGCTATGTCTCCACCAACCAATAAGAAGGAGACACAAGCTTTCCTAGGTGCCATAGGCTTTTGGAGAATGCACATTCCTGAGTACAGCCAGATTGTGAGCCCTCTTTACCTGGTCACCTGCAAGAAGAACAATTTCCAATGGGGCCCTGAGCAGCAACAGGCCTTTGTCCAGATCAAGCAGGAGATCGCTCATGAGGTAGCCATTGGCCCAGTCGGGACAGGACCAGATGTGAAGAACATGCTCTACTCTGCAGCCAGGAACCATGGTTTGTCCTGGAGCCTTTGGCAGAAGGTGCCTGGGGAGACTCGGAGTCAACCACTAGGATTTTGGAATCGAAGCTACAGAGGGTCTGAAACCAACTACATCCCAACAGAGAAAGAAATCTTGGCTGCCTATGAAGGAGTATAAGCTGCCTCAGAGGTGATTGGTACGGAAGCTCAACTCCTCCTGGCACCTCGTCTACCGGTGCTGGGGTAGATGTTCATCGGCAAGGTTCCTCCCACTCACCATCCCACCAGAGCTACATGGAGCAAGTGGATTGCTCTTATCACACAGCGCGCCCATATAGGTAAACTGAATCGCCCTGGGATTTTGGAGGTAATTACAAATTGGCCCGTAGGTGAGAATTTTGGTGTCACAGATGAAGAACAAGAACCAGTGGCACGGGCTGAAGAAGCTCCTCCATATAACCAACCGCCCCCAGAGGAAACACGCTATGCTCTTTTCACTGACGGTTCCTGTCGCATCATAGGGATCAATCGGAAGTGGAAAGCAGCCGTATGGAGCCCCACACGACAGGTCACAGAGGCCACTGAAGGAGAAGGGGGATCAAGCCAACTCGTGGAACTCAAAGCCGTTCAACTGGCCCTGGACATTGCCAAAAGAGAGAAGTGGCCAAAGCTCAATCTCTACATTGATTCATGGATGGTTGCCAATGCTCTGTGGGGATGGCTGGAGAAGTGGAAAGAGGCTAACTGGCAGCCTAGAGGAAAACCAATTTGGGCTGCTGAAGAGTGGAAAGACATCGCTACCAGGGTAGGGAGGCTACCTGTGAAGGTCCGCCATGTAGATGCCCATGTCCCCAAGAGTAGAGCCAATGAGGAGCACCAAAACAATGAGCAGGTAGACCAGGCTTCAAAGATAGGAGTGTCCAAGATAGACCTTGTCGCAGACATTTCTCCACAGAAATCCTTTCTTTCGGATTTCTGCATCTTCTGGAGGCCAGAGGCCTCAGAAGACAAGGTAAACAATTATTATCAGATGCTGTGGAATGCAACAGGGGCACCTTGATTGGCTCATTTTCTGTGTTTATAATTAAGGGTCAATCACCAGTGCAAGCTAGGGGACTGAGTCCTTGAACACAACTTTGTTATAGATTCTTTCTATCTATTCTTAGCCTAGCCTAGCAGCTCTGCAAACCTCTCTCCTTATTTCTAATTAGTATAGTAATAATGTATTATATATAATATCTTAATAAATCAGCCTTCTGATTCAAGAAACAAGATTCACTGTCTCTCTCTCACCAGCTGCAACCCACTCAGGCGCGGTAATAAGACCTAGATTGGGAACACAAGGGAGAGTTATTCCTAGCTTGATGAGCCCATGATGCCTCAGGCCATCAGGGTAGAGATGCCACCTATAAGTGAGTGTGACAGTGGTCACTAGGGTCTTCAGGTGAGGGGAGAGATGAGAATGTTGACTCCATGTTCAGAAGGCTTGATTTATTATTTTATTTTATATATATATATATATATATATATATAATATTATAACTATACTAAAAAGAAATAGAAGGAAAGGTTTTCTCTCAGAGGGCTAGCTAAGAATAGAATGGAATGAATAACAAAGGCAGCTGGCTCGGACAGAGAGAGAGAGAGCCAGCTGTGCCGTGACTGGTCACTACATCCAAACATCCACAGGAGACCAATCACGGATCCACCTGTTGCATTCCACAGCAGCAGATAACCATTGTTTACATTTTGTTTCTGAGGCCTCAGCTTCTCAGAAGGGAAAGAAAATCCTAAGAAAGGATTTTTAGTGAAAAGATGTCTGCGACAAGTGGGCACGAGACCGAGGGGTGGATTTAACCATGGACAGTATTTCAAAGGTTATCAATGACTGTGAGAGTGTGCTGCCATCAAGCAGGCCAAGCGAGTGAAGCTCCTATGGTATGGTGGGCAGTGGTCCAAGTACAGGTACGGGGAGGCCTGGCAGATTGACTACATCACACTGCCCCAGATGCGCCAAGGCAAGTGCTACGTGCTCACAATGGTAGAAGCCACCATGGGATATTTGGAAACCTACCCTGTGTCTCATGCTACTGCCCGGAACACCATCCTGGGCCTTGAAAAGCAGGTCCTTTGGAGGCATGGTACCCCTGAGAGGATTGAGTCAGACAATGGGACTA